>NC_134575.1:166740682-167045814 GCF_050947875.1 Dermacentor variabilis
GACCAGACGCAGCGATTCGCCAGCATCTGAGCAGAGTTTCACGCCTCCAAATAGCCGTCCCCGTCGCTCTGCGTCCCCTCGGCGCCGTTCTTCCTGACCGCCCCCGGGAAACTAGCATCCGCGGCCAGTGGATGTGTGGTCGCCGGACGGTCTTTGCAAGAAATACCTCTGCCTGTTGTGATGTTCAAAAACACAGTGAATGTCTCGATTGACGGAATACCGACCATGGCGTTAGTTGATACTGGGGCGACTGTGTCTGTGATGAGCCTCGCTTTGAAAAACCGGCAAGGCCACAAAGTTATGTTTTCCTGGAACGACGGTATTACCTTTCGTGGAGTAGGCGGCGAGTGGTTTCATCCCCTTGGTGTTTGTGCTGTGAGTGTTTTGTTGGCTGGGAAAGTGTTTGTGTCGGAATTCCTTGTTCTTTCTCGTTGTTCGCACGACGTTATTCTTGGTATCGATTTTCTTGAACAGTGCGGCGCTTCCGTGGACTGTGGTTGTGGCGAAATCTCATTGAACAAGTTATTTATATCAGCACATTCTGAACAAAGCTTGGGTAGTGAAGACAAGGACACAGACACAGTCAGTGTTCTTGATGAAGTGATTGTACCATCGTGGTGCCTGACGCCCGTTCGTGTTTCTACAACTACTGTTGATACTGATTGTGTTGACCTTGTAGTTAGGCCTCTCCGCATAAACGGTGCTAAAAAATATACTTGTGCCCTGCTCTGTCGTGTGAATGACGAAAGGAGTCGCCACATTGTGGGCGCTGAACTCTTCCGCCACGCCGGTTGTCCTTCCTCGCGGTATGAAAATCGCTCTTTTCGATGAAGCCGCATGTACTTCAATAGCGGCACTAACTACGGACGTTTCTACAGCTTACTTTCCTTGCGATAATCGCCATTCTGAAGAGCTAATGCTTGGCATGATCAGCAAGGCTCTCGGTACATCGGAACGGCAAGCACTGGTACAAGTCCTTGCCAGGCATGAGGCCGAATTTGATTTCACGCATGGAGATGCACCCCTTCATTTACCGTCATACCGCGTCCTGCGCTCGTCACAGAATAGATACTGGCTCAGCACACCCCATCCGCCAGAAGCCCTACCGAGTGCCATCGTCCTAGCGCAAAGTTATTGCCGAGCAAGTCAAGGAGATGATGAACAAAAGTGTCGTTCAAGAGTAATCTAGTCCATGGGCAGCCCCAGTAATCCTGGTCCGAAAAAAAGATGGCTCCTGGAGATTCTGCGTGGATTACAGACATCTAAACGCAGTGACGAAGAAGGATGTCTATCCACTACCGCGAATCGATGACGTCAGTGATTGCTTACACGCTGCTTCTTACTTCTCAACACTTGATTTGCGATTGGGGTACTGGCAAATACCTATGGACCCTGCCGACAAGGAAAAGATCGCTTTCGTGACTCCAGAGGGCCTATTCGAATTTAATGTTATGCCTTTTGGCCTTTGCAATGCTCCTGCCACCTTTGAAAGATTCATGGACACAGTACTACGCAGTCTAAAGTGGGAGATATGCATGTGTTACCTCGATGATGTTGTAATCTTTGGCCGCACGTTTGAAGAACATAACGAACGCCTCAGCCTCGTTCTCGACTGCATTGAGAAAGCTGGACTGGTCCTAAACTCAAAAAAGTGTCGGTTCGACGAACGTCAAACACTGGTCCTGGGACACTTAGTCGACAAGGATGGCGTCAGACCCGATCCTCGTAACATTGAAGCAGTGAGCTCCTTCAAGCCACCGCAGTCAACACGAGAACTCCGCTCATTCATTGGCCTATGTTCGTATTTTCGTCGTTTTCTTCCCCGGTTTGCCGACATCGTTTACCCGTTGACAAGTATTTTGCGACAAAATGCATCCTTCAATTGGACGCCAGAGTGTGACGCATCATTCTCTCAACTGAAGTTTATACTAACGTCAGCACTCCTCTTGCGTCACTTCGATCCATCTTGCCCGACTGAAGTTCACACTGATGCGAGGGGAATCGGGATAGGAGCGGTGCTTGTACAACGTCACAGTGGTGCAGAACAGGTTGTCGCATATGCCAGCCGTTGTCTGAGCAAATCTGAACGCAATTATACGGTCACGGAACAGGAATGCCTGGCAGCCGTTTTCGCCGTACAAAAGTTTCGATGTTATCTTTACGGTAGACCATTCAAGATTATCAACGACCATCATTCTTTATGCTGGCTGGTCGGTTTGCGTGATCCCTCTGGTCGCCTCGCACGTTAGGCGCTGCGCCTCCAGGAATACGACTTTGTGGGTACAAGAGTGGCCGTCGTCACGCTGACGCAGACTGCTTCTCTCGGATTCCTCTTGCGACTACCGACTGCGATGCTGAGAATTTTGACGACTGTCTCGCTGCTGTTACTCCTACGTTCCCTGACGCGGCAAACTTTCAGCGAGAACAACGGGATGATGTTACCCTTGATCCGCTTTTTGTCGCCGCCCGTACTTCTAAAGGCAGCGGTCGCTTTACTGTCCGTGATAAATTGCTGTACAAAACTAATTACTCCGGGCATGGAGCGCGTTTTCTGCTTCTTGTCCCCGAGAGTCTCCGCTCCGAGTTTCTACGCGCCATGCATGACGATGTGACATCCGGCCATTTCGGCTTCGTACGAACGCTGCACCGCACGCAGGAGCGCTTTTACTGGCGCAAGGTGTACGAAGCAACCAAGCGCTATGTCGCTATGTCGCTAGTTGTGAAACGTGCCAACGTCACAAGCGACCGACCACCGCAGCCCCGGGTCCCCTTCGGCCATTGACACCGCCCAATACGCCGTTCGAGCAAGTAGGCATTGACCTTCTGGGTCCATTCCCGCCATCTAACAACAGGAACCGCTGGATAATTGTCTGCGTAGACCATCTTACACGGTATGCAGAAACTGCAGCCATACCGTCTTCCACCGCTGCTTGCGTGGCGGCCTTCCTTCTCCGTTCCGTGGTCCTTCGTCATGGCCCACCACGTGTCATCATCAGCGACCGTGGTCACCGTGGTCGCCAGTTCACGGCTGATGCCATTGAAGAGTTACTTCGTTTGTGCACTTCACAGTTCCGTCATTCCATGCCATATCATCCACAGACCAATGGCCTCGTTGAAAGGACAAACAGAACGCTGACTAACATGCTTGCTATGTACGTCTCCTCCAATCATAAGAACTGGGACGACGTGCTGCCCTTCATCACTTATGCATACAACACTGCGAAGCACGAAACCACGAATTATAGCCCATTTTACCTCCTGTATGCAAGGTTACTGCGAAGCCCTCTGGACACTTTCCTACCTTTCGTTCTGCACAGTGATGATTCTGTATCGAAGACTTTGTGTCTCGCTGAAGAAGCGCGTCGAATAGCTCGTCTTCGTACTCTGGCCTCGCAAAGTCATTCGAAAGAGCGATACGACGACCGTCACGTACAAGTATCGCTGCAAAAAGGTGACTTATTCCTCCTTTGGACACCGCAACGCAAGCGTGGATTGTACCAAAAGTTCTTGTCACAATATTCAGGCCCATTTGTAGTTGTGGACCGCCTGAGCGAACTCACTTACGTCATAGCTCGCCTCCTGTGCAATGGTCGGCGATCAAGCAGAACTCAGCTGACTCATATTGCTCGCCTGAAGCCTTTCTACCCTGCTTGTACATCCTGACTCGCCCCACGGGCTTCGTCTGCTTGCGGGGAAATTTAACAGATACGAAAGGCACGGACAGGAAGAGAAGAAAGAGAGGACGAAGAAAACGAGGAGTTAGAGAGGCCGGGCTGCACTACGATCACGCTACCATCATCGTCCAATTCTCCTGTAAATAAAACCATTTCTTCGCAACTCCTCGTAACAATATTGTACACAGCACACTAGGCAGCCACCACCATGACATTTTATTTTTGACAACTGCGACACCAAATGGCGGACTGATATACTTCCTAAAGGGGTTTAACTTTATTTTTTCATCGCAGAACCGCAAGCACAGGTTGCGTCGCGCGTATACCGCAGCCACGTACTGTGGCCGCACTCCTTTTCCTCTAACAATGTGGCCCCCGGCGGCTTCACGCGCTCCCGTAGGTGGCGGATTGGACTGTCACTCCAGAAGTTTAAATACACAACCTCTTTGCATAGAAACGACGGCATGATTGTTAACATATTGTTGGCTTGGATATGTTTGGCACGAGGCCCAAGAACCTGTCTTCTAACACGTTCTTATGTTTGCGTTCGCGCCTCTGTCTTGAAGAGACTCACACCGTGACATGCTACAATGGTGCTTGCGTTGGGCGTATGTAAGGCGAAAAACGCGGTTCTAAAATGTCTGTTCACTAACTTGTGCAGTAAACCCATGTTTATAGTATTCGCGCAGTATAGTAGTAGTATAGTAAGAGTCACGAGTATGGCATCCGTAACCGCAAGTGCCACGTTATGGTCGTAACTTGTCGGGACAGCGTAGATGTAATCCACAGACCCTGCCACTAAGGAATACGTGGCTAGGCATGGCTGATGAATAAGTAATTGCGAAGGTTGGTTTTCAGTAAAGGTTTGTTACCAAGAACGGTGGGAGCTTATACTGCCGCAAAGGACGGATGCTGGGCGGTGACTCCAATCATTTACTCGGCACATCACACATCTACACTGGAATTCAACTGGTTTCGCCAACTCTTGCTTATATTCTCTCGCCTCTAAGCTGGGACTTCGCCTGCCACCCAGGCCCCAGCTTTTCCTCTTTGTCCCCCGCTTCTTTCCCAGTCTGCTGAGACGTGCTTCCACTGAGTCTTGCTCCTCCTTTTTCTCAATAAATAAAGGCATTCATCCATGCATGCCTAGGTTACTGCAGAAAATAGCGTGTCTTTATCTCCATAACCAGCCCGTCTCTCACCTGGACTCTCCCATCGCAAAACAAAGTTGCTGTGTTCCAAATGGCTGGGCGTCACATATACAATTTTCTAGGAAAGGCCAGTAGCACGGCGGGCAATTTTCGGTGGGTGACGAGACATTTTATAGAACACCTTCTCTGCCATATCCACACTCAGTGCTCTGCTTCGTGAGCTACTATTAGCCGCTACGACGATGTACGAAATGAAAGAAACCTAGCTGGGCTGGTCGCGCGCAGCTCTTTTTGGATTCGTGATGCGTCGGTTTGAAATAATAATATTTCTTATCTAAGCCTAAATGACAGCGATATAGGCGAGGTGAGTTACGGTAGCTAGTTGGCTTGGACTAACGACGCTCTTCAAGCAGCACTTTCGTGTTATGCGTGTTGGCGAACGGGAATGAAAGACAGGAGGGTAACACGCCTTCCTGAAATGAAACATTCGGAATGACCCTTTCTTTGGCGGTTGGACACATGTCGAGGGTGCCCAATACGAACAATCAGCAAGTCTGTATTACCTTGCAAAGGGGAACTCAGATGAAACGCTGTCAAACAGATAGGCTTTTAATTATCGTAAGTAGATCTTTATTGAAATTCTTTACCATGAAGTGAAAGCCGACTAATAAACATTTAAATTTTCTTTGTTAATAAAACATCCTGTTAGTAAAAGGTTGCTGTGCTTTACAGCCCCCTAAATTAAAACGTAAGTTATGGAAAATAAATTGGTGTGGTTAATGTGTAAACGCATACGCAAGAAAAGACCTAGTCCATTTCCCAGTATTCTCTCAATGAAGATGGAGCACCTCTATACTCTCACGCTGTAGTGATGTGAAGAACAAAACACTTCCAAAAGAGTCAGTCACGAATGTTACTCATTATAAGATGAGCTTGCGCTGGAAAAGAAAATAACACTCAAAGATACCGATGGCTGCGCGCAAAGTGCTTCCTCTGATTCCGATCTACGGATCAAGGCGTCGGTTCGTCAGATTGGAATGCTCGTACATCGCAGCGCAATCTCGGGTCGGCAAATGTGATGGAGAATGTACGCCAGTATTCGCTTCACGCGCGCAATCTGATAAGATAGCGCTCTTTCGCTATTGAATCCGTGACAACATACTGCATATTAGAAACACATGCAGGCGCATCTTGAGCTAACTGATAACTTGGGAACTGTGGTTAGACGCTAAACCCCCCCCCCCCTTAAAAGAAGGAATACAGTTGCTTTCAATATTAGCTGAAACATAGTGCTGGTGGTATAAAAAGGGCCCACAACACTGCACAGCGGCGCCGATTGACATACAGGAAATTCAAGAGCGAACCACTTTACAATTACTGGTATTTATCAAACCAGCATATCGTGGTTTAATATAGCCCTGTATTCCAGGGGCCAGTTCCAACACGGGTACTGTGTCGGAGCTCATATTTCATGTCAGCATTATTTGTCACAAAATCAAAGCATTTTTTCTTTAGATCTTAACGTTAGACAGCCAAAATACATGCAGCGAAACCCTCACCTTAATATTTCAGTACTTTTCGTTCTAACGTACATATCCGTGCTGATCCATATGTTACAAAGTGCTGAAAATGTACCCAATGCTTTCCTCCAGGAAGCTGTTTTTATTCCTTATGATGCCAGGAAACCGAGTCTGATGCCACCAACGCTCAGAAACCTAGTCGGGAGCGCGCACCATGTTCTCGCACACCTTGTGGGATGTACCGTAGCGCTGAGGTGCTTCTTGTATAATGTATGAGAATCGGTTGTAAAGACAGACGTGCAAGGTTGGGTCATGTGCTTAAGCTCATGAAGTTGATTTGTGCCAAGATAACCTGTCCAAACTTTCACACTTACTTTATAAGAAGTCTACAGCACCATCAATATGCCGGCTGCCTTTAACTGCACAAAACAAAACCATTCGAACGATGCAAACAATGTTAACATCATTTTATCATTCAAGTGTTCAGATTGGTAACCTCTAGATGCGGAGTAAGTTGAGAAGTTGTTTGCGTAATTAACAAAGCTACGTAATTAAATTTTCTGTAAGGGTTTTTACGTGGTTAAAGAAAATGAGCAGTTTGGAGCCCGTCCTCGAGATTAAGCAGCCAAACGAACAAATTTCGACTAAATATGCTTCTGTAAGAGCAATGCGAACAAAAATTTTCCAAGTAACCACTCTTGGAAGACGTAACTGACGCAGAAAAAGAACATCTGTGAAGTCAAAGAAAGAACAGCACTTCACGACGGGACACACGCAGGGGGAACCACACACAAGCTGCGCTAACATTAAGTGCTGTTCTTAATGTGATAATGAAGCAACTAGCCCGTCAGTCTTTCCTTCCAAACCTGTAAAGTCAACCTGAACACATCTAGCCTTTTGTGGTGCTGTCATCAATAGTATGGCCCCGTGAACATGTTCCCCATGGTCACATAGTCGCGTTCCATTTTTATTCACGCTGCTTTCTCGAAGGCAAGCATTTTAAAGTTTTAGTGTCAATACGGCAGTGAACGTGTGCCGCCGAAAGCTTGCTTGGTCGCAGAAGCGATGCATGACGGAATGATGGCGCAGATTTAGCGTGTCGTCGGCATCAAGACAGTGCACTGCCGCCGAGCGAAGGAAGATAACGAAAGGGAACAGCTTGGTAGCTGCTCAGGAAGCCGTGCCGATGGTGGCGGTGCCATCATGACAAAATCTGAGGCGGCGATATTGACGGCTGAGGCGATTTTTTTTTCTTTTATTCTTTTGTTACTGTTTTTCCAACGAAGTCGTTAAGAGTATGCTTTAACTCGGGCCCAATTCCGACGTAGCCTATTCACATAAATGTAAAACGCCGAAACGATTTTCTGAGGTAACCCCTGGGCCGATTTTAATAAATTTTGCTGGATTCGGGAGAGAAAGGTAAATTCTAGTGACTATTAGAAGCGCAAATTTCTATTTAGGGCTTGAATTCTGGTAAAAGATTTTCAAAAATTCAAAAGTGCGAAAAATACAGAAGCACGAAGTTTACAAATTATTAACTCCGCATCAAGAACTGATATCGCGGTTATGTAAACAGAATCCTTTAGACAATTCAAAGCGGACAAATCCAATATGCCGATTTATATCTTACGTGAAGTCGTTACGTTGTGAACAAGGGTTGTGGAAAAGCTGCATTTCCACATTACTAAATTTTTTTAGATTCATGCGTATTATATCAATTTTGTCCTTTAGATGTGCTGTTAGATGCAATGTACAGAATTGTGATATCCGTTTTGATTGCCGAAAGACAGAGTTGTAAAGTTGGTTTCGTTTTCTGAAAATTTGTGATTTTTGCCAATTTTGAATAAACAAATGATGACCCAAATAAAAGATTTTAAACCAACAGTCACTAGATTTTAAGTATTTCTTTCAAGTGCAACAAACCTTGTAAAATTTGATGCAGTGGTTGTGGAGAAAAACGAGTTCTCCTTTTACATGTATTTATATAGGACCACCAGAGCTAAAGGTTCCTCTTAAGGGCTACTTTCCCCACTATCGCGTCCGCGTATAGAGCAAAATCCCGAAGATAGCATAATACCGGGCTGACCCGCAGCAGAGGTGCAGCAAACGTTCAGCTCTCCCCATACGTGGGCTGATCCCGAATGTAACGCCATGCCAGGCCGACCAGCGGCGGAGGTGAAGCAGGCATTAAGCACTCCCCATACGTGGGCCGATCCCGAAGACAGTGCAACGCGGTGCCGACATACGGCGGAGGTGCAGTTCGCCATTAAGGGGCCCACATACACAGCTTTGCGGGTCGTATTTATTCAGAGAGTGGGAGGGCACTGAGATTTTTTACTTATCAAACATCAGGTCATCGACGGCGAAACTAGGGACACCAAAGCCGTCCTCGGGCTCCACCTAGAAAGCGCCTTCGACAAAGTTACGCACTCTGCCATCCTCGCGCAGGTATCGCATCTAAACCTAGGCGAGAGGTCGTACGAATATTTCAAAGGCATCCTCACCGGCAGATGGCGGAGCTCAGACTCGGCGACCTGAAGACGGACGAGAAGACATCAGGGAGCCAGGGCACTTCCCAAGGCTCCGTCATCTCACCCATGCTATTTATTCTTGCTATGATTCAAGTTGCCAAAAGACTACGCCAGCTTGAAGGACTGAAGCACACGATATACGCGGACGACATTACGCTGTGGGTGGACGGGGGCAGTGATGCCCGCACAAAATCCACGCCACAGACGGCAGTCGACACGATCGAAGAAAGCTTGGAAGGTACGGGACTGCGTTGCTCCCCAAGTAAGTTGGAGCTCCTGCTTTACCAACCGATCAAAACGCACAGAATCAAGAAGCAAAGGAAACACGAAAAGATCAAGATCCGCACCAGGGATGGTAACACAATACCGACCGTCAGCAAGATCCGAGTCCTGGGCATGACGATCGAAGCGCTCGGCAGGAATGGAGACACCATCACCCTCAGCATGGGTGAGGCGTCCAATGCCAGCAGACTGCTCAAGCGCGTTACAGGAAAACTTCATCAGGCTTATACACTCCTTCGTACTCTGCCAGTGTACGTGGCAGCCTTCCACAAGTGGGTGAAAAGCGAAAAGAACAAGCTAGACATCCTAATCCGGAGGGCTTACAAGACACCCCTCGGTCTACTTGAAACTACCAACATGAAACGTCTCCTCCAGCTGGGCATACACAACACGCTCGACGAGGTCATCGAAGCGCAAAGAGCCGCTCAGTTGGAAAGATTGTCATCAACAAAGGCCGGCAGAAAGATCCTGTGCAGTCTAGGCATCGGTTATCATGAACAGCAGGGTCCAAAATGCCCCGTCCCCGACCACGTACGATGAAACGCGCGGGTTGACCCCTTGCCGAAGAGCATGCATCCGGAATTCAACGAAGGCAGAAGACGCGCTATAGCCAAGGCACTAACGGACCTGCACGCGGAAGACACCGGTGCCAGATACGTGGATGCCGCCGAATATGCCGGCCGCAACTGCTTCGCGATCGCGGTGGTCGACTCCGTGCGGGCGACTGCCAGCACATCGAGCAAGCAAGTGGAGGAAGCAGAAGAAATAGCCATCGCCCTGGCCATCGTAACCCGAGAATGCCACATGATCCTCAGCGACTCCAGACAGGCGGTGAGGAACTACGCCAAAGGAAGAATTGCCCCAACGTCGGCACGCGTCCTGCTCCGACAGGCATACCGCGACAAGAGGACTCGAATCAAGTGGTTCCCGGAGCACGCAGGACAAGCGTCGGAGAAGCATGCCAATCGCAACGAAACGGCACACGCCCGAGCACGAGGATTAACCGACCGCGCCCAAGGCAATGGCTGCCCGCTGTGTTTCAGCGCCAAAGACCGGATGACCACCTATAACGAACTGACCAAGGCTTTCGGCTGCCCCGTAGACTTCTCCCGCCGCCCTGCAAAGGGCTCAGCAGGTCGCAGGCCGTGCTGTTCAGGTAACTACAAACGAGAACACTTCCAAGCCCGGCGCTATTGCATAGGATGTAACCAGAATCGCACCACCATGACAAGTGCAGAGCGTGCTGCAGGGAGAAGGCCACATTCGAGCACATGCTATGGGATTGCTCCAAACATCCATGCCAAGCTAACTCAGGACATATACCGCCGCAGCTTGAGGAAGCAACGTGGAACGAAGACCAAGAAATACAACTACAGGCCGTCGAGCAGGTCATCGAGGCGATGGCTAGGCAGGAGCCTGGTGAGCCGGCAACGGCGAGCGGGGATCCTCGCAGAGCACCCGCTGTAAGAGTCGGCAGTCGTAGGCGTAGGGAGGACCTTGTGGCGACAGGACTAGGCGAGCAGGATTTATTTACATATTAACATTTTAAGGAAGATACATTGGCAGTTTAGCGCGACTCCCATATGGAGCCCGCAAGACTATCATACAGCAAACAGCTTACGAGCACACAGCTCACTAGTACATTTCTAGCATGACAACGAGCTCTCAGCTCCCGACGACGAGCACGCTCTAGCAGCCGGTAAACGCTGCTTATAAGCTCTCCGCTCGACGTCATAGTTCGATGTCCCCGTGGACCAGCCCTTCTGGCGGAGGGCTCACAAACACGTGCCGCACACACGCACAGGGGAAAAGGGTCCGGAGCCGACGTCAGAGGGCTTCGTAGAACTCTGCTTTGTCTCGGGTGGCGCAGCCGAGTACCACATTCCTGAGTTGACCGCGCGCCACGTGGCTGCCGGTCATCCGCAGTTCTCTGAAGTGCGCCCTGTCTGGTGGGATTGGAACAGGTGCTGCGGGCTGAAAGCTGGCACGTTGCCACCTCGTACGGCCATTCCTAACACCACCACGATGACGACGTAGGTCACGTCCGAAGCGCGCCTTCGCGCTTTACTGCAGGCTCAATAAACGTTTTCCCAATCTAATCCAATTACTTATCCGCGTTTGTCCTGCATGCGTGTGCAATAGAAACAAGAAGCAGGTATGCATAGAAAATCTGACGTGGCGGCGGCGGGTCGTAGCGCAGAAGTTAGCATGCCCAGCCCCTCCAGGTACTTACATCTGCATTGACATGGGTTCGTGGTAGTGATAGCGACCACAGCTCTACTTTTTCTGCGCGCGATAGCCATTGTGGCAGCACGCGCAGAACTGGCAGAACTTTCGAAGTTAATCAACAAGCGTAAGACAGCTGACATAAGGAAATATAATATGGATAGAATTGAACATGCTCTCAGGAACGCAAGAAGCCTAAAAACAGTAAAGAAACTAGGAATTGGCAAGAATCAGATGTATGCGTTAAGAGACAAATCCGGCAATATCATTACTAATATGGATGAGATAGTTCAAGTGGCTGAGGAGTTCTATAGAGATTTATACAGTACCAGTGGCACCCACGACGATAATGGAAGAGAAAATAGTCTAGACGAATTCGAAATCCCAAAGGTAATGCCGGAAGAAGTAAAGAAAGCCTTGGGAGATATGCAAAGGGGGAAGGCAGCTGGGGAGGACCAGGTAACAGCAGATTTGTTAAAGGATGGTGGACAGATTGTTCTAGAGAAACTGGCCACCCTGTATACGCAATGCCTCATGACCTAGAGCTTACCGGAATCTTGGAAGAACGCTAACATAATCCTAATCCATAAGAAAGCGGACGCCAAAGACTTGAAAAATTATAGACCGATCAGCTTACTGTCCGTTGCGTACAAACTATTTACTAAGGTAATTGCATATAGAATCAGGAGCACCTTAGACTTCTGTCAAGAAAGGACCAGGCAGGATTCCGTAAAGGCCACTCAACATTAGATCATATTCACACTATCAATCAGGTGATAGAGAAATGTGCGGAATATAACCAACCCTTATATATAGCTTTCATTGATTACGAGAAAGCGTTTGATTCTGTCGAAACCTCAGCAGTCATGGAGCCATTACGGAATCAGGGTGTAGACGAGCCGTATGTAAAAATACTGAAAGATATCTATAGCGGCTCCACAGCCACCATAGTCCTCCATAAAGCAAGCAACAAAATCCCAATAAAGAAAGGCGTCAGGCAGGGAGATACGATATCTCCAATGCTGTTCACAGCGTGTTTACAGGAGGTATTCAGAGACCTGGATTGGGAAGAATTGGGGATAAAGGTTAATGGAGAATACCTTAGTAACTTGCGATTCGCTGATGATATTGCCTTGCATAGTAACTCAGGGGACCAATTGCAATGCATGCTCACTGACCTGGAGAGGCAAAGCAGAAGAGTGGGTCTAAAAATTAATTTGCAGAAAACTAAAGTAATGCTTAACAGTCTCGGAAGAGAACAGCAATTTACAATAGGCCGCGAGGCACTGGAAGTCGTAAGGGAATACATCTACTTAGGGCAGGTAGTGACGGCGGATCCGGATCAGAATGGGCTGGGGTGCATTTGGCAGGCATTCTCAGATCATGAACAGCAGGTTGCCATTATCCCTCAAGAGAAAAGTATATAATAGCTGTGTCTTACCAGTACTCACCTACGGGGCAGAAACCTGGAGGCTTACGAAAAGGGTTCTACTCAAATTGAGGACGACGCAACGAGCTATGGAAAGAAGAATGATAGGTGTAACGTTAAGGGATAAGAAAAGAGCAGATTGGGTGAGGGAACAAACGCGAGTTAATAACATCTTAGTTGAAATCAAGAAAAAGAAATGGGCATGGGCAGGACATGTATTGAGGAGGGAAGATAACCGATGGTCATTAAGAGGAAGCTTTAGCTCGGGCCCAACTCCGACGCGGCCTATTCAAATACATGTAAAACGCAAAAACGTTTTTATGAGATAACCCCTGGACCGATTTTGATGAAATTTGTTGCATTTGAAAGAAAACGTTAAATTCTAGTGAGTGTCGGAAGCGGAATTTCGATTTAAGGCTTGAATTTTTTTTAACGATTTTCAAATATTTGACCGTTTGAAAAAGAAGAAGCACGAAGTTTACAAATTTATAGATCTGCATAGAGAATTTATATCGTGGTTCTGTAAACGGCATCCATTAGATCATTCAAAGCGGACAAATTCAATATGTCATTTTCCATCTTACGTGAATTTGTTACGTTGGTTACAACGGTTTTGCAAAAGTTGTATTTCCCTATGAATACATTTTTTTTATATTCATGTGCAACATATCGATTTTGTCCGCTTTGGATGTACTACTAGATGCCATTCACAGAATTGTATTATCATTTTTAGTGGTTGAGTTACGGAGTTGTAAACTTGATAGTTTCGTTTTTTGAAAAGTTTCGATTTTCGCCAATTTTTAATAAAAAATTGACGACCTAACTCGAAAATTCGAAACCAACAGTCACTAGATTTTATGTTTTTCTTTTAAATGCAACAAACCTCGTCAAATTTGGTGCAGTGGTTGCCGAAAAAAACGAATTCTCCTTTTACATGTATTTAGATAGGAGCACTCGAGCTAAAGCTTCCTCTTAAGGGTTACGGACTGGATACCAAGGGAAGGGAAGCGTAGCAGGGGGCGGCAGAAAGTTAGGTGGGCGGATCAGATTAAGAAGTTTGCAGGCACGGCATGGCCACAATTAGTACATGACCGGGGTTGTTGGAGAAGTATGGGTGAGACCTTTCCCTGCAGTGGGCGTAACCAGGCTGATGATGATTATGATGAGCCATTGTGAAACTAAGGATGTAGTTAGCATGCCCAGCCGTAACTGCTGCAAATTGCAGCAGTTACGAGTGGTGGAACCCCGCTGGGGCTGATAGTGAAGAAAGCTTCCTTTCTCTGCGCACTCTCGCGATGGTGAAGCTAAAATGATGAGGAGGCCACCATAACAGAATGGATGGACCACCTGCGGATAGGACGAAGCACACCAAGTTTTTAGCACTTGGCCTGGAGTCAAGCGCTACAATGGCTAGTATGGCCTCACGGAGATGATAGACCGAACTGCTTCGCACTGCTAACACTGGACTGATACTAAGAAAATACTCCGTTCGCAGACACCACGCTACACTGAAATTAGCAAAACAAAATCAGTTTATAAACTGACAGTGTCAATTATCTGGTGTCCTTATTGTGCGTGTGAATGGCATAAAGGTCCTCGCAATGAAATGGTAGTATCTTTGTTTTTGCTGCAGTTGCACACAAACAAACTTCGTTGAAGTGATCGGACAGCAATCTACCAGCAGGGAAGACCAACCCGCAAATTAAAAATAATTGCTGGTTTCAGATCTTCCAGTGTACTTTGCGCTCAGCTACTATCTGTAATATTTTTTTTCTTTTTGTGCTCTTATGAAGAGGAAAACTCCACATTTCTACAATATCAACAACAGTACACAAAATAGACTGGCTTTGAAGCTGTGACCACGCACCGCACTTTTCTACATTCAGCACATGTAGTATTGGGGCAACGCGTTTGAGCAAAATGATTAGGTTTTCGGTGAAAGCGCTGTGACAGGCGGGAAGAAATCGTTGTCATGCCCGGTCTAAATAATACCATCTGAAATCTTATTTACCTAACATATTTTTTGAGAAATCACTATAACCCTTTATACGTTTGCTTCGTATGAGTTATGTACTAGCTTGCCTCGTCAATCTCAAAAATGTATTGTCTTTGTGGGAAAGGCTTTCGTGAAAAACGGCCCAACATAACAGTAAAACATCCAGCATGGTTTCTATCCAGATGATTGACGAAATTCTGCACTGAGAACGTGTCGACTAGCGTGCGATTGAAAGTTTAATTATGATCGTTGTAAGCTTGTGTTGCGTCTAGCACGAGCGAGTAGTGTTAGCGATGTCATTGGTGTGAAAATGGTCAGCTCGGTCTGCGATTTGTTTTTGTGGATCTCCACATTGAACGTCGCAGTCGTCACGATGAGAGCACACCCATGACATCATTAGCTCAGAGGGCTGGGAAGGCTCGAGTGGTAGCTCACCTTGAGGGATATAGGTAACAACTATTGACGTACGTACTTTGCGATGATGAAAAATATGCAGAAACACCACTGGTGTTGTCTAACTATTCGTAAACAGGCCCCCAAATTTCAATTGGCCCACCCCAAACAATAAGTAGGCCCACCCCCAAATTTCAAGTTGGCACACCCTCAAATTTAAATTGGCCCACCCTCAAGTTTAAAGTCGGCCACGCCCTATTTTCTTTTTGCCCAGCCTTAAACCTCAAGTTGGCTTAAACCCGAATTTCAATTGGGTCACCCCTAATTTTCAAGTTGGTCCACAGACGAATTTCCATAAATCGTCCTCCAAATTTCGAGCCGACGCATCCCAAAATTTAGGTTGGCCCACCCCCATATCGCCCCCAAATTCAGATTGGCCGACCCCGAGATTGCTCCCACATTTAGGTAGGATCAGCCCCAAATATAGATTGGCCCGCCTCCACAATACCACCAAATTTAGATTGGCCCACTCCAATACCACCCGAAAATCTAGGTTGGCCCATCCCCATATCAGCCCCAAACTAACGCTGGCGCAACCCTCGATCACCTCAAATTTAGGATGGCCCACTGCAAATCGCCCACCAACTAAGGTTAGTCCACCCATATTTTACCCTCCAATTCAGCTTGGCCCAGCCGCGCATCACCCCCATGGTTAGGTTAGCCCGACCCCATGTCAGCCCCAAATTTAGGTTGGCCCACCCCCATATCAACCCCAAATCCAGGTTCGCCCACCCCCATATCAGCCCCAAACTTAGCCTAGCCCAGCCCTCTATCACCTCAAATTTAGGATGGCCCACCGCAAATCACTCCCACATTTAGTTTAGCCCACCCCCGTATCACCCCCGATTCAGCTTCACCCAGCCCCATATCAGCCCCATGGTTAGGGTGGCCCACCCCCCATATTTCACCCAAATTTAGGTTCTCCCACCCCCGTATCCTCCCCAAATCCAGGATGGCCCACCCCCCATATTCCCCCAAACTTAGGCTTACCCACCCCTATATCACCTCAAATTTAGGTTGAGCCACCCCCATGTCAGCCTCACATTCAGCTTGGCTCACTACCATTTCACCCCAAATTTAGGTTGGGCCACTCCCATATCACTACCACATTCAACTTGACCAATCCCTGTATCACGGCCAAATTTGTGCTGACGCCACTTCCAATTTCAAGTTGGCCACCACACCCCCTTTTATAAAGACCTATGTATTCATATGGGAAATGCGTCAAGTTTTTTGGCGTTACAGACACGATTTCGCACGATTTTGCTACCAGATCACTGGGGCACTCACCAAAGAATGCTTCGCATTAAAAGCAACTGCACCGAACGAGTGACGCCATATGTTGATCCTAAATACTGACGGCTAGCCAAGCTAGCTTCTCTGTAGAGCGACCGGGGCAGACACAGCACGGGACATTTATTCAAATTGTTTTTTTACGGCCACACCTACGGATTCATACCACTTGGCTGTAGGGGACACATTACCAGTAGCTATTAATCCACACGCTGCACATCTCCTATTTGGTGCATTTCTTAAATGGATGAATCTTTAGAAATAATTAACGTTCGGGCAGCGACTCAGCTTAGCAGACACTTTGTTCCGCACGAATGTTGCGTAGGAATGGCACTGGCCACCGGGTGGCATTGTGGCCCAGGTTGACCTCATTCGCTCGGAGTATTAAAGACATGGGAAAGTCGAAGAAAACGCACCTTCCAGAAGGACGCAATAAGAATGGCCATTTTGTTCTCCCAGGTGCCACGCTACAGAGCACGAATTTTTTTTTTTTTTTTTTTGCGTAGCACAAAGCTTTGCGCAAGCTTCTAGTTATGATGTCCAATGAATAAAACCTTCATAAATGCGATGACCTAACAAATGAACACGACATTGCTGTGTTTTAGGAAGGAAAAATAGAAAACATAATATTTCGAGAGAACGACTGGAAAACCAGAACCGAAAGCAAATCATGAGTTTTGTGTTTCTTCCATCTGGTGGGAGACTATAAAACTAAGTCCTATGCGGCTGTAAAAAAAAACTGTGCCGCTGAAAAACCAGAACCGAAAGCAAATGTTGGGTTTTGTGTTTCTGCCATCTAGTGAGAGACTACAAAACTAGGTAAAAAAAAAGAAGACCGAAGCGAGAATCGAACCGCGGCCACCGCGAAGCGTGACTAAAGGTGCGCGCAATTCTACCGCTCGGCCACGGCTTCCAAGGATTCGCGCAGGCGTACGAACGTCTTTTTATAGACACCACGTAAATTTTCACGACAGTGTTACAAAAAACGCTTTTGGGAACAGTGTTACGCCGTGTGTGGAGAGTCGAGCTAGGCATCAGTCGAAAGCTGAGTCTCCGGACTACATACGCTGCACTGCGTATTGCGATAGAAGCCGTAGTGTAATCACAGCCGCGGTTCTTGCCTCGAAAATGGAGTACAAATTTTCGTCGTTTCCATAGGCTTCCATTGCTAAATCTTTAACCGCTGTGGGAACAAAATTCTTACGTGCCATAGAGTGATCACTGCACTTGGCTCGTGTGGATTGTCTTCCAGAACACGTCTGTCACCTGCGTTTTTTGATAATCGACCAGCAGCTTTTGTTATTCGCGAAAAACCCGCTCGTTCCATTGAAAACGCGCTAGCTTCGTGCCGGGGCCGCTTGGGGCGCTAGTTGGTACGTGTCTAGAAAAGCTGGATATGGTTGGCCGGCGAGATCTTCGATTCTCAGAGGCTATATGCCGTCGTTACAACTATTTCCCGACTGTAGCGATAGATGGCGCTGACATCTCGAATGATTTGTTTGGATTTTGTGGCGAAAGGACGTGCTTTTCGGGGCTCCGTGGGGGCGATGAACTCATAAGTTTTTGTGCAAGCTTTGAGCTTGCTTCTGGTTTTTCTTTGTTTTTTATTTGTTGTATTTTTTCCTTTAAATAGTAATTGGGTGGTTTTTTTTCTTTCCTTTTTTGTCTCTCGTATTTAGGGTGCGCGGGTGTGCTTCGTGTACATTTGTTTGTAGGATGGTTACAGCGTCCTTTTGTGCCACGTGCTGCAACACGTGCAGCCGGGTGGGACGTTGAGTGTTTGTAGTCTTTAAATGGTGGCTTGGAAGTGGGAAGACAAATAGCTATTAGTGGTTTTAATGTGCGTGTTTTGGCAGAAAAGTGAGAGCGGGGCCGCGTGGTTGAGAGCTTGCGAGAGCGTGTCATACCTTCGGTATCCGCGGCATTGATTGTTTTTGAAACAGTGATGAGAGTTGTTTTGCGGCATTTTGAGGATTTGGATCCTGTGCGTATAGGCTTTTGCTAAAAACCACGTACTCTGTATTGATATATTATTATAGTATATGCATCAGTACTAGCATTATTACAGTTTATATTATTTGCAAAAAGCCGTGCAATACATGGCGAGAAAGCCGGTAAAGCAGGCAGTACGCGGGGGGTGCCTCAAGGCAGATGAGGAGACGGATGAGAATGGAGAGGGCGTCCAATCAACTAACACACAATGTGATGTTGATACTAGGCTGCAGAAAATGAAGGCTTTCCAGGAAGAGCTTCTCAAACAGATGCCAGAGCTCAAAAATGAGCTAAACAGGGAGCGTGATGCACGGAAGGTAGTTGAAAAGAGACTTGAAGATGCCGAGGAAAGGCTGAACAGGGCCGCCATTGTGACCGAGAATGTGCGTGACAATGGAACGCAGACCCCCGACGCGACAGGCCAGGGAGGGTCAGCGAAATACGTGGAACGGATGTAGGGTGATGAAGGGTTAGCTGGAAAGAGCGGCACCTACCTAGAGGCCGCCACGCGGAAAGAGCAGCAGTCCAGGGAACAATGCCCCTTGTCGAGTCCGAATCACGCGGAAAAGGACAAAGGGAAGCAGGGAGAGGCGGGAGAGAGCAAAAGGGTGATTATCGCTAGCGACTCAAACCTCGCTGGGTGCTCAAAAGCAATTGTGGGGAGGGTGAAAGGCGACAAAAGAGTGGCGTCAGGGACATCTCCAGGGCATACACTGGGTTCTGTCATGGAGCGAGCAAAAGAAAAGCTCGCGAAAAATGCCCACGTGCGCAACCTTGTCATAGTAACAGGTAGCCTAAATGCCCTAAACAGGAAAGTGCCAGGACTAGCCCAGCGCTTGGCGAAGGGGGTGGATGACTTGCGTGAGTTATCCCCTCAGGTGCAGATCGTGGTGTGCACGGTGCCGGAGGTGCCTGTGCGTGACAATCATGTACAAAGAGCCGTAGTGGCTGCTAAAGAAGCAATATGAAAAATGAGCCGAGAGAAAGGCTTCGAGGTTGTCGAATTAAACAGGGAAGTGAGAAGTTGTGGTGGTTTTAAACGACACGGGATCCACTTCAATTGCAAGCTAGCACGAGAAGTGGGCTGGCGACTTGGTGGTCGCGCTGTTGCTTTTTTAGGGGGCCCGCGGGAGCTCAGGAGGTCAGAGTAGATAGTAATGAAGAAGGTCCCCTAGGGGAACATTAGAAGAGCATCACCGTCGATAACAGAAAAAGGAGGAAAGCAAGAAAAAGAGCTCGTCATGCAATAGGCTACATAAACATGCAGGGTGGCAGAAGAAAGGAAAAGTGGGCAGAGATTGAGGAGCAGTTACATAGAGAACAAATAGGGGTGTATGCGGCTACAGAAGCGCACCTTAGAGACTCAGAAGAGCCGCCAGTTATTGAGAATTATGTTTGGGAAGGGAGCAACAGAACTAATTCGGAAAGAAAGGGAGGGGGAATCGGAACGGAATCGGAAATGGCCTCCTTGAGGCCCTTGGGTTCAGTGGGAGCAGTGGAAAAGTAAACATGTCCCCAATAGGCATTAGTAAGAGGCGATTTGGGGATTGGTGGCGGAAAAGTAGCGAAATGACAGGGGACGGAGAAGTACAAAATCACTGTTAGCGATAGGGGATGAAAAAATTTTGGTGTGGGAGTTCATAGTGTTATTTTTTTATTGTTTAACTTGGGTAGGACATTGGGCACTATAATAGCAAGGGCTTGGTGGCGCAGCCCACCGCCCCGTTCCAAAGGGGGCGCTCATAACATCCATCCATCCATTTTTTTTGTTAGGATTCGAATTGTTCGAGGCTAGAAGCGATCTCGAAAACACCACAAGGTTATCCATAATATTCTGTCGTCGAAGTGGTCTGAAAGTAAGCGAAAGCCGTTTACAGACTCATTTGCTACGAACGAAGTGCATTTTACAAAAGCAATGCCAAATTCAATTCGAAGCGGGGAGCCGTGACCGCCGCCTTGTTTGATGCAAACCCCGCAAACCACGCAAATACGCTAACGCTAAATCTCTGAAATAGCGTGCGTACGCTATACGCTATGGTTCCTTCAGCGTGCTGCGAATGCGCTGTGACGACCCGCTATTTTACAGCCTACGCGATGCTATAGCGTACGCTATACTAAAACTGTCTATTGCCTGCCGCCGCCGCCGCCGCCCACCAACATAGTTGAAACGGAAGTGGCACTTGTGCTCCGCCAGAGCCACAAGAACCGCAATGCACCGGCAGGTAGAGTGTGATCTGGAGGTACATGTCATGGTCAAGACAAACTTCTCTGCCACGATGTACGAAGTTCAACAGAAAAGTACTAATAATACGCATAGTTCTGCAACATAATGAGAAGACGCATGCATGCAGCTACAAAAGCAGTTGTTGCTTCTGCGCATTCGCATGCTGTCCATTGTAGTCAACTTACCAGCCTTTGTAGTTGTGGTAATGGACTGCGTTTTCTTTCGGTGTAGATACAGGAAAATGACAGCCATCCAATTCTCTAACTACCTGTGGAAATCCTGCAAGAGCACAAAACTCCTGTATAGGTCTGTCGTGTCATTTGCTGCGATCATCTTGATCCACTGGCCTTCTAAGGCATCAACAACGGTCTGGCGAAATTCCCTGTAAACTAGGTTGGCTGTCGACATCCCCAGGTCAAACAAATTGGCGAGTGTTCTATCGTGGCGATTAAACACAGCTTATACAAAGCAGCAGGGACCCACTTTTCCACCCACACCACTTGTCTCATGTTCGTTGTTCGGCGTTGCATCACGGGCCTGCAGACGTCTACCAAATATTTGAATGTAGTTCTTGAAACAGTAAATGACTGCCGTATTTTCCGCCCGGCTAGCTTTGGCAGCCCGTCTTGAAACCAACGAGCGCACCAATGGCACGCCCAAACTTGCCTTGTCACGCGTCTCTCAGACAAGACAACAACATTCAGCATAAGGCAGTTGTAAACAAGACGACGCTTGGCAGTGTACACTTTTGCTCTAGCAGCTTCGACATCTATATCCACAGAAACGATTGTCGCCATTGCGAGTGCAACCTGGCAACTGTTCATGAAATCTTCCGCTTCGTCGCTCGTGGCTTACAAGGCACGGAACACAAAATAAAAGGAAAGCTCACGAGGTCGCTGTGCGCGAAATGTGGCGTTTTGAATATACTTTGCAAAATTTGGGGTCTCAAAACACAGAGCATACTCGCCATGGCGCAAAGAAGAACATAGTGAGCACATGGTAGCGAAGCTTTCATAGAAGCCCATGCGTTCGAAACATGGACGCTCGTCATTGTTTCATGGGGCTTAGCCCCATCTGTGTGACGAGGGACACTTCCGGTGGAAGAAAAATAATGTGAAGCCATATCTGTTAGAAACAGAAGTGGCGTCATTTTTTTCTCTCAGGCATGCAATTTGTTTTGGTGGATTGCCATTAGAGCTCTATTCAAATGCCCCGCCGTTCAACTTGCTGTGCGTTTCGAGCTTTAAGCGCGGAAATCGATGCACGAAAAGGCCAGCCGTACTAGTGTCGAAATTGCGCCCGTGCACAGAACGTACTCTCTTTGGAGGCCGACGAATTCTTTTGGTGTAGAGTGCTGGTTCTTTCTTTGGACGCCAAGATAGCAGGCCCGTTGAATCGAATGAAAATAACTAAAGTAAACAATTATCTGGTGGTTGTAACTCACTACATTTACTAAGCATGTTAAGAAACGCTGAAGATATCCGCGTCACCAGATTCCCACAAACGTCGCCAAGCAAAACAACACAATGTGTGACTCACACATTGCGTTGTTTTGCTTGGCGACGCCCCTGGGGGGAGTACTGCAACAGGGGAACTTTACGAGTGCGCCTTTCTGCTCACTTCGAGAGCTGCGTTGTACTGCAAGCGATAAAAGCGTCAACGCCCCCCCCCCCTTCTTACGATGGGAGTTGGAAGCTGGCATTTATTGATAATAATAATAAAATGAAATAGTCTTGTCTTCTCTTTACTCCTCACGCATATGTAAAATAGACTAGGAATTTTAATTTCGTTGAATGAATCCTTGTCTCGCTTTAATTAAAAACACTTTTCTCTTCCCCTATGTGTGTTCCCTCCAGAGTCGAGCTTCAATCGCTGCTCCCATGACCACCGTTGATGATGTCGCTGACAGTTTATTCTGAACCGGTTTTCGCCGGAAGCTTGGCGACCTATTTGGTTCGACTTTGGCATCCCTGTCAGCACAGCTATGTTTAGCCAGCCCACTTTTATTTTTAACTATGTTTATGTTTTTCGTGTCAAATATATTAAATAATATTTTTATAGAACGAGCGTTATTTGTATTCTATCTTCCCACGCGGATCGCAAGGCACACCTCCGACTAGGCATGGTCACGGGAGTACCCTACGAACTAGGCACCTGCGGCTAATTAATATAATATCTTATTTAATATAGCCATGCACAAACTCTCCACTCGCCTCGCTGCAATCCCGAACGTGGGTCACGCATTTATGCGGACGATATCACGATCTCGGCGCCGGGCGAATCACTAGCCATGCTCGAACACTCGTTACAAAGCGCGTTGGAGGCTACTGAAGATTTTCTTTCAAACACGGGCCTTGAACTCTCCCCCGCTAAATCAGAGCTCCTGTTATACCGCCAGTCCAGACAGGGGGTCAGAAATCTTGCACCTCTGGAAACTCTGCCGATACAAATTCGTGCTAAAAATGGGCATCTCATACCGAGGGTGGACTCGGTCAAATTTCTAGGTCTCCTCATTGATGCCAAGGGCTGTAACTCGACGGCCCTCTACAGGTTCACTGGACAGGCTAGTAATGTCCTAAGACTTGTAGCCCACGTCTCAAATTGAAGAGGCGGTCTCAAAGAGGACAATTTGCTCAGAGCTTATCAGGCATTCTTCCTGAGTCATGTCATCTACATCGCGCCGTAACTTAATTTGGGTAAAGCGGAAAAGGCCAAGCTCGACTCCCTAATCAGAACCGGCCTCAAGCGCGTACTCGGCCTTCCGCAGTCCACAAGCACTGAGAAGCTGCTGGAGCCTCCATAACACCATGGATGAGCTAATAGAAGCTCACGCAGCGTCTCAGATAATGAGACTTTCAACCACTAAGCCAGGGATTAAGATTTTAGAAGAAGCGGGAATCCAACCTAGACATGAACCGGCAACCAAAGTTAGCTTTACCCGGGAGACCAGAAGTCGCATCATGGTTGACCCCGTACCGAGAAACATCCACCCAGTGCATAACGAAGGTAGAAGATTGGCGAGAGCCAAGTCCATCCTTAAAAAGATCAATCAGTAGAAACTAGATGCCCTCTTTGTCGATGCGGCCAGATATGACAGTGCGGATAAGTTCGCTGTCTCGGTGGGAGACCCGGGGGGCAACCTGGTCAATGCAGCCTCTGTTTATAGGAAGTTTGGCCATGTGGCGGAGGAAGCGGCGATCGCTCTGGCTTTTCACCGCTCAAAAGTGCCAGCTATCGTCTTCTCGGACTCGCGCACGTCGGTTAGATTCTTCGCGTCCGCCATCATATCTGAACAGGCGAACAGTATTGTGATTAAAGCACTTCAAAGGACTAGGGAGAGCTGCGAAGGAGGATACCAAATCTCGCGGTTCCCAGCCCATCTAGATAGCTCAATTAACCCGCTTGGATGTAATCCTAACGAGCAGGCCCACCGGAGAGCGCGCGATTTCAGGCACCGCGCTGTCGCGTGTAGCCAGGCTTGGAACTAGGTCAACATTCACAAAGACCCGTTATGTACTTTTCACGAAATTGTTTCCCATTATCGACTAGGCAGGAGGACATTTCCACCCCCTCACTCCAAATTGAACAAACCTCAGTCTACCACACTCAGACTCCTGCAAACCCGTTCATATCTCACTCCACGGTCCTTTAACAAGATAGATCCTGAGCGCTCACAGTCGTGCCCCAAATGTGGTCATGACTCATGCTCTTTTGGCCACATGCTGTGGCTGTGCCCAGCCCTTAACGCTTCTCCACCCATCATGAAAGTACAATGGCAGGAATCTCTCAAGAGCGGCAATCTTCACATTCAACTCCAGGCTATCCAGAGGGCTCACGACATTGCGGCGGGACTTGATCTCCCGGTCCCATCGTGGGCGGAGCCACCGACTTGATCTTCGGGAACCTTCGGTTTCGGCTCCCCAAGATCTCAGTCCCTCAGGACTCAAGTAAAGTTCTTGTCATGTCATGTCATGTCATGGCTGAACTTACCTCACAGACATTGCCAATGGTAATGCGAATATCTGTCAGGCAATGTAGCGATAGACCGTATTACTGAAGTGCATGTTATTTACCACGTGTAATGGTAATTCTGGGCATTTCACTGGTATGGCTGTATGCCGCATACTCAGATATCCGACCACTTTGCTATGTTAAGGGCAACCAATGAGCGTAGAAGCATGACGACGACTGTATGACGCCAACGCATTGACGATGTAATGATGAAAGAATTATATCGACGGAACGACAAAGGCATATAACAACATCGGCATGGTGGCAAAGAGATGTTGATATTTAAACTAAGGAATGGTATAACGGCGACAACACAACGACTACGACGTGAGGACGATGACATGACGACCACTCTCTGGGAAGAATGAGCTGGGCACAACTCTATGGCAACGATGCCTCGACAATAACTCTATCAAGGCAACCGTATGATGAAGCGGGAAGGGTGACGATAGCGCGAGCAAGACAGCATAATGACGGTGATATAAAAACGGATGCATGATGGCGTCTCTGACGTCGTGTCAATGAGAGCAGTGGCATTAGAACAGTGGCGTAATCGCGATCGAATGATGACCGCACTATTACGATGGAATGATGAACAAAGAATGACGTCGATGGATCGAAGAAGGAAGTGTGAAGACGATGGCATGACTAGACTAAGTTAACGATCCAGAAATGATGACCAGGTTCAAACTATAGCATTATGACGATGGCGTGCGACAACCGTATGCGACGACGGTTTGTCGAGACTCGGATGTTACAATGATAAAGATGGAACGACAGCGACACATCCTGACAACAGTATGACAAAGAATGAATGACAACGACTGTATAACGACGATGCAGTCACGAAGATGGCATAAGAATGGCATGATAATGGCCTTGGCGTAGGCGGGCACATTGGCGGACTGATTGGCTGGTATGGAGGCAAAAACAGTGCAGCACCACTGGGCGAGAACCGAGAAAAATTTGAATTAAAGTGACATGTGCGCTGTCAATTTGTTTTCTGTCGTCATGAAGTCGCGCGGCACTATGTTATCCTTAACCCCGATATGTCGTGCAATCGTCATAAAGCTTCTCAAGGACCCTCAAAAGTAGGAACGCAACCCTGCAAAGCGTTGAACATGTTTGGTAGCCGAGCTACAATAAAAAGGTTAATAGCACCTTTTCTGCGTGTGGTTGTATACCAGTAGAGTCAGCCGCATCTCCCAGCACGATTATGTGTTGCCAGATAAAGTGAAATTTGGACGAATTTGATTGGAAACGAGCTCTCGGTAAAACATCAATAACATGCCGCAGATGCTCAGGGTGAGCGCAAACGTGAGATAACGCCCAAGAACATCACGTGGGTTTGATAATGAATTTCATGAGCATCTTGTTGAGTTCTGTTTAAATATTGCGGCTCTCCGATGGACACACTCGAAAAAAACAGCGGCATCACCGGTATTGATGCGGCGCTTACCAATGAAGTTCTTTAATAAATGAAAATGAGACATCCACAAAATCGTAGCAATTGCTACAAAGAAAACCCGTACAGGTTGCTCGAAAGAAAAGCCTCGTAGTTTAAGAAAAATTTCTCCTGGTCCGGGACTCGAACCGATTGGGTGGATGTCTCAATTTCCCTTTATTAATTCGTTCTCTCTTCTTTGCGGGTTCGCGCAGAACTATTGCATCAAAACTCTTGCCGTTGCTTCCAGTTGTTGGTAAGTTCAACCTCGCCCTGCAATCTGCTAGCCACCTGGTTAGCTCTCATGGCAGAGCGGCGGTACCGGAAAGGTGGTTGTCCATGGTTAGAGTCCCAGACCAGGACAAATTTTTTTCGACTGCGAGTTTTCTTTCGAAGTACTTGTATGGATTTCCTTCCGTATGGGTTTCGACCCAATCGTATGTATTGCTACCATTGGGTGGGTGTCCCGTTTTGCCTTTATTATTCCTTCTCTCCACCACGCGTGTTTCCACGGAACTACTACATCAAATGAGGTTTGGAAGATAGGCTATTGTCAACGTCAGATAGGTCAAGGTAGGTCAAGGCATGGCGCTCTTTGGCCGTACCTGGCCCTTGCACCATTAAACATCAAATATTCATTCAATGTAGGTAGGCAACAGGCTACAAAGAGCAGCAAAGAATAGTGGCGAGGTTGGGGCGAAGGGGGGGTGACGGTGCTGTGGCGACGGCTAGCAAGTAGTGCGGGGTCATTCACACACAGGGTCCGGTGGCGCATGGCATGGTGAATAGCGGCAGAGGTAAGTAAACGGGCCAGAAAGACTACAAAGTTGTTGCAGGACGGGGTTACCAGAAGGAGCGGCAGTGAGGTGATATAAGTCCGATTCTGCGGCAATGGAAGTAGATCGGCCTGTCATCTGGGGTTCTCCACTAAGCCGGGTTTGTGGAATTGATACGCAAAGTATGGGCTGTTGCAGGGCACAATAAGCGGCAGCGGTCCGATGTCAGGTCGGGATAGAGAACACTCCGAAGAAAAAACCCCATTGGCTAATTCCTGCAGCGTAACTGCTTGAATAAGAGCGATGGCAGAGACGGAATTATCAGTGGCATGGCCGTGTGGTTGGGGAAGGTGCGGGGCAGGACACACAGCTTCAAGCTCACTTTGAATGATGCCTATCACGTTCTCATAAAAAGGTGGTATGGTGATTGAATCGGCGAAGCATCACTTCGCAGCTCCATTAGGGAGGCGAGAAAACTTAACAGTTAGACTGCGGCTTTTATACTGGTAAAACCGTTGGTATTTCTTTTGACTCAAAGCAGTAAGTTGAACACATAATCTGCGATGCTTTTCAAAACGTGGCTAACTTTATCCCTTTCGGGCATTTTCTCGCCACTTTTCAGTAAAGAGCGAGTAAGCCTTTTACTCATACGTATAGGTGGCATAAGTCTCGGTAAAAGAGTGGGCTTGGCTAGCCAGCTCTTTTCGTGTGGCCAGATGGCGTCCTCATGACTTTTCAAAGAAGGCTCAAAGCCTCTGCTTGAAAACGTCCCAGCTCATGAGCTCTTCCTTATGCGCCTGGAACCAGACACGCGGTGTGCCAGTCGAATATAAGATCGCATTAACAAGCATGATAGCAAGGTCCCTGTGTTTGTTTTTAGAAGCACACTCGTACATACCGATCCAGTTGTCTACTTCGAGACCATTCTGGCCACAGAATGTGCGAGGATTCTGGGACTTAGGAGGCGGAACGTACTTGTTGGCAGGGATATCATTTCATTTTAACAACCGCCGTGGTTGCTCAGCGGCTATGGTGTTGGGCTGCTGAGCACGAGGTCGCGGGATCAAATCCCGGCCACAGCGGCCGCATTTCGATGGGGGCGAAATGCGACGACACCCATGTATTTAGATTTAGGTGCGCGTTAAAGAACCCCAGGTGGTCGAAATTTCTGGAGTCCTCCACTACGGCGTGCCTCATAATCAGAAAGAGGTTTTGGCATGTAAAACCCCATAATTTCTTATTTAATTTCATTACCTTAAAAGCCCCATTCTGGCTATTACATAAGGGGTGGTTAACGTGTATACACAAGAAAAGGCAGGTGTTACGGTGAAATACAAGTTTGAACAGTTTCCAGAAATTCTGAATAACCTGTGATTGCAGCGACATTGAAGAGTAGGTCGTTCCAGTCTGACAGCCCGAGTGAAAAATGAAGCTTGAAAAGTGACAGTTCGTGCTCGAGAACGAGAAACTTGGAGTTGATGGCTGGCGCACTGTAAGATGCGTAAAGATGATGACGTGATGTAGGGTGGGTGGCTTCGCGAGCTGTAAAAATAATCGTAATAAAGAGAGAGCAAGGCGATATCATGAAGAAAAGGTAGGGTTGTCAAGCTAGATCATGCCTTTAATAGGGAAATGTCGATCTTGTACGAATAGCAAGAATGGATTAAACCCATCACGCGATTCTGAACTGATTCGAGTGCACTGATGATACATGTTCGGTGAGGTTTCCTGATGGCGGCGGCATAATCTAGTTGTGGTCGGACATATCATTGGTATGCGAGTAGTTTGACGTGCTGTGGAGCATGCTCTGAACCCCAGGGTCTTCTTCGCTGAAGAAATTACGTTAGTCGCATGTGCATTCCAGGAAAGGTCGCGGGACAGGGTTATGCCTAAGTACTTATAGGCTAGACCTGATTCAACTGGGACGCTTGCGATTGTGTAAATAGAGAGAGAAGAATTACGACGGCGGGAAATTGAAATAAATCTGCTCCTGTTAGGGTTCATGGCCATTTGCCAATGGTTGAACCAGTTTTGCACGTTATTAGGGTCATTCTGGAGTTATGCTTCATCAGAGATGTTAGTCACAGTACCATAAATCACAAATCACATGTGAATAGGAGAAGATACGTGCCACGGAAGATCGTTAACTTATATTAGGAAAAGAAGCTGTCCAAAGACAGAGCTTTGAGGGACGTCTGAAGTGATAGGGGGCGGTTTGGAGGAGAAGTTATTGACAAGGATGAACTGGGAATGATTAGTCAGGAATTCCTTTATGCACTGTACTACGTGAGGACCTAAGTTAAATCTGGATAACTTTATGAGTAACCGGTTATGAGGCACTGTGTCAAAAGCTTTAGAGAAGAGTAAAAAGATGGCATCGGTTTGAACGTTATAAAGGTTAATATGCAGATCATAATAAATCTTTCTCATCCGTATTCACGAAAGAATGTATTACTAATTTGCCCATTGTTGTAGGCCTAGATTATCGGTACATGCAACCTATTGACATTACTATTGATGACATTGTTAAGCTTATTAATAACTGGAAAGTTTCGTCTTCAGCAGGTATTGACAATATTAATTCTAAATTACTAAAAAATACAGTATCAGTATCTAGCAAGTTTTTATTTCACATTTTTCACCAATCTTTAATGACAGGTCAGATACCTCAAGATTGGAAAACAGCCAAAGTCATACCCATCTTCAAAGACACAGACAAGAACTTAGTTGAGAATTACCGACCGATATTGCTAACGTGCATATGCTGCAAAATGATGGAACATATTATTGCATCTCATGTTTACCAACATCTAGAGTCGAACAACTTCTTTTTTCATAATCAACATGGTTTCAGGAGAGGTTTGTCATGCGAAGCGCAACTGCTTGAATTTACGACAGATTTACATTTTAACGTGGACTCAAACCTTCAAACTGACAGCATCTTTCTGGATTTTTCCAAAGCCTTTAACCGCGTAGCTCATTGTCGCCTGTTTTTGAAGTTATCATCATTAAAACTTGATTCACTAACTCTATCCTGGCTTCGAAATTTTCTTTCTAACAGACAGCAGTTTACTTTCGCTAACAGCTTCTCCTCGCTCCTTTCAGATGTTTCATCCGGTGTACCACAAGGAAGCGTTCTTGGTCCCTTACTTTTTCTGGTATACATTAATGACATACCCAATAATTTATGATCATGCATGCGCATTTTCGCTGACGACTGCATTATCTATCGTTCTATTAACACCTCCGATGACCACCTGACCCTCCAAAATGATCTTAACCAAATTATTAATTGGTGTGACACCAGGCTAATGACTTTAAATTCATCAAAATGTAAAGTGATGTCCTTCACCCGCAAACGCACTAATTTGGACTATTCTTACTGTACTAAAAATGTCCCGTTATCTCGGACCTCATCATTTAAATATCTAGGCGTAAATCTTTCAACAAACCTCTCCTGGACTTCTCACCACCATCTGTGTCAGTACTTCTCGATCACTGGGTTACCTGCGACGTAACCTTCGGAACTCACCTCCACTCATCCGCAAACTGGCATTTCAAAGATTTGTTCGCCCTCGACTTGAGTTCACCGCTCCAGTCTGGTCTCCCCACCAAAATTACTTAATTACCATGTTGGAATCAATCCAAAATAGAGCCGCACCTTTCATCTCTCGAAATTATGACTACCGTTCTAGCGTAACTCAAATAAAGATTCACCTTTCGCTTCAGCTGCTAAGTAATCGTCGCGACATATCCTTTTTGTCATGATTTCATAAATACGCCCACCACGCTAACAAACGTTACCTACACCTAGAAACGTCATCGCACACGTCGTACAGATTATACAATCATCATAGCTTCCCGCGCATCTATGGCAAAACAGAGGCATTTAACTGGTCTGCAATCCCACTTGCCATTCGGCTCCGGAACAAGATTCCCGACAACATAGTTGCGGAAACTGACAGCGAAAAATTCAAGCACTCACTGAACTCGCTTAACCCTTGTTAACCATTATTATCACACTCACTGTTCTGTGTTATTTTTTCTACCTTTTTCTAGCACTGTTGTACGTTTGTAACAAACTTATAGAGTTCCTTTTTATTGTACTGATATGCAGCTTTATGTAGCTAATGTTTCTCTGACTCTTAGGCTGTGCACTTGGCTGCTGTGTTTTCTTTAATTGTTATTGTATGTACTTGATTGTTATTGTTATTGTATGTACTTGATTGTATGCCCCTTTTACTCAATCCCCATGTAGGGGCCTTGTAAGGTATTTTACAAATAAATAAATAAATAAAAGATGAAGATAGCTACTTGTGTTTCACATGAAAGCCCCCTTAAAAACAGTCTTGAGAAGCATGAAAGAAGTTTACCGAGTATAAAAAGTTAATGATAAGCGAGTATATGACATAATCCATGATTTTGCTCGTGACACTAGGTAATGAAATGGGGAGCTATTTTAAGGGGGCATCTTTCTTACCTGCTTTGAATATTGCAACGCCCTTTCCCACTTTCCAGTCATCCGGCAAGGCAGCTGTAGACAATGACTGCGAGAACAACAGAGTGAAACATGCCGCGGATATATGCTTAGTATTCATTAGGATCTTTGAGCTAATTTCGTCTACACCAGAAGAAGTACATAATTTGTTTTTTATTCAATGATTGACATGATAAGATCTATTGAAAACACAATGAGTAACATATGCGATGTTATGCTAGTAGGTAGCGGAAAGGCTTGAGTGGTAGTTTCTTTTGTAAAGACGGGAAGAACGCTGTGTTGAAAATATCAACGCATTGGGCGTCCGTGGCGATGTCGCCTGATGCATTCGTCACGCTGATACTACGAGCTTTTTGAGCATTTAAAATGAGCCAGAACTGCCGAGTATTTCGAGTAAGTGGCTGGGCTAGGTCAACGTTAAACAAATTATTTTTTAGCAGTGCGAATGGCACTCATGTAGGCGTTCTATGCCGTGTAGAAGTTTGACCGTGCCTCGGTGCTTCCAAGACCCTCGTCATTACAAACTAGAGCCTCGAATGCGGCAACATTGATGCTTTAAGGTAGAATGTGCGGTTTTATTGACCAGTTTACTTCACCCAAGCTCATGTACACATCACGCCTGCGGCAGGAAGAATGTTCCACATCCGCTACCAAGATTTGTGAGTGGCGGCACTGGCTAACACTGCCAAAGTTAGTTGTAGTAAAACATGAATACCGAAGAAAACGGGTGGGAAAACGGCACCGCGATACCTCAAATGATTAGAACGTTACACATGTAATGCAAGAACGTGGGATCGTTCCCCACCTGCGGCAAGTTGTTTTTTCGGTCACTTTAATAGCCATTAAAGTTCTGTAATGGTATTCGTAAGTACAAGTAATTTCTTCTATGTAGTCCTTGGTATCACTGCTTCTTGGCTTCCTGTAAAATATATATATATATATATATATATATATATATATATATATATATATATATATATATATATATATATATATATATATATATATATATATATAGTGTTTGTCAATTCACATGTTGATTTGTGGGAGACGAGAAATTCTTTTTGACTATGAGTGTATGATTACAGTTGTCTGAAAGCTGAAGATTATACAGAATTACACAGACGCTACAAACAGCTTTAACAAGTAACCAAATAATAGAACCTGGTGCTTAAATAATTCGGTTTATTTTTGCAAAGGCAAGTCAGCGCTTATGTGCTACCTTTGCCTTGTGCCTCGTTAGTAGGGCGCGCTGCAGCTTCATAATGACTAGCAAAGCATAAAACATATCGCTCGATAGCACATCGACCACTGAATATGCGCGTCTAATCCACTGTCATATTGTTGTCAGGAAAGAAAGACATCCTAAACCGTTCTGCGATATAAAATATTTCGCGCACTTTATCAGTCTCATCGCCTTGGTGGTGACCTTTACTGAGATTCAAGTATTTAGTTTTGCCTGTTAATATCAGTCGTAGAGTTGAAAGTACCATGAAACAGTCTTAAACGCAGTTTTTTCGGACGGCTTTCAAATGACTCCACATGTCGATTAGTCTGCGTTTTTATTGCGCTAACGCGAGAACTGTAATTGCGGTAACGAATCTTGCAGCTAAATATTGTACCCTTTCATTGTTTCATTGTTACCGAGCATCGGTGTGTCCCATACCTCGCTCGCATATTTGAAAATTCGCCTAACGAACGTTCTTTTAGAGCAGTTCTTTCGTAGCCATTCTCAAATTTTTGAGTCTACGTCTAAGTAGCACTAACGAATTTTCGGCACTCATTACTGCATGACCATCATCACAATGGCACTTTAAATTAGTAATTAACTACACTTTTGAATATTCATTTGCAGAATAGGTTTGTGCTAGCGAGAATAAATTATTATTGATTATTGTTTTGAAAATTTTTTTACGGGGTTAAAACAGTCAGACGTATATTTACAGGATATTTACAATAACCGTAGCGGCAGACAATATAGTAGACAGCGCGCGAAGTTTAGAGCGTCGTCTTCTTCCGATCAAGCTGACATCTTCTTCGTCAGCGTGTCACATGACCCCCGGCGGCGGAAGCACCGGCTCGGTGCTGGTTAGGAGTCGGATAGTGATACAACTTAAGACGCGCGACATGGACCACATCAGAGCGATGCTCAGCCACGGTTCGCTCAAGAGGGGCGATTTCGTACGTGACATCAATTACTTTACACAAGACATGGTAAAGGCCAGATTAGCGTGAAAGTAACATCTCCGAGAGGCCAACGCGTCGCGACGGCGACCAAAGGAGAACCAGGGTGCCCGGTATGTAATGGACGTCATGATGGCGGGCGTCATATAAGCGCCGCTGATTGTCCTGCGACTCCACAAGTCGACGTCGGCCAATATGGCGTGCTTCTTGAGCTTTGAGTATGGCTTCACGGGCGTACTCGGACGTAGAATTCTGGCTAGCAGGCAGAATGGTGTCGAAAGGTAGCGTAGGGTCGCGGCCAAACAAGAGGAAGAATGGAGAGAAGCCGGCGGTATCATGGCGAGAGGAATGATACGCGAAAGTAACGAACGGCAGCGCAACGTCCCAGTCGCGATGGTCAGCGGAGACATACATGGACAGCATGTAAGTAAGAGTGCGGTTAAGGCGCTCGGTTAGACCGTTCGTTCGTGGATGGTAAGCAGTAGCAAGTTTGTGTTTAGTCGCGCAAGAGTGCAGAATGTCGTTGACAACTTTAGAAAGAAATTAGCGGCCGCGGTCGGTGAGGAGCTGTCGAGGGGCGGCATGACGAAGGATGACGTTCTCTAGGAGGAAGTCGGCGACATCGATTGCGCAGCTTGTGGGAAGAGCCCGTGCGATTGTATATCGGGTGGCGTAGTCTGTTGCTACAGCAATCTACTTCTTTCCCGAATCAGACGGAGGAAAAGGGCCTACAAGATCAACACCTACACGGAAGAATGGTTCTGGTGGTACATCAAGTGGTTGAAGGCGGCCAGCACAGAGTGTGGTCGGCTTTTTGCGTCGTTGACAAAAGTCACACGCAGCGACGTAACGGCAGACGTCACGGTATGGACCAGGCCAATAGAAGCGCGGACGAACGCGGGCATAAGTCCGTGACACGCCAAGGTTACCTGCAGTCGGTACATCATGAACCTGGGCGAGAAAAGTCTGACGCAGATGCTCAGGCACAACGAAAAGTCGGGCAGGGCTGTCCGGGTGGATGTTAGACCGGTACAATATACCATCTTTAAGTTCAAACATTCGAAGGGAAGGATCGGGCGTCGTTGAAGTGAGCCGTTGAAAAAGGTGTTGCAAGGAGAGGACCCGACGTTGTTCGGCTCCAATGTCGCGAAAATCAGCCAGAGAGAGAACGGTGATAGATATGCCGGCGGCAGAAACGTCAGGAGGGGCAATAGGCTGGCGCGACAAGCAGTCCGCATCTTGATGTAACCGGCCGGTTTTGTATGCAACGGAATAGTTGTATTCTTGGAGGTTCAGAGCCCAGCGGCCAAGGCGTCCTGAAGGATCTTTGAGGGACGAAAGCCAACATAGATCGTGGCGATCAGTGATGACTGTGAATTGGCGGCCGTACAAATAGGGGCGAAATTTACCCACTGCCCAAACGAGAGCCAGACACTCGCGTTCGGTGATGGAATAATTGCGCTCAGCAGAGGAAAGAAGGCGACTGGCGTAGGCAATAACACGTTCTCGCCCTTATTGGCTCTGTGCTTAGTTAGTGCCAATACCGTGGTCACTCGCATGGTACGGACTTCTGTTGGAGCTGACGCATCAAAGTGAGCGAGAATGGGCGGGGACGTAAGCAGCCCAATCAGCTCGGTGAAAGCACCAGCTTGCTCAGAGCCCCAAATGAATGCGCCGTCTTTCTTGAGGAGCTGAGTGAGAGGGCGCGCAACGTTCGCAAAATTTCGGACAAACCGACAGAAGTAATAGCAAAGGCCCATGAAGCTGCGAACATCCTTGGCACATGTTGGCACGGCAAAGTCTTTCACTGCCCGTATTTTATCTGGATCTGGGCGTATACCAGAAGAATGAACGAGGTGCCCAAGCACAGAGATTTCCCGACGGCCGAAGTGGCATGGACGCCCCGCCTGACAGAAAACAAATAGGATCGTCGATAGGAGTTCGAGGTGAGTCGCAAAAGTCGGAAAAAAAAAGATGACGTCGTCCACGTAACAGAAGCAGATGGACCACTTGGAACCATGTAGGAGGACGTCCATCATTCGTTCAAATGTGGCCGGGGCATTACATAAACCGAAAGGCATCACTTTGAACTGATACGGGCTATCGGGAGTAATAAATGCTGTCTTCTCGCGGTCCATGTTGTCGACGGCAATTTGCCAGTAGCCGGAGCGAAGGTCGATGGACGAAAAATATTGGGCTCCATGCAGGCAATCCAGGGCATCGTCAATGCGTGGTAGCGGATAGACGTCCCTCTTGGTTACCTTGTTGAGGTGTCGATAATCCATGCAAAATAGCCAACTGTTGTCCTTCTTTTTAACTAGTACAACAGGGGATGCCCATGGGCTCCAAGAAGGTACGATGATGTCTCTAGAAAACATCTTGTCAACTTCATGTTGGATGATTTGTCGCTCAGTAGGAGAGACGCGGTAGGATCGCCAATGGATCAGGCTCGCATCACCGGGGTTTATTCGATGTTTTACCACAGAAGTTTTTCCTAGAGAGTGTTCTCCAAGGTTGAATATGTCCCAGTATGAGGCAAGGAGGCAACGTAGTTCATTAGCACTCTGGGGCGGAAGGTCGGGAGCAATCATTTTTGTTAGGCCATTCAAGTCTGAAGAGGCAGGGGGCGAAGCAAGAGTTGAACACGAGCAGCTGTTACTAATTAAAGCCGAAATGTTGTAGTCACTGGCCGGCGTTATTTCCACCAGAGATATTCCGTGCGGGTGTACTTGGGTACAAAGTCCCAAGTTCACAAGTGGAAGGCAGGACCCGTTGTCCGAAATGGTAATGAAGGTGTGAGGAAAAGCGACGTTATGCGAGAGCAGGACATCCGCATTAGGGGATACGACGTAGTCACCGTCTGGTATAGTTGGAACGGGGGAGACACCAATGTAGGTAACGACAAGGTGCGGGAGGTGAATATGCTCTGTGGAACATAGCCGTATCGGAGCACTATCGGCAGGGTCAATAGCAGCAGGTAGAGCAAGATGCACAGCACCAGCAGAACAGTCTATCAAAGCGGAATGTGTAGACAGAAAGTCAAGACCCAGAATGAGGTCGTGAGGGCAGTGCTCTAGAACATAAAATAAAACAGAATTATGATGTCCGGCAACACTCACGCGAGCAGGATACATGCCAATAATGGCTGGTGTTCCACCGCCGGCGACTTGGACCACAGGCGACGGGGCAGTAATAAGGACTTTCTTAAGACGATTCCGAAGCTGAGCATTGATCAAAGATATGTGCGCGCCAGTGTCAATCAGAGCCGTAACAGGTACACCATCCACGTTCACTTTAATGAGGTTCCGATGTGCGGGCATGGTCAGAAGAGTATTTTCGCGTCGGGTCGGTTTGGCAGCATCACCTCCAGGTGCTGCACCCGTTAGTTTTCTGGTAGGTTGCTCCGGAAGGAGCTAGGGGACGGTGATCGGCGAGATGGGAGTGATAGGGAGAAGCGGCGACGTGGCGAAGGAGAGCGGCTAGAGCGGGTAGGCAGAGAAGTGTCGCCAGAATGCACTGGCTGCGTTAGCGGGGGAGGAGGGGCGGTGAACCGAGGAGCAGCATGAGGGCCGTGGGATGGGAGGTAGGGCCAGGGGGTCGAAATCCACGAAGACCGGCAGTGACGTGAAATATGGTCGATACGACCTCAAGTGAATCATATAGGCTTGTCGTCTGCAGTGCGCCATTCGGCCGGATTGCGATACCACGTTGGGGCATTCAGGCTGCGGGTGCGCACGACAGTGCTGGACGGAGTGTAGTCAGGCCGATTAACTGAGCAGACGTTAGTCAAGCCAATGTTGGCCAATTCCTGGCGCAAGACGGAGTGTATCAGTGAGATGGTCGCCTGGCAATTATCGGGGCCATGTGTTGGGATATTGACAGGAGATGCGGCTTCAATTTCACGTCGGATGCTATGTAGGACGTCATCAGAGCGATCGGGCGTGTGCCGTCTGCAGAGGTCTTCGCAGGTGGACTTAGCAGCCGTGTTGGGAAGGGGGGGGGGAATGGCTGGGCAATGCGGCGCCTCTTGGCTTCTTCAACCGCCGGCATTCGGTAATAATGGCTTGCACAGGGAAAGAATTCTTGAAAACAAGGAAGTGGAAGGCATCATCTGCTATGCCCTTAATGACGTGGGCAACTTTATCAGGTTCGGACATCTTCGGATCCACTTTGCGGCACAGAGAGAGCATGTCCTGGATGTACGTGAGGTAGGATTTAGTGCTCGTCTGGACACGCGAAGCGACGTCTTTTTCGGCGCGGCTGACGTCCAACAGGCTTGCCAAACAAATCTTTCAACTTCTGTTTACAAATGCCCCAGCTGGTAAGTTCCACTAGAGGGTCTGAAACCAGACGCGTGCCGTGCCCGCGAGGTAAAATATCAAATTAGCGAGCATGATGGTCTTATCCCAGTGGTTGCTGGAGCTCACCCGCTCACATAGTTGAAGCCAGCCTTCAACATCAGTGTCGTCGGCGCCAGAAAAGGTTCCTGGATCGCGGGGTTGGGCTAGAATGACGGTGAGCGTGGGCGCCGACGGGCCTGCAGCATCCTCGCCGTGTGCTGGCATTTTAGATGCAGCCAAGGAGCGCCCGCTGCGTAAATCCGTCTTGATAATGATCCCGCACCCTCCATCAAAAATGTTACGGGATTAAAAACAGTAACACGTATATCTACAGGATATTTAGAATAATCCTAGCGCCTGACCAGATGGTAGACAGCGTGCGAAGTCCAGAGCGTCGTTTTCTTCCGACCAAGCGGACATCTTCTTCGTCAGGGTGTCGCAATATATACGTTTAACAGGAAAGGGAAAGCGAGGAGCAGGCTGGCAACTGCCACCGGAAGGGGCACAACGCGTGCCTACTCTACAGAAAGGAAGGGACAGCAACACAGAAATGGAGGACAGGAAGGAGGGGTGGAAATAGGAGAGACAAAGCAGCAGGACAAATCTAAAAGAATGAAGTAGAACACACAGTACGGATCACACAGTAGGGCTGGTCGCTGAAGGTCACGCAACTACAGAATGGTAAATAGATGAATAGTATCGACGTTACTAACATGAACTAAAGTCAGTTAACTATAGAAAAGTAAGTAGAGCGCGATGAGCCTGATCACATCGAGAGGCACAACAACTGGGGTTCAAACATTCGTCGAGCGTCGTACATCGCACGCCAACGATATGATAGTCCCTCACTAGTGACATGCGCTGCGCACTGATAGCGGGACACTCAAATATCAGATGCTGAAATGTCTCGCAACAGCAGGAAGACGTAGGCGATGGACTGGCCACACGTCCTTATCTGTGTAAACATTCGCGCACGTTCACGCAGCCAACCCTGAGCTTGAGTATTAGCAGTGTAGCGCGACGAGGAAAGCCTCGACCGCGAACACGCATCAGGAGCGTTACATTTGCGACGCACTGGTCTGGATGCTGCTTCAGTAGGTGGCCAAGAACCAGGAGAGGAGCGTCATCAAGCTTGCACAAAATTTCTGGGCAGGCATAGTTCTTAAGAACGCAAGCGGAAGCCAGTTGATCAGTCTCTTTATTTCCAGCGATTTCTACGTGTGAAGGTATCCATTGAGCAACGAGAGATACCCCACGTGATGAAATATTGTTTGCACAGTCAGTAATGCGGCGCACAACAGGGCAATCAATCTGAGCGAATAAAAGATAAGTCAAATCAAGACACACAGGGACACATACAGCGCTGTATGTGTCCCTGTGGGTCTTCTTTTGACCTGTCTTTTATCCGCGCTACCTTAAATCTATTCAAGATGCGTTACCAACAAGCCCACATTGCAACCCTCCTGAAGTTCACATTCTGACATCCGTGACCAGACAATGTAAAAAACGCATACTTAACAGACGCAGGCTTCCTTTCTTGCTAAATATTATGAAAATAGCCTCATGTAGTTGGAAACGCGTGTTTCATCTACAGAGCCACGGATTAACGCGGCTGTAAAACGTGACAATGATCTTCACAACTAGTATTTGTTTATTTATTTATTCACATACTCGCTGAACCACAAGGCATAGCAGAGAGGAGTGGGAGTGTGAACAGCAACAAATAAGCATATGAGCAGGCACACTTCATTCCCGGCAACGTACCGGGAGGTGCTTGGCCACTACAGGAAAGAACGTAGAAAATATCCACAACCCCACGGGCGCCTAGACAGGTCCCAGGCGGTCGACCTGAGACGGTTGCAGACGGGCACTTTCACCAACCCCTACCACCTGCACCGCCTGTGGCCCGCGCTGCACCCGTCGCCCGGCTGCCCGTGGTGCGAGCACGAACGGGCCGATATGGCCCATGTGCTTTGGGAATGCCGACGCCACGTGGACCAAGGACAAAGAGGAAGGGGGAATACAACAGCAGAACCCTCTGAAGCGGGGCGCCTCGCTGAGAGATGGCAAGCCGCCCTCCTCAGCGAGGCACCCGAAGACCAGGAGTGGGCCGTCCAGCGGGCCAGGGCCGTTGCCGAGGATCTCGAAAGATTTTCCTCGGGCGATGGAACTCTGGCAGCCTAGCCCCGGGCACCAACATCAACAACCGTTGGACAAATAAAGTTTATTCCTATCCTATCCTTCAGCTGCAGACTTGAAGAATGCAGTACTGCAAGAGAAACGGCGGAGGCCGCCACGTGGTTCAAATCGACGCTGCTCCTTGGGATAAAAGATTTGCAGTAGCGTTCAGTATTGCAATTTGGCATGCCAACATTGCAATGAAGGACGACTAAAGGAGACAAAGCTTTCAGCCGAGTGATATATTTTAGCATATTCGCAGTTTAACCAAGCGACCTCATGCAGAAAATACGGACATAACTAAAGTTTTTTTTCGCGTGCCGTACGCTGACGTGAATCATTACAAAGAAATAAATGTCGGGTACAATCCTGAAGTGCTCAATGGACGTGATTAGGGATTTATGTTGGGGATCCAAGACAGACGAGCCATATTCTACTTTAAATAGTACCACAGGACTTGTATATATATATATCACACATACCGGGGAACGGATAGATTTGCAGCGAACGAAGCCAGGCATGCGAATGGTGTTTTTAATAATATATTCGACGTGCATATTCAAGGAGAGTTCATTAGTTATGTGAGCGGCTAGGTACTCGTACGAAAACATCGGAGTTAGAAGGAAACCATTAGTGTTCTGAGAATGGTAATTAGAATCGATAGCAGACCCCGTTATCTCATTGATATACAAAAACGTGGCAGTTTGGGCGAGTTGGTATGTCATTACCTTTTTAGGCTTGTAGCGTAGCTCAAAGAGTTTTCCGTTCCGTTTCATTACCCCTACCTCCTTCCTTTTTTGCTCTTTCTGAGCTGCGCTACAAGCCTAAAAAAGTCATTGATATACAGTTTTCAGAGTTCGCTTTCATTAGCGATATGTCACACCAACGAGAAACGTTATTAAGATCACATTGCAATATGCATGTGTTGAACGGGATAGCTATTGTGTTGTAAAACACGCAATCATCAGCGAATAACGTTATGCTTCAGCAAATTGAAGTGGGAATGACTCTGATGTAAATGAGGGAAAGAAGGCGTCCGAGTACACAATCGTGAGAAACGAGTGACGTCGTGGGAGAGTAATGGGAATCATGTTAATAAGATACTATATATTGTGCGGGATGGTGAAGCAACACTCTAGCCATTTACTAACCTTGAAAGGAAACTTTCAATAACCATGAAAAGCCGTGTATAGTTGGTGTAACAGCAGGCGATCGGACACAGTGTCAAAAGCTTTACGTAGGTCGTGAAAAAATAAAATGAAATTCTTGGTATTTGCTTGTGAAAACCACGATATTATTATAAGACACACCATAGTGGTGGTAAAAGTCTGAAAATGGGCAGTCATCACATGCTGAGCCGCCTACAGCATATAAGTAGTTATTAGTAAACGCTAAGTATATTCTTTCATAAGAATGGCGTTTTCGAAAACCATGGTTAGATTGAGAAAAATAGGTTATTCTCAAGAAGGGATCAATAAATTCTAACAAATAACACGCTCTCGAAATTTTCAAGCTATTGATGTTAGAGATATGAATTTGCAGTTTAGGCGTGAAAACACATCAGCAGATTTGGGCACCGGAACCACCTTCCTTCCTTTCAGTCTTTCTTTAGGGCGTTCATCTGTAGTTTCTGAGCGAAAAAAACTGGGCAATATAGGAAGAATATTTTCAAGTGTTTTTAAGATATATATAGTTGATACCATCAACACCAGCAGTTGACAGTTTTGCATGGCGGATGAAATTTCTGATTCCAACTCTCTCAAACAGTGATGCGTTCGATTTGAAGGAAATCTGTATGGTTATTCTGTATGGCTATTTAGAGTATTATTAAAGGACAAAGAAAGAAACGGTGATATTTAAATGAACGCAGCACTCCGGAATTCCCAGAAACCAGCCATCGTATGATTTCAGTCGTAGTTTCTTCTCCGGTTTGAGCATTGTCGACAAGGCGCCAGAGTATCAGAGAACTAACTGGTAGGCGAACTCGGCAATGTTTTATGTAAAGCTCGTGTTTGTAACTTCGAAGGGTTGACGCGACAGTCTGACGTGATAGGAAGTGAGAGAGAGAGAAGAGATGCCGTAAGGTGAACCAAGTGACAGGTTCGGGCTTACTATCCGGCATTTGGGCGGTGGGGGTGGCAGTTTGAACGAAGACAGAGACAGAGAGAGAGATTAAAAAACAAACAAAATTGAACAAGAAGGCTCCTATTATTATAGGCGTTTACACGAACCGGTGGGTCTCAAAAAGCGCAGTAGCAGTTGCACGACCTTCTGATGCAATGTTAAGTCTCGTCGATGTTGTATGCAGACCACTGGCCCACATCGCAGGCGGCATATATTCTATAAAAGGGTATAAATTTAACGCGGAGTCTAATATTTACATATTTCACTACCAGGCTAGAGGTCGTCCAATTATTCATTTCGGGTATCATATTGGTGAAACCGCGCGCGTGGAAAAAAGATGTTCACAAAAACATAAAATATGAGGATGTAGAGAGGCGCTGAACGGCAACCATTGGTTTGTGGCTCCAAAGACGCGCGTTTCTCGCGCGCGTGCTTTGGCAGGCAAGCGCGGCGCGACCGTGGCATGGCGAGGGACATGACGACATAACTTGATGAGGATAGCTGTAAGGGCTTGTTGGCTATTCTGTTGTAGCTCAAGCTGAACAAGGACCACAGAAAGGCACATCTCACAGACACAGCGCTGACTTTCGACAATAATTGCCCGTTCTCGTAGTTATATATACACCCTCGAAATGTGAAACAAGACGTGTAAAATTTCGGTAAAAATGAATACAAACAAAAAGGAACCACACGCAAGCACCTTTTTCACTCGCATATTCACGCACATGTACACATTCAGCGCAAACAAATTGAGCTCTTTCGAGGATAATAAAATTGAAGGTTTACTGACGCATGCGTCACCAACTGTTGATACGTGTCTAGCTTCTATTATCAAGCGCGTCATCTCACACCTGCTTCTACTCATGATGACTCTTTCTTTAAGTCCAGTTTTGCGTTTCCATCTCTGGCAGGGGATGGCAAGAAATCCGTCAGCGGCCACATTGTTCACTTTCTTATTGTGTTCTCGTAGCCGGTCATTTATGCATCTGCCTATTTGACCAATGTACGATCGTCCGCACCCGAGATGAATGCGGTATACCACACTTGCGATGCAATCAATGAATTTGTTTTATGTTCTTTTTCGCATGTGGTGCGAGCGATCCTTTCTCGCCTTGCATTTCTACACACGCTGAACAATTTATTAGGGGCCGAAAATACAATGTTGATGCCGCTCCCTCCAGCAATGTTGTTTAATCTGTGGGAGAACCCGCGTATATAGAGAATAATAGCACCGTTTCTCTTGTTTATGTCAGGGCTGCTACCATGCACCTGCTCCAAACTGCTTTCCTGTGCCTTCTTAAGCAGTCCTTCTGCGACTGACACAAGCACGTGGTTCGGGTGGTTTGCCGTCCGAAGCTATCCTGCATTAGGTGTTGGCATGATTTCTTAAGTGCTTCTCTGAAACACAACTTCGCGATTCCCTCTTTCCCAAGCTTCGTATGCGCGAAATGAAATGGTGAACGTGGCATACTTGCCCTAGGTTCGTCACACCAGCAGGTTTTGTTATCGGTGACCACAAACTCGATGTCAAGCAATCTACTCCTCCTGTCAAATGGAAATACAAAGGTCCCTCCCAGTGGGTTAAGACAGTCGCGAATAGCGGTCAAAACGGAAGCACATTGATTAGTAAAACAAGCAGATGTACAATCAATAAGAACTAAAAAGTCATCAACGTACCTAAAAACATTTAAAACTTTATATTCGTGGAGTCGCTCTGACAGGTACGTGTCCGGTTTGGCGAAAAGCAGATTACTTAGCATGGGTGCTAGGCAAGAACCTATACAGACGTCCCTGTTTCTAGAGATACAGGGTACCGTCAATTTCGATAAACGTAGACGACAAATAAAACCTAAGCAATTCTAAAAAAAAATTCAATGCATATACCTGCTTCCGAACTAAACCTGTCGGCACCATAATCATCGATGCAGCTGTGAATACAGGTTAATAATTCTGATTGTGGCAGATAATAATAAACGTCTCTAACAAGGTATTTAATTATAGAGGTCTTTGATGCAACCTGCAACATACATATACCGGAAGGACTCTGGCTCTCTGAACCTGTGCGTGACGTCTTGGGGCTCGGACCAAATTTTGCGCGGCAACCCCCGAAGAAAAAGCCTGAACTTGTAACTATTGTGCGTCAGGTCTCCAGGCGTGCTCCAGAGGACGAGGCCACGAGGATTAGCTCCGCAGGTGTCGACGCCTTGAGAAGCTGTAAGCCTCCACGTCAGAAATTGCCTGTGAAACATGTAGAATCATACTTGTTACAGGATAATCTGTATCTGCAGCCAGCTGATAAATAAGGAGGCTTCGGATTTTATTCGCATGAAGAGTTCAATGAGAAAGCTAGTGAGAAAGCTGAGAAAATTTGAACGCATAAAACTCCTTCACCCGCTAATCTATTCTGACGAAGAAATTGTGATCACTGACCAAGTCATGGTGAAAATAACACGTAGACATTTCAAGACCCGGACAGGTTCCTTGATCACAATCTGACCAGAGTGTGATCAAAGATCCCGTACGGGTCCCGTAACGTCTCTGTGTTATTTTCACCTTGACTTGGTCAGTGACCGCTATTTCTTCATCATCATGTTACCTGACCAGACGAACTTTCGTCGAACTCTTCACTACGCTAATCAATTCTCCTCGCCTCTCCTCTCTAGATAACTACCTGCCTTTTTCCAAACCTTCATGTACGAGGAGTCACCATGCTTTAAATATATCAACCTTTATAGCCCCCACGGATTCCTTTAAACACAGTTTTTTTTTTCATCAACAATTGAAGTCGGGAATTTATTGCCGGGTAGCATCCATTCACTACCACTCAAACAATTCACGCAAGCTTGTTTTTAGATGTATGTTTGTCGCCCATCGCACTCCTGCAACAGCCTCGTTGAGGCTGCAGTATGCATAAATAAATAAAATAAAATAAATGTTATTTCAGCAGTTTCTAATGAGAGAAATGACATTTCTTGTACAAATGTCAGAGCGAAACACAACAATTGTCTAAAAAGATGAATCTGCATGATGGGATGAGCAGCATCAAAATAGCAAAAAGGATTGTCCAGAACTATTCTTCAGCGCTAAGACTCATAAAGAAGGTGTAACGTTCAAAGTGATATTTTCTGACAAGGACACATGGCAGAAATATGTCGCCGTGTACCTACAAGAAAAACTAAACTTGTCAGACATCTGTGACGCTTTACTGACAGAAAGTTCCGAGAATGTTTTAAATTTTGGGACCGCTCATGAAAATCAAACTTTAAAGGCCTTCTCCGCATATGTCAAAGACGTTATTATTCTCCGCAACAATCAGATTTATTAACATGTATGGACAGTTGCCTCGATGAATATGGTGACGTTCGGTTTAGCGCGTAAGCAGGCACGACCATTGACATTCTTTTATTGTTGCCTAGGTTTTATTTGTCGTCTACCTTAATCGAAAACAACGGTACCCTATATCTAGAGAAACAGGGACTGTCTATAATTTCTTGCCTAGCACGCCTACGGTATACGGTATACGGTATACGGTATTCCTCTCGGATGTGAACGATCCTACATTGGTCAAACAGGTAGATGCATAAATGACCGGCTACGACAGCGCTAAGTAATCTGCCTTTAGCCAAACTGGGCAGAGACCCGTCAGAACCCCTTCACGAATCTAAGGTTGTAAAAGTTTTCAGATATGTTGGTGACTTTACAGTTCTTATTTACTGTACATCTGCTTGTTTTACTAATCAATGTACTCCCGTTTTTACCGCTATTCACGACTGTCTTAATCCAGTAGAAGTGGCCTTTTTAATTCCATGTGATGGGTGGATTAGATTCCTTGACATAAAATTTGAGCTCACCGATAACATAACGTGCCGGTGTTACGAACCTAGGGCCAGTAAGCCACTTTTACCATTTCATTCCGCGCATACCAAGCTTTTGAAAAAGGGAATCGCGAAGGTGTGTTTCAGCGAAGCACTGAAGAAATCATGTCACGCCGTAATGCACGATAGCTTCGGATGGCAAGCCTCGCGTTTAAGCGGCGCCGGTTAGCGGAGCCGCGTGCTTGTGTCAGTCGCAGAAGGACTGCTTAAGAAGGCACAGGAAAGCAGTTCTGGGCAAGTGCATTGTACAAGCACTGACATAAACAAAAAAAGAAACGTTGCTATTATCCTCTACACACACTCGTTCACCCATAGATTAAATATTACAGGAAGGGGCGGCAACAACGTTGTATTTCCGGCGCCTAATATATTGGTCAGCCTGTGTAGAAACACAAGGCGAGAAAGGATCGCTCGCACCGCATTCGAAAAAGAACATAAAAACAAATTCATTGATTGCATCGCGGGTGTGATATACGGTATTCCTCTGGGATGTGGACGATCCTACATTGGTCAAACAGGTAGATGCATAAATGACCGGCTACGAGTACACAATAACAAAGTAAACAACGTGGCCGCTGACGGCTTTCTTGCCATTCATTGCCAGAGATGCCAATGCAAAACTAGAATTAAAGAAACAGTCATCATGACTAGAAGCAGGTATGAGATGACGCGCTTGATAATAGAAGGTAGACACATATGAACAGTTGGTGACGCATACGTCAGTAAACCTTCCATTTTGTTATCCTCAAAACAGCTCGATGATCTTTTTTCGCGCTGAACGTGTACATGTGTGCGAATATGTGAATAAAAAAATGCTTGCGTATGTTCCCTTTTTTTCTGTTCACTTTTGCCGAAATTTGACACCTGTGGTATGACGTTGCGGGGGTGTATATATAACGACGAGAACTAGCAATAAATCTATTGTTGAAAGTTAGCATTGTGTGTCAGATGTGCCTTTCTGTTGTCCTTGTTCAGCTTGCGCTACAACAAAATAAGAAAACTTTAACATTTTGACGACTATGACAAAAACCGTGTGCTCCCCTGATGGAATCAAATGCTTAGGTAGCCCTGGACTTTTTCTGAACATGATACTGAGGGGCAGCTGATGCACGCGTTCTTCCACTTGTCGACTTGTATTGGTTCTTAAATTTCACTAGTTTGTTGGTTACGCCTCGGACGCAAATCCACTGTTTTCGTAACCGTTGCAACAGCTGCACAGGTAAAGACCACAACACAGCTAAACTACACTCTAAGAAAAAACAGAGTAAAAGGTGAGTCACGGCAACTTGACTCTCTTTTTTCTTCCGAAGACCCATTTTTGTGCGAGTAGAGTGACAAAACAAGAGCAAACATTTGCGTATGGGTCGTTTGACTCTCAATAGCACGCGAAGAGTTGTCGTGGAAGATCACGACTCCTGTGATATTCTAGATGAGTCTGGCGAGAGAAAGATTATAATGCAGGAGAAGAAATACCAGATAACGTCTTCCGTTTTAGGCAGGCCCTCGGGTTCCTGTCCTGGTTGTAATGAGGTGCATCATTATTTTGTCCTTGTCATGTTCCGCAATTACATCGAACTCTAAATATCGATTTTCCTTGACCATGTTTGTTAATATCTCACACGCTTCAGCGATGGCTGGTTTCCTATGCTAAGGAAGACCCGGATTTGTCACACTGGATTCTTACCATAAGTAAATTTCAAAAAAAAAGTATTGCCTACTAAAGAGAGCACAGCAAAGAGATAACAAGTTCAGTAGGTACACTCAACAGTGTCGATTGTAAATGTAATTCCGCTATGTAAAATTAAATATTGAGGATTTAAGTTAGAAAATCAAGATCTTGTTATGGGGCGCATGGTAATGGAAAACTGCAGATTTATTTTTAGCAGCTCGGGTTTTTAACGTGCACGGAATGCACTGTATACGCGCCTTTTCGCATTCTGGCCCCATTGGAATGCGACTGCCACGGATGTGATGGGACCCGTGACTTCGAGCTCAGCAGCGCTTCACCAAAGTCACTGGGCTACCACAATGCGTTGCGTTACGCGACAAGAAACAAACATTAGCGTACGCAGCACGGCTTTTGAATCTCCTAGAAATGTAAAAACAAAAATGTAGCAGTTTCCCCCCTATGCTGCATGAACCACTGCACGAACGACTGCACGAACCAAGGTTCGTAGTTTCATCCGCTGAATAAACTGCAATAAATATTCGCTTACTACATAAATTAGCGAGCACAGGGTCACGCGCGCACGTGCAAACATGAACGGATCTCACTCAGTGACTGCGAACACTCGCTGTCACAGCGTCGGCGTGATTAAGGGCGCAAGCAGAGCGGACAGAACGCTCGGCTTCCTCTTCCTTCAAAGCGTCTCCGCAACTTGAAATGGCGCTATCTAAACGCCCCGCAGCTTTGCACCCATCGTAAATTATCTCCAAGACAGAGCGAGAGTGGCACCAGACCGGGCTAGAGCAACGGCCAGAGGAGAAGCGTGCTAAACCAGCGCCTCCTTTCCCCTGCTTGCGCGCGTTTTATCCCGTGACTACCTATAGATACTTGGGGCACCCATCCAGGCACTATACATCTCCGCTCACCCTCGTACACTTCCTTTAACGTGCACAGTCAACGGCGCAGGATAGGATCTTGTCCTACTTGACTTTATACGTAAGCTCACGGCAACACCGACAAATATATTTCGACGGTTGTGTCCACATAATTGCTACGGAAAAATTCGCAATAACTCGAAAATTTTACTAAGGGCTAACCACGCTGCTTCTCCATGTCGTGATAGAGCGGTGAACGATATTTCTAGAAAATGCGTTGCTAGATCTCTACCAAATGACTGCGCTTGCATTTGGTGTCAGCGGCACAGAGTCGCAAGAACTTGTGGAGGAAATGCTGGAGTTCTGGCAGCTTCAGGTGCACTAGAGTATTCAGTCACCTGGGCGGCTTTGTAGTTCTACCTTACATCAGAGCAAACTGCATGCGACAGAAATCAAGGGCCGCCGCACGGTTATCGCTAAGCAAATTAACGACAATTACGCCGCGTCTTCACACTTCTAGCACGCTCCGACAGCCCAACAATATATATTTCAAGCGCAACCACACTCGGACGAGCAAATTTTGCTTCGGCGAAGTGAACGTAGCGGGTATTTCAAGACGCATGGTAAATTCATGGCTGTTTCATTCGTGAACATTACTTACGTGACGCAAAATTATCAGTGAGCAAAACAGTTTTTATTTCAACGCAAGGAAACAAAACCGAAACTAGAGTTTTGCGTTGTTGTGCGCGTACGAAATTATCCAAAATCGAAGCCGTCAATAGCATGACGCCAATTTGCAGCTGCGTTTCACCATGCGCGAGTACGTTGTTGTTGAGTGATTCTGAAAGCGCTGCGTTAGGCGCGACTGCAAGCAGGCGTTGCGGCAAGTTACGGTGGCAACTTCTTTCCGTGCTGTGTAATTGCGACGAGGGGGACCGCCGCCAGCAGCAGTGTGTCGCCGATTTCATCTTTGCCGACATCGAGCAAGTGCAGCTCGCTGGACCGTCACAAGCGCCCGAAGTGTTGCGGTTTGCACTGCGCCTTTCATTGTGATATGGGAGATCGCAATGCACAGAGACGACCAGATGCATATGAAAGACTACCATGTTTCTCTTAACGCCTCAGGTGAGCATATCAGCTTTTGTTCCGAGTTTACAAACGGCGCGTGCTCGGCCGTTGGGGTATGGCTACATTTTGCGCCATGTTTCTCTTGGCAGTTCACATGCGTGCGCGTATGTATGCGAAAATATTACTGGCAGATGGAAGCCTGAGGAGAGCATTTGAAATTATAGCAAAGGTATACTGCCATGAGAAACACAGTTCTTAATGGCTCTAGTGACAAGTGCCCTGTCGCATCGAAAAATCTGTAGAATATCAAGCACTGCGTAACTTGAAGTGTACATACAATACTAGCACCAGTGCGATTTTCGCTGGTGAAGACAGGTCGTGAAAAAGATAGCTTGTGTATTCTGAAGATTTACTAGTGCTTCAGGTATATTACCGCGAATAATAAAAGCGCTACAACGCTGTATGACAGTGTCAGGCGATGTGGCAGCACAGATATTTTCGTAGCGGTAAAGCGGCTGCATGCACAAGCGAACAGACACAGCGCTTTAAAAGCACTGAAACAGAACACATTTAATGTGAATTTGACTGTAAGTGGAAAACACATGAGCTCACAATCTAAGCCCTATATATAATGTATTATTTTTTACGCAATCCCCAATATCACGGTAGTAAATATTTAAAAGCATGAATTTGCTGCAACATTTATATAGTAAATCCTACTAGGCTTACAGAACCTTGGTGTGTTATGTGGTGAATTCGCAATATTGCTACTGGATTTTCTATATTGAGTCTGGTGTTTTATGAAAGGAAAGGGTCCTTTTATTTGTAGTTTTATGTTAGTGCATATATTTGCCAAGCAGAAATGAGTGGATTGCAAAATTGTACATTCCAGTGAGCTGCATATGAACCCAAGTTCATCCTGTCTTGGCTATTATAATGTGCATACAACAATTTTAACTATATACAGCTGTAGTTGGCTTAGTCGCTGAAAGCATATTTTGTAAAAGGAGAAGTCGATTTATTATTTTACTGCTTCTATGCAGAAATACCTTTTTTCTTGTACGAAGAAACGCTGACCGCATTGCATGAAATGAAGTCTGGTGTATTTTTCTACTAACCTAATAAAGGAAATTTTGTCTGCCATGTATCAGAGATTAGTTTACTTTCTTGTACTAAAGAGTTTGTTATGTCCTCTGCTACTGCTGTTGTCCTGTATATATTTATAATTTTGCAATGTGTTTTATTTTAGGTATTCAAGAAATGGCAACAGCCAGAAGTCGCCATCTTATCCAGCACGTTATGGATGAGACAAATCGTAGCAGGCACTTTCGCATATCTCCTTAGCACATGATGCTACTTGTGGTAAGTTTTGTGTCCACTTCCCTGTCTTTATTCATTTTCCTGTCCTGTTTTTATTTCCTGTCTTTCCTGTCTTCATTCAGTTTAGTTTTATTGTGCAAAGTGTAATAGTTTTAAATTGAGACAGAGTAATCGCCCAAAGGGGAGACATGGCTGGAGGAGACAACACACACAAGCCTCCTTTGTCGGTATACACATGTTGCGCAGTTACTCCGTCGTTATCTACCAACAAGCCCAAGTTCCTCATCAGCTACATTTACTAATGATCCGTTCTTACAGATTCATTGACACAACATTGAATGTACAGAGCTACACAGGAAGATGGATACTTGAAATGATGAAGAGCCGTACAACAAGAAGCATCGCTGGAGCCAGTGTTGCGACAAAGAGAAGGAGATTTTTTTATTTTCAGGACGTTGGCTCCAGTGAATTTTCTTTTTCTATCACTATTTCCAGTCAAAAGAAAGCATTATTGCTCCTGCTGAAGTATTATGCATTGTGGAATATAAATTAGCAGGGTAAAAGGTCAGGAATGTCAAAATTCTTCATTTCATTCGTTTCATTTATTTACCTTAAAGACCCCACTAGGGGGTATTACATAAGGGGTGGGTGTACATAAAAAATAAAACACTCAAATTTGTGACGACAGGTACTCAGTCACATTGGCAGAAAAAGATGGACAGGTGAGAACGACGATATTGCGAGGAAGGCTGTTCCAGTCTTTGGCTGCACGAGGAAAAAAAGATGCTGAAAAATTAACAGTTCTCATACGTGTACGGGAAACTTGCAGTTGGTGACCAGTGCGAGGAGATATGTATGTGGGTGGTGTTATGTAAGGAGCACTGTTAAGTGATGAATGGTAAAGCTTATAGAATAGACAAAGTGTTGCTATGCGTCGGCGAAGGGATAAAGCTTGCAGCCCAGATTCCGCTTTGAGGGCGGTAACACTGATTTCGTGAGAATAAGATGAGTGAATGAATCTGGCGGCACCATTTTGTACCGCTTCAAGGTCATCTATGACGCATGCTTGATGTGGGGACCATATGGCTGACGCATACTCAAGTTTTGAACGGATAAGTGACTTATAGGCTAGTAATTTAACTTGTTGGGGAGCGTTACGAAGGTGACGTTTCAGAAAACCGAGAGTTCTATTTGCCGATGATATGATGTATGTAGTATGTGCATGCCATGAGAGATCATTGGACAAAGTAACGCCTAAGTATTTGAACGATGTTACTGCTTGTATAGGTTCGTTAGCAATTATGTACGGGAATGTAACGGGGTGCTTTTGGCGAGTAATGGAAAGAAGTTTACATTTAGTCGGACTAAGGGTCATTAGCCAGCGGTCGCACCATTCCTGGACACGGTCTAGATCATGCTGAAGTTTTGCTGCGTCGCAATGATTAGAAACTGATCGGTAAATTACACAGTCGTCAGCAAACATACGGATTTGGCAAGATAAGTGTTGAGGCAAGTCGTTAATATATATTAGAAATAGGAGAGGACCGAGAACAGAACCTTGGGGTACACCAGATGTTACAGGAACAGGGTCAGAGGTATGATTATTAACAAGGACTTGTTGGGATCGGTTAGACAAGAATTCCTTGATCCAAATCAGAATGTTGTGGTCCAGGTTTAACTGGTTTAGTTTTAAAAGTAATCGTTGATGCGGCACTTTATCAAACGCTTTTGCGTAATCTAAGAAAATGGCATCAGTTAGTATGTTGGTGTCGAGGTTAACATGCAAGTCATGAATGAAAATGGCCAGTTGAGTCTCGCATGAGAAGCCCTTTCGAAAGCCATGCTGAGATGGATGAAAAAAGTTATTTTTATCGAGAAATGCCATGATATTAGAATAAATGACATGCTCCATGATTTTGCACGGGACGCTTGTTAATGATGTGGGGCGTTAATTTAGCGGGGAATCTTTTTTACCAGATTTGTAGACAGGAGCAACCTTCCCCACTTTCCAATCATTTGGCAAGTGACCTACAGAGAGTGAATGAGAAAACAAAATACACAGATACGCAGTAATGGTATGTCTGGTGTTCCTTAACAGCTTCGAATTGATTTCGTCGACGCCTGTCGATGAAGAAAGCTTAATGTTATTTAACAAAGATAAAATTCCATCATGAGTTATTGTGATAGCAGGCATAGTAGACAGAGTTTTAGCTGGTGTCGTAAGCAGGGGTGTGCTGAGTTCTTTTGTGAAAACTGTGCTAAAAGCAATGTTGAAGGTGTTAGCGCATTCTAGGTCCCCGACGGTTTCTCCCAATTCGTTGGTCAGAGTGATAGCGCGCGATTCGATAGGGTTGATGACCTTCCAAAATTTTCTCGGGTTATCATTTAACAATTTTGTCAAATCGTTGTTGAAAAATTTGAACTTAGCATTTCTCACAGCAATCAGGTAGGCATTCTCGGCAGTATAGTACCGCTGCCACGCATTAGACGAGGCTCTTGCCTTAGCAGCACGAAAGAAGCGCTTTTTTCTGCCTTCTAATGTTTTAAGTGCCTTAGTGTACCATGGCTTTTGGCGATTTTCACGGAAAGTAATTTTAGGAATGAATTTGTTGACCAAGTCCTGTATTTTGTATTTGAATACCTCCCAGCTCTCCTGGAGAGGCATGCTGTAAAATTGGGCTTCAAATAACGGGAAAAAATTTCTAAGCTCGTAGTTAATTGCGTCATAGTTACCTTTCTCATATAGAAGGATTGTTTTCTTACATTTTTCGCGCCGTTCAAGGCAGAACGAAAACTCGGCGTGGATAACTTTGTGATCACTAATTTCTTGCAGGTAAGTTATATGTGATAAGCTCTCAGGATTCGTAGTTAGTATAAGATCCAAGATATTAGCACTGACGCCAGCAACACGCGTTGGTTCCCTTACTAACTGAGTGAGATTAGCATTCAGACATACTTCTATAAAATCCTTTAATTCTCTGTGGTTCGCACCTGAGGGAGCTAGTTTCTGCCAGTCGATACCGGGATAATTGAAATCTCCGAATAGCAATATATGTGAATTTGGATGTGCAGTACCGAGATCACCCAGAATACTGTTCAGCTCACTTGCAAAGTTAGGTGAAGTATGCGGTGCCCTGTAGCAAACACCAAGCAAAACGGATTGCGCCGGTGAGCGAAAAATTAACCATAACATTTCCAGATCAGAGACGATGTCTAATGGTGTGCACGATAAATTAGGGCCCACAGCAATCAAGACACCGCCCCCTCGAGTGCATCTGCGGTCATTTCTAAAAACTTCGAAACCTGCCAAGTCGGCAAGTACTTCTGTATCAGTGACATCAGGGGTAAGCCATGTTTCGGTTAGTATAAGTATGCTGCTGTTTGAAGAAATCATGATGTTAGACACGAGTTCACGCTTAGGTAGGAAACTGCGAATAATTGTGAATATGACAGACAATGAAAGATTATTTCTTGGCATGGTTTGGGGGCGGGTAATCACATTTTTTCGGGCGGACGATTGCTATAACACTTCTCTTACAGTTTCAGATACGCTATCAAACACATAGCGCTTCGGTCCGATGTGCAGGGTTTTGTAGCGCAGATTAAATGGGGCAGATTGCTTTCTGGCAAATGCAACGAGCTGGCTGCGAGCAATTCGAACTGCACGAGAAAAATCTTCGCCAATACTATAATTGGTACCTTTTAGTTTCCGGGCGCTCGACAGGACAGTTTCTTTTGTTTTGAAAAATGTGAATTTTGTTATTATTGGACGGGGTTTGTCGTTCGAATGACGTCCGAGACGATGGGCGCGCTCTATCTCTTTTGTGTCGATGTGTATATCTAAATGCTCGCGGCAATGTTTAATGATAAGTTGTTCTGATTGTGCGTACGATTCAGGTGTAGTTTCAGGGAGTCCGTAGAATACTAAGTTGTTCCGTCACGTTCGGTTTTCCGCATCATCAAAACGTGCCTCTAGTTTTGAAATTAAGCGAGTAGCTTCAGTTGTGTCGGCGCGGAGAACTTCTGTGCCAGTTTTAAGTTTTACAAGGCTTTCGTAATGGCTCTCAAGTTCGGCCATACGTTTGCCGAGGTCAGATACATTTCTGTCTGTCGCTAATAACTGAGATTTTAGATCTTGAACTACAGAAATAAGCTTGGACTGGCCAGTAGATATCTTCTTTAGCTCTGCGAGGATAGCTGCATTATCCGGACCGGGGTTAGTTTCTATATCACCGGAAAGTAGGAGTAACAGCGAAAGAACGAGATGAAAACAATCAGCAAGAACAGCGTTAAGGCACTGTGGGCTTGGCAGCTGTACTAAGAAGTAGTTGTTAGACTTTTTGGCAAAGAGGCTGAAACGTTCACCAACCTGCATTACGAAGACGAAAGGATTAGTGGCCTGCGCAGTGGCAAAGCCGCCAAGCCCACAAAGTGCCACTGGTGGCTGCTCCTGTTTTATAGCTGGTCCTAGTAGTGATGCTGGATGCGATGGCGCTTCCCATTCTGCTGCGAGGGACAGGTAATCCAAGGACGAGTGTGTCGTTCCAAAGACGGGTGAAGCGATGGCAGTGGTTCGTTGACGGGCGCCTGTTACATCCACGCTGAGATGGGTTGGTAAAGATGAAGGTGCAGTCAGTGGCGTAGTCGCCAGTCTAGGAAGGAAAAGACACGCGATGAATGGTCCGAGCACCTGCATTACGAAGACGAAAGGATTAGTGGCCTGCGCAGTGGCAAAGCCGCCAAGCCCACAAAGTGCCACTGGTGGCTGCTCCTGTTTTATAGCTGGTCCTAGTAGTGATGCTGGATGCGATGGCGCTTCCCATTCTGCTGCGAGGGACAGGTAATCCAAGGACGAGTGTGTCGTTCCAAAGACGGGTGAAGCGATGGCAGTGGTTCGTTGACGGGCGCCTGTTACATCCACGCTGAGATGGGTTGGTAAAGATGAAGGTGCAGTCAGTGGCGTAGTCGCCAGTCCAGGAAGGAAAAGACACGCGATGAATGGTCCGAGCACCTGCATTACGAAGACGAAAGGATTAGTGGCCTGCACAGTGGCAAAGCCGCCAAGCCCACAAAGTGCCACTGGTGGCTGCTCCTGTTTTATAGCTGGTCCTAGTAGTGATGCTGGATGCAATGGCGCTTCCCATTCTGCTGCGAGGGACAGGTAATCCAAGGACGAGTGTGTCGTTCCAAAGACGGGTGAAGCGATGGCAGTGGTTCGTTGACGGGCGCCTGTTACATCCACGCTGAGATAGGTTGGTAAAGATGAAGGTGCAGTCAGTGGCGTAGTCGCCAGTCCAGGAAGGAAAAGACACGCGATGAATGGTCCGAGCACCTGCATTACGAAGACGAAAGGATTAGTGGCCTGCGCAGTCGCAAAGCCGCCAAGCCCACAAAGTGCCACTGGTGGCTGCTCCTGTTTTATAGCTGGTCCTAGTAGTGATGCTGGATGCAATGGCGCTTCCCATTCTGCTGCGAGGGACAGGTAATCCAAGGACGAGTGTGTCGTTCCAAAGAGGGGTGAAGCGATGGCAGTGGTTCGTTGACGGGCGCCTGTTACGTCCACGCTGAGATGGGTTGGTAAAGATGAAGGTGCAGTCAGTGGCGTAGTCGCCAGTCCAGGAAGGAAAAGACACGCGATGAATGGTCCGAGCACCTGCATTACGAAGACGAAAGGATTAGTGGCCTGCGCAGTGGCAAAGCCGCCAAGCCCACAAAGTGCCACTGGTGGCTGCTCCTGTTTTATAGCTGGTCCTAGTAGTGATGCTGGATGCGATGGCGCTTCCCATTCTGCTGCGAGGGACAGGTAATCCAAGGACGAGTGTGTCGTTCCAAAGACGGGTGAAGCGATGGCAGTGGTTCGTTGACGGGCGCCTGTTACATCCACGCTGAGATGGGTTGGTAAAGATGAAGGTGCAGTCAGTGGCGTAGTCGCCAGTCCAGGAAGGAAAAGACACGCGATGAATGGTCCGAGCACCTGCATTACGAAGACGAAAGGATTAGTGGCCTGCACAGTGGCAAAGCCGCCAAGCCCACAAAGTGCCACTGGTGGCTGCTCCTGTTTTATAGCTGGTCCTAGTAGTGATGCTGGATGCAATGGCGCTTCCCATTCTGCTGCGAGGGACAGGTAATCCAAGGACGAGTGTGTCGTTCCAAAGACGGGTGAAGCGATGGCAGTGGTTCGTTGACGGGCGCCTGTTACATCCACGCTGAGATAGGTTGGTAAAGATGAAGGTGCAGTCAGTGGCGTAGTCGCCAGTCCAGGAAGGAAAAGACACGCGATGAATGGTCCGAGCACCTGCATTACGAAGACGAAAGGATTAGTGGCCTGCGCAGTCGCAAAGCCGCCAAGCCCACAAAGTGCCACTGGTGGCTGCTCCTGTTTTATAGCTGGTCCTAGTAGTGATGCTGGATGCAATGGCGCTTCCCATTCTGCTGCGAGGGACAGGTAATCCAAGGACGAGTGTGTCGTTCCAAAGAGGGGTGAAGCGATGGCAGTGGTTCGTTGACGGGCGCCTGTTACGTCCACGCTGAGATGGGTTGGTAAAGATGAAGGTGCAGTCAGTGGCGTAGTCGCCAGTCCAGGAAGGAAAAGACACGCGATGAATGGTCCGAGCACCTGCATTACGAAGACGAAAGGATTAGTGGCCTGCGCAGTGGCAAAGCCGCCAAGCCCACCTATTCTAATGCTAGAGCGAAAGCCAGAAAAACGATGTAAAGAACCACATTGTTATCTTTCACTACCCAGTTAGCCAGCTTCATACCGAGCTTGTACTTTGTTGCATTAACGACCTCTGGAATTCGTTAAATGAATAAGCTTGGTGGTTCACTTGTGTTAAGAGATGGTGAACTTGTATTAATGAAGCTTAAAATATAGCATGTAAAAAATATACAATGACATTTTAAGATGGCAGGCTTGCAGTTGACTAGCAGATCACTTGATGGTATGAGCTGAGGTTTCAACCGAGCTTCCATGCACAAATCGGTAGCACATTCATTTTATGTCATTTCTTGGATTTTCATAAACATACGTACCGTTTCTTCTTTGTAGGGATTCTAGTTGTGTTATAGGACTTAACTGCTTACCTTTATTTGTATGGGTAGCCATGTTACAAAGATAGCTAAATTTTGTTGTAAATCGTGACATGGTAGGACTAAGAACATTTGTGCAACTTTGTTGCAGGTACACTCTGGCGGCTCCTACCCCTGCGTCCTGCCACCACCATGTCCCGACTACGTCCACTAGGGAGTTGGCAGCCTTAGTGATGATGCCAAGCAGGCTGGCAGCCAACAGAAAGGTTCAGGTAAGTACCTGTGATTAAGCAGCCTCTGTTTGAGTGAAGTGACTTGTAGTCACTCGGCAATGAAAGAATTAACTTCGAAGCCGTTTAGACTCCCTGCTATCTGTGCAGGGATCCTCAAGTCCATGCATTTTGTCTTAGCCGCCAAGAGGCTATGTATATTAGACAAAACGCAATGCAAATTTTGAAACTACAAGAGACCACTAGTACAATTTCCCTTCTTGCTCAACACAAAAACTACTTTGATAAAGCTTTACCAATTTAAAAACAATACAATGTACTCTCATACATGGTCTTTGGCATAAATTTACTAGGGCTGCCCCAGTGGTAAGTAGGCCAATAAACGTAAGTCAAAACTGACTTCTTTTCCAAGTTCATTCTCATATATGTGCACTACTGCATAATGTATCTTTCTGACACCAGTTCTTGCAGACAGCACAAGTCCTAAACACGTGGATTACATAAATGTGCAGCTTTTGCTGTAGGCCAGTTCTGTGAAAATAAAGTTAATAAGCCACTTTGTCCATTTTTCATGAGTCATAACAAACTGAGCAGTGGCTAATAAGCAGTTCAGTTTTTGGTGTAAGGGCTCTCTTCATTGTCCTTAAAGATTTGGTCCTCTTAATGAAGAAACCAATTTTTCGGCTATGCCATTTATGATGTAGAGTTTGGGGCTTTACACAAAATTTGACAGTGTTTTCACCAGTAAAAAATTTGTTTGCTTTAAGTATTGTGTGAAATTCCAATTTGTTCAATATTGAAGGGCCTCCAGTTTTCAGAAAGAAATTCCAAGTGGTCGTGTGCCAGGTTAGGACAGCTGGCAAGGAATAGTCTACTTACACAAATAGGGAGGGCCATGTACACTTGACTTTATGTTTAGATACTATTATTGATACACAAAAGACAAAATGAAGGATAAGCAGCTTTTCACATTCATTTACACTTTGGACATTTATATACCTTGAATCTGGTGACTTGTGTCTGGTTTCATTATCTGCTCTGTGCAGATGGTAAACTTCAGATTTGTCCTATCGTGCAGAATATTTTGGTGCTTATATATATGGACCTGTCTTTTTCAGGCTGCCTCGAAATTTTACCCAAGCCATGCCACACGCTCGGGCCAGGCATCTTGCGAACGACGAACGAAGTCTAGGCTAATTCGAGTTGTAAGAACTCAAAATAGCCTAGACTTGAGGAGGGAACGGAAGAAACTTGTACATAAGAAGCCAATCAATGAGTTAGCGGTAAGAGGAAAACTGGAGGAATTCCGGATAAATCTACAGGATAGGTACTCGGCTTTAACTCAGGAAGAGGACCTTAGTGTTGAAGCAATGATCGACAATCTTATGAGCATAATTAAGGAGTGTGCAATACAAATCGGTGGTAACTTCGTCAGACAGGATACCAGTAAGCTACCGCAGGAGACGAAAGATATGATCACGAAACGTCAATGTATGAAAGCCGCTAACCATACAGCTAGAATAGAACTGGCAGAACTATCCAAGTCAATAAGCGCAAGACAGCTGACATAAGGAAGTATAATATGGATAGAACTGAACATGCTCTTCGGAACGGAGGAAGCCTAAAAGCAGTGAAGAAGAAACTAGGAATAGGCAAGAGTCAGATGTATGCGTTAAGACACAAACCCGGTGATGTCATTACTAATATGGATGAGATCGTTCGAGTGGCTGAGGAGTTCTATAGAGATTTTTACAGTACCAGTGGCACGTACGACGATAATGAAAGAGAAAATAGTCTAGAGGAATTTAAAATTGCACAAGTAACGCCGGAAGAAGTAAACAAAGCCTTGGGAGCTATGCAAAGGGGGAAGGCAGCTGGGGAGGATCAGGTAACGGCAGATTTGTTGACGGATGTTGCGAAGATTGTTCTAGAACAACCTGCCACCCCGTACAAGCAATGACTCATGACTTCGAGCGTACCGGTATCTTGGAAGAACGCTAACATAATCCTAATTCATAAGAGAGCGGACTCCAGAGACTTGAAAAATTGTAGACCGATCAGCTTACTGTCCGTTGCCTACAAAGTATTTACTAAGGTAATTGCAAATAGAATCAGGAACACCTTGTACTTCCGTCAACCAAAGGACCAAGCAGGATTCCGTAAAGGCTACTCAACTATAACCCATATTTACACTATTAATCACGTGATAAAGAAATGTGCGGATTATAACCAACCCTTATATAAAGCGTTCATTGATTACGAGAAAGCGTTTGATTCAGTCGAACCCTCAGCAGTCATGGAGGCATTACGGAATCAGGGTGTAGACAAGCCGTATGTAAAAATACTGAAAGGTGTATATAGCAGCTCCACAGCCACCGTAGTCCTCCAGTACGAAAGCAACAAAATCCTAAATAAAAAAAAGGCGTCAGGCAGGGAGTTACGATCTGTCCAATGCTATTCACAGTGTGTTTACAGGAGGTATTCAGCGACCTGGAGTGGGAAGAATTCGGGATAAGAATTAATGGAGAACACCTTAGTAACTTGCGATTCGCTGGTGATATTGCCTTGCTTAGTAACTCAGGGGACCAATTTCAATGCATGATCTCTGACCTGGAGAGGCAAAGCAGAAGGGCTGGTCTAAAAATTCTTCTGCAGAAAACTAAAGTAATGTTTAACAGTCTCGGAACAGAAGAGCAGTTTACGATAGGTAGCGAGGCACTGGAAGTGGTAAGGGAATACATCTACTTAGGGCACGTAGTGACCGCGGATCCGGATCATGAGACTGAAATAATCAGAAGAATAAAAGTGTGCTGGCGCGCGTTTGGCCGACTTTCTCAGATCACGAACAGCAGGTTGCCATTATCCTTCAAAAGAAAAGTGTATCACAACTGTGTCTTACCAGTACTCACGTACGGGGCAGGAACCTGCAGGCTTACGAAAAGGGTTCTGCTTAAATTGAGGACGACGCAACGAGCTATGGAAAGAAGAATGATTGGTATAACTATAAGGGAGAAAAAAAGAGAAGATTTGGTGAGGGAAGAAACGCGAGTTAATAACATCTTAGTTGAAGTCAAGAAAAAGCAATGGGCATGGGCAGGACATGTAATGAGGAGGGAAGGTAACCGATAGTCATTAACGGTTACGGACTGGATTCAAAGCGAAGGGAAGTGTAGCAGGGGCAGCAGAAAGCTAGGTGGCCGGATGACATTAGGAACTTTGCAAGGACAACATGGCCACAATTAGTACATGTCCGGGGTATTTGGAGAAGTATGGGAGAGGCCTTTGCCCTGCAGTGGACGTAACCAGGCTGATGATAATGATGATGCAGAATATTTTGGCGCTTAAATATATGAATCTGTGTTTTTCAGGTGGCCTCGAAATTTTACGCTAGCCATGCCACACACTCGGGCCAGGCCTCTTGCGAACGACGTATAACCAGGCTCAACGCATCAGTGTCGAGTGAGTCCGGAGATAAAGGCAACGTGCTGTGCAACCAGTGCACAACATTTGGTGACCCCTCTACATGTTCCATCTATTTCACAGCCAGACCACGTAGGCCATCTACCCAAACAGCATCACCAGCTGTGGTCCCTTATGGAACCTTGGATGAATTTTGGGTGGAGTTGTTTGAACAGACATTCTATTTGTCTCTTGAAATTCTTTGCAAATACTTCTGTTATTATAATTCATATGTGAAATTAGTACCTAGTTTTTAATAGTTTCGTTCTCTTAGAATCTTCACCATCAACTCCAGCTATTATAATGTATGCCTGTCTTTATGCTCTGTTTCTCTTAGTTTTTTTGTACTTGTGGATGTAATTAGGTTAGGATGAATGTAGGTGAAGAATTCTTCTTGTACAGAAGGGTAAAATACAATCTTACTGCATTTTTTGTTCCTTTGATAATCTACAGCACTGCAATGTATTCAAGAAATGTAACTAAACACGGGCTCTGGTGCAGGATACATTTAAGAGCAGTATAGAGTACTTATTTCAAGCACCCATTATTTTAGAAAAGCTCAAGGATATAGGAGCACAAGAAAGAAAATATTAAACTGGAGAGACATGGGTTCCCCTAAGTCTGGTAATAATGCGACTTCCTTTCACTGCAAAGATACCAGTGGCACTCACATGCGAGGTTTGAGACATGAAAGATATGATGCCCTTGGCATTTCTCAGTGACCATTTGTCACATTGACGAATGTCAAAGGCATCGTAGGCTTCATGCACACATTGCTTGTGGTACACCTTATGAGTATTGCATTTCTCAAACACACAGGTTTAAAGTAGTACTTTAAATAGCAGATATATTTCCTAATTTTCGGAATTGAGTGGCGCAAGAGTAACGGTACAGATAATGTAAATATTTTACAGACTATATGTCCATGGATGCATGCTTCTTCTGATGACGTAGCAGTGCCGTGTGGTCGGGGGATGAATGACTTTATTTCAGATTTAAATATTGGCGGCCAGGTCTGAGTTAGTCTCCTGCACTGAGTATTTTAGGTCTGAGCTCATTTACTAGAGGAAAGTGAATTAACCTAGGAATTATAAACATGAAAAGACCTTGTTCGGGACACTAATGTAACAACCAGCAAGGTTCTTTCTGCATTCATTTTCCAATTTATGAGGATATATTTTGACTGATTTCATTATTGCGAGAACAAATATTTGCTTATTCTCATACTAGAGTTGGCTGCCCCCAGTGGCAGACAACCCCGTTACAGGCTAAAAATTCAGCCTATTAATAGGCTGTTTTGAGTTTTGCGCACTCAGTGTTAAGGGATGCAAACGGTGACACAACAGAATGAAAAAAATCACTAAGGAATGCAAGCAGGGCTTGGGGTTTTTAAGTAGATGCGTGCATGGCATTTTGTAAGCCTTTGGTAGAAACACTGACACCCACTTATTAAGAGGAAATGTTCCTTCAATTACCTTTTTTAAAGTATTTGTACTAGAGATTTGAATATACTGCCATTCATAGGGAGTTCTTTGTAGATTTGAATTTTCATTGGCTTTTGTGTAGCTGATGTTTTTAGTTACGTCCTACAAAGTGTCAAAATATTTTTATGGCCACTTTCTTGTGTACAAGATTCTCACAAATAGTTTCATGCTGTATCTTATTTAGCTAGTTGTATACCGCAAAGTGGCGACACCTATCCAAACAGATTGTACAATTACTGGAACTATGCAAAAAATATTAGGCCACTTTAAATAATTTTTACAGATTGCAATTTCAATTAGATATCAGTACTATGCATTTCTTGAAGAGTATGTATACCAAATTTTATTTGTATACGAAAATTACAGTGCACAAGGTTATTCTCATGCTATTGTGAGCAAAATTATTGAAGTATTCTCAATTATGTTTTTCACAATACTGATACGTATGCAAGATAAGTAGGCAGGCCTGCCTGCCTGCCCACTAATCTTGCGTACTTTTAGTAAGTTTACATTCTGTTTGAATAGATATCGGCACTTTGCAGTCTACAAAGAGCTGAGTTGGCTACAGCACAGTGCTTGTTGTGAAAAGTTTTTACAGAAGAAAGTGCCCGCGAATATCACTGTATTTTGCCGTTGTGTAGGACATAACTCAAGAAGCAACTAAACAAAAACTAATGGAATATACGAAATCTGCAAGAAGAACTCTTTAATTGGCTCTGTTTTCAAACCTCTAGTGCGAGTAACAAAAATATTTTGAGTAATATTCAATCAGCAAAACATTCCCCTTGCTGCAGTGACCTACAACATAGGGACGCAAAGTTTAGGGCAAGTCCTTTTGTCGAAGCGACTCTGGACTGTCTTCCCAAGGGCTTCTGTTAAACACTGGGAATTTTCCTGCATTTGCCAGAAGTGCAATACTAAAATGTGAATGTGCAATAGGTATTGGCACACTAACAGAACAAACAGTTCTGTGAATTGTAGAATCGACAATAACTTTGTTCGACATTTACATTTTGACGCAATATATTATGTGTTTTGTAGTGAGTGTTTACGCCGTGACTGCCGCTAATTATGGAACAAAATTGCCTCATGACAGTGCGGCAATTTTCACTAATAGAAACTTATAGCAGTGGCAGGAATTAGAATTACAGCACTCAATAACGTCTACTTTGCAAGAACTCAGACTAGCACCAGTTCTGAGATACACATACCCAAAACGCAATGATCAAATAGATTTCTTTTCCACACAGAAATGTCCCACAAGGCTTACAGAAGGCTATTTGGCAAAGTAATATCTGAAAGAGCAAAGCATATTCCACCAAGTATGATGCCAAATATTTCACAGCTGCTAGTCTGAGGACTCCTACAAACTAACCATACCTTCAGCACTGACTAGCTTCAATAATGGGATGTTAGCATTTGGCTTAAATTAATGAAACTTCAGTTATTGCGATCGTGTTTAAGAAGACATTTGCAATTATCATGCAGTTCTAATCTCTGTCACTTTTGTAAATATTTTCCAGTTATAGTTTCAGGCTACAATTTTTGGTAATAATGGAATTCATTGCAGAAAGAGCTAGTACATGGCATTTATAATAAAGGTACTGGTCATTGTAAATTTTCTGTCATCAGCATTTGCTCTGTTCCACAGCTGTTTCATGAAATCTGAAATGATGTACCGATCTGTTTGTTAGCGATAAACAGGGAAATCTGACAGTATCTTTTGTTTAAAATACAGCTCATCAACCCTTTAGTTAGGCTATGTGCTAATTATAGATTACAACGATAATAGTGCAGGACCTTAAAAACATATTGATGCTGACTAACAGCTGCATCCGCACAGCTGTGCCATACAGTGAGCATGCGTTCAGAAGAGCCAAATGCCCCAGAGTGGAAGCAACAGTGGCTCAATGTTCGTCATCAAGTACAAGCGGATTATGCGCCAGCTCTAATTCATGCTCAGAAAATACATAAATTAGTAATGTGAGGTGTCTCACTTTAGGTTGCAAGTTTGAAGTTCTTGTAATCTTGCTTGTTTTATCTTGTTTCCTTTGTGAGTATGAGTGACTTCGTGGCCTTGGCACATATTCTCAAGATTGTTTCTTCATCACTGGGAATCACGAAAGTTCATTTACACATAAAATTCCCAGTTACTGATATGGTTAACTTCGACCTTCTTTCTCTTATCTTTCATTCTTATTTTCATCTGATCTTATTTTCTTATTTTCATCTTATCTTTCATTCTTATTCTCTTATCTTTCATTCTTATCTTTCAACCAAGTAGTTTTATCGTTCATTGAAACGTATCCACGCAATACAGTGGGAACTCAAGTTATAAATATCTGTTCTTGCTTTCTACCCAGCTCTGGTGTTTTCGTAGCCTAGCATTGGTGCAATAGCCTGTCTGCACCTGTAGAAAAGTAGTAAAGTGGCTAAAGTTAAAGGTCAACAACATAATGAAGATACAAAGCAAAAGTGTAAGTTCGCAACTGTCCCCCATAACCAGAGTTTCGCTTAGAATTTGAAAAAAAAATTCACATCCTGGTATTGTGCGATAGTTGCTTTGGGCACCAAGTGAACTGCGTAGCACTTATGCTAGAGTACACAACAAAGCAGAAAATGACGCCAGATTGCAGTGGTAAGTTAAGCACAGATGTTTTATTTCACGCACCAATAATGTGGTTAGTAATCTGCTCCAGTTTTGTTTGTGGGAACGCATGCAATGGGAAGACAATTTTTTGCTCCAATGTTACCTTAGCGCGACACCAGAGAAAGGTAGAAATCAAGAACAGGTATTCACCCATGGTTGCCCACAGTGTATTATCTGGACGTGTCTCACTATATAAAAGCTACTGTGGTAGATGATCATAAAGACAAAGACAAAAGAATTAAAGAGGTATGTGTCAGTCACCCTTCCATGACCTCCAGTGTTTATAGAAACACTTCTTTCTGTATATGTGCTAAGCCGTAGGGAGACTTTACGTAACTTAGTCATGCTTTCTAAATTAAAAAATCAGAATAAGGGCAATCACAAGAGCATTGTATGAGTGATTTGTAAATTTGGAACCTAATGTAACCTATTGATGTATGTGCTGAGAGTACATTACAGTCAGTGCATAATCTGCTCTTACAGGATGACGTGATGAGTAAAAGAAGCCTTCCTCCCATCTTCTTTGTTTCTTTTGGATCTTGGTGCACCACGTGTATTGTTACAGTTGCGTGCATGCAGCTGTGAATTGTTTGTTTATGTGTTCTGCTTCCTCCCTTGTCCTCATCATTTATGTGCTATCCTTGCCGTAACAAAATACAGCTACCTGTGCTACATATTTTGTCAGCGTGTTTGCATTAAGGCAAGCTTTGTATTAGTTGTTATTGCAATCTGTGAAATAGCCTGTTAGCTATTATACTTCGCCTTGGAAAAGTATGTTTGTCAACATAAATAAACGATTAGTGTAAATGTTGCTGTATTTGTTTTTGTAATATTGTCAGTTATGAAGTTTTATGCACTGTGGCATGTTGTATGACATAATAAAATTGATGCACAACTTTTTAATGAGGTAGTTTTCAGATCAATTTGCAACTGACGCTAACACGCACAAGTTGTGTGGGAAAAATGCCAACAAGAGTACCATAAGGTAATACAGCTGTGTTTACTGTTAGATTGGATTATCAATTGCCAACCTGCTGCTTTCAGCAAGCATAGTAGAACGCATAGATTATGTAAACTAAGTTGGAACATTGTTTTTATTGCACTTCATTATCTGGGTCTCCTTTGTACATAAGTGCAGCCTTTTTTAATTGTTATGTGTACCTTACTTGCTTAAAATGTTAAATCGTAAGTTCTAAACAAAAACACGTCACGGAGAACAGTGAAATACGTTTAACTTTTAAATCTTTTGACATATTATGAGAGACCTGTGCAGTTGCGAATTAACCTGCTACATGAGTTACATAATATTTTGGGGTCCCATTATGGTTCTGAGTGGCATTGCGGTGTCATGCATATGCACCTGCAGGCTACATATTGGATGTTTATTTAAGACTGTGTTGCTTAGTTGGCAATTGATTCCAGTTTATTAGTAATGAGAACTGTGTTGCTTTCATGGTAATTCTGTGCTGACTGATACATTTGAATTTTCCAGAAGGCAATAACAAAGGGTGATGAAATATTAACTTTTTGTTGATAGCCTGCCATGTGCTTTTTGGCAAGTTTGCTATGGATTCTTTCTTATCCTGTCTATTGTCCTTTCACAGCAGTCATCTTAAGAACTAGCTGTAGTCGTGTGTACTTACAGCAAAAGTTGGTGACACATTTTGAAAAGCGGCTCGACACTGCCATCCGAGAGTCAAACGACTTACATGGATCAGTCATTTTACTCTATTTGCAAGAGTCCTGCACCATGCACTAAGGGTAACTTGACATACAATGCTGCAGTCATCAGACTCATCAAGAATAGTTACACGAATCCTTCAGCAGTGGTCATGTGACCCTTTATCTTGAGTCGTCTGACTCATAGAATAGTTAACGGACTCCTTCAGCACTAGTCTTGTGACCCTTTTGAGAGGGTTAGGAGACTACTACAACAGAGTGTGCATGACTATTGTGTGTGGAGTCACGTAACCACCTTGTATCGAGCACAGATAGTCTCGGGGCCCTCTCCTGAAAGATTGTTCGGATGTCTCCCACAAAGTGTGTTGTACAGGTGGCGAGTCTAGACTCTCCGAAACAAATAAGAGATACTCTTTTTTTATTAGTGTGTACTTACGCATAGCCGCTGCACAGCTACAGCTTCCGGATTCTTGGCCTTTCAGTGCAGGAGATTGTGGCTGCTCAACCGCACTCACAGAAACAGAGGTTTTATGTAGGGAACGTATTGGACAAACTAGGGAAATTATCGAAAATATCGCATGAACGAAAAATCTAACAACTCAGGAAACCAAAAAAGAGCGGCGCATTATGTAATACGTACGGGGCCTACCCAGCCTTCTTATTCCTCTTCATTTTCCCGTCCCCAGTCAAATGCGTGCCCTTCTCTCCATCAACCGAATTTGTTGGTTAGGCCACCGGTCCAGAATAAAGAGTTTCGTGATGCGCAGGCTTGCACAAACCAAATCATATCAGGGAAGGAATAATGCACTTGTGGTACTGCGAGATTTCAAGATGTGTCTGGCCGTAACCAAAGGCAGTTGGCGCGCTCCACCGGTGCTCTGAACCAAGTGCCAAAAGCACACAGCAACTGGTCGAGAAACTAAAATGGATCGAGCGTCCACATTCATGGTGCTCGTGCATGCCCACTAATATACCTGTATAAAACGCAATCTGTGTACGGCCTCAAATATGACAAGAAAATTACACTGATATCACTGAAGATTAAAAACTCAAAAGAGGGCTCATAGCAGAGCCCTCGGTAACATTAGATGTGACGTCAAATTCTGACTGCTCAGAACAGTCTAAATCTAGATGCAATTTGCGCAAGCTAATGTATTCGGCAATTGATGCAATAGCTTATAAAATAATGTTGTAAGTGGGCTGTTTTTCAAGTAATTGAAAATTTGATACTGTGTTGAACTTCCTGAAGTCTAGACATATACAGCCTACAGAAACGTTTTCGTCTGGATACTGGCAATATCACGATTGAATTCAGTTAATTGTGCTACACTAGACAAACTCATTGTGAGGCAAAGTTGACAGCAAATATAAAATTCTTATTAAAGCGCGCTGCAATATTTGAGGATAAGGCGCGGTCTAACACTTTCCGTGAAACATTGGTTAAAAGGGTGTGTCCATAATTCCTGATTTCGCGCTATGGGCAAGATTTATGCACTTGAAGAAGTTCGTCAATCGTCTATTCATTAGGCAAGGTGGTTTCTGCCAGTGATTTTTGTATAAGAAACGTATTTTCAAGGAACGAGGCATAGGTCGCTAACAAATTTTGAAGAAGTGATCTGTAAGGTCAACGGCAACTCTACCTTTGGCACCATTAAATTTTAAAAGTGACAGTTCTATGCAATGTGTGCTATAAAGACGTAGTCCATGTGTCCAATCAGTTCTGGCGAGGTACTTTCTTTTTCATTTTTCATTTCATTACCATAAAGACCCGTTGCCGGGTATTAAATAAGGGGTGGGTGCACGAAATAATTCAGAAAGTTTGCCAACTATGTAATTTTACAGAAAGAACACTTATTACTTCTTCCATGAAGGCAGATGAGGTGGTGATGCAGCAACGTGGTGAGGAATGCTGTTCCAGTCTTTAGCTGTGCGATGAAAAATTGATGAAGAGCAGGTAATCGTGCGTGCACCAGGGCGAGCAACATTTAATGGGTGGCCAGTGCGCAGCGATATGCGTGAAGGTGGTAAAATGTAAGGCGCATGGCGAAGCGAACTGGTGTAGAATTTATGGAATAATGATAAGCTCGCGATACGGCGACGGTGCGCTACTGCGTCCAAACCAGACTACATTTAATGGTGATACGCTGATATAATATGAGCATGTCGAGTGAATGTATCTTACGGCGCGGTTCTGTATGGATCGTAATGCGTTGCTGAGGTATATCTAGTGAGGATGCCATATACGTGAGGCGTATTCGAGTTTTGGTCTAACCAGTGTATTATATCCTAGCAATTTTACCTGTTGAGTAACATTGCGGAGGTTGCGTTTCAGAAATCCCAAGGCTTTGTTGGCCGAAGATATGATGTCAGTTACATTCAAGCACCAGTTTAAATCACGCGTGATCGTAATATCTGGTTAATTAATTGAGTTTACAGTATCGATTCGGATGTCATTAATTGTGTAGATAGATTCCTACCGTTTACCGCTGCGGGAAACTGACATTGATTTACATTTATTAGTGTTTAAGACCATTAAACAGTGATTTAGCCAGGCTGTAATGTTATTTAGGTCATATTGGAGATAAATGCAGTCATTACTGTTAGTGATAGCTCGATAAATAACGTAATCACCAGCAAACATACAAATCTGAGAGGAAACATGCAATGCAGAATTGTTATTGTATATTGGGAACAGGAGGGGACCTAAAACTGAAACTTGGGGGACCCTGTGGGAAAAAACTCTTCTGCCAGATTTATTGTCGCCGAGCGTTAGGCCGTCCTAGCATAGCGTACTCAAGGTCACAAGCCTAACATCGGCATTCTCCCCGGACACAAGACATCTCCCTCTTCCTCTTCTTCGATGCGTCGCGCGAGCACGACTTCCAACATCCTCCACGGCCAACAATGTCACTTGCACAGCTCCAGAGGACAAAGAAGTTGAACGAGTCTCGTCAGCTCTGTGTTGTCTGCTAGTCGGACTGTGCATGCTCCGACGTACCCATCGCTCCCCTTAAATATTTTAACTTGACCTAATTTCCAAGACGTAATGGGTACTTTGTTATCTCTAATAATGACCAAGGTCATCATTCTTTAAACACTTGTCGAGCGTCTGTGACCTGTTCGCGTTTCTCAGTGTCAAGATGTATTCTTTATACAAGCGCTGCCAAAAGTCGTTTAGTTTTTGTTGTCCACTTGTCTACAGCCGCGCAGTGTGTCGGTGCGACCTCCCTAGTTTTTGTTAACTTGCGCTTGTGGAAGGGCAGTGAGACGTCTACCTGAGAAAAAGTGCGAAGGAGTTAGTACTTCCGCTTCAATAGCATCATCATAAATGTATGTGAGTGGTCGATACTTTATGACTGCCTCGACCGCTGTGAGTAAAGTGTGGAGCTCCTCGAAGATGAAGCATCCTTTTGCTAGTGTTTTCCTGGGGCAGTTTTTAACTGTTTAAATCATTCTTTCCCAAAATCCTCCCCACCACGAAGCACGCTCAGCATTGAACTTCCATGTGATGTTACTAGATGCACAAAAGTTCTGTACCTGGATATCACGTAGAAGTCCATATGTCAGCTTAAGTTCACGACTGGCTGCCTTAATCCTTAAAGCATTGTCAGAATAAATTACACATGGCAAACCACGGCGCCAAATAAATCGATGAAAGACCAATAAAAGTGAATTCACAGTCATGTAATTGGAAAGTTCTAAATGAACAGCTCGCACTACAGAAGATGTAAATATTACAATGAATGCTTTCACAGAGCCGTTTCCCTTCACAAACACTGGACCAGCGAAATCGACGCCTTGTGACTTGAAATGAATGAGACCTCGAGACTCTGTCGATCGGAAGCGGGGCTGTTGGAGCTGAAGCCACTCTAAGACGAAAGCTCGCACAGACCCCGCACTGGCTAGTCACCTTTCTAAAGCACTGGCGACCGCGCACTACACAAAGCTTGTCACGGAACTCGGTGAGTGTAACACCGACACCACTGTGAAGAAGGGGTCGATGTTTGCTGTCCACGATGAAGTGTGTACAGCGATGATCTGCGAGTAGAAGTACAGGACATTTTACGTTGTCCGAAGCAGCTGCGTTGTCAAAGCGAGTCTTGATCCTGATAATGCTCTTGGCATCCATGAACGGGTGAAGGTCTCGTATGGTCGACATCTAGTCCAGACTTAGTCCGTTTTTAGTGCAGCAATCTCATTTGCAAAGCCTTGTGCTTGTAAAATCCTTAGCCATGTATCTTCGCTTTCTGAAATCTCCTGAGCGGAAAGTGTACATTCTCTACTAGTATTAGAAGGTGCTTGGCAATTGTGAATGAACCTCTTCACCCAAGTCATTATTCTAAGGATCGTCTTCCAGCGACTATATTTGGTGACATCCAATATACGCTCAGCAGACCTACTCAGGGCCATCAGAACCACTCTTGCTGGTTTTATTTCGCCGAGTAACACCTCAAATGAGTTCTCGCATCTCTCTTCTTGTTTTGGCCACATTTGTTGGGGCGTAATTAGCCATTCGGGGCGAAGCCACCATAAAGAATTTGTGCAAAGGCTCTGGAATGACACATCTCTTGTTAGTAAATTGGCTGGGTTGGTTTTCCCAGCGCAGTGACCCCAGCGACTTGGATCGGTGCGGTCTTGAATTTCACTACTCGATTACAAACAAAGGGTTTCCACTTAGTGGGTGATGACCGAGTCCAGCATAGGCAGATATTCGAATGTGTCTGGCAGAATTATTTGTCGCATTTTGGGAGTGTCTCTCGTAGGAATGTCGCGATCCGCGTGCCCAGGTACGCCCCAACGAATTCAAGGCGCGGTAACGTCACTCTCTTGATGGGAGCTGCCCGAGCTTTCGAGAGCAGTTGTTGGACATAGACGTTGCCCGATATATCTTCAACCCTTAGGTATGTGACGACACTGTATGCTTGAGGACTCGCGTCAGTGAAGACATGTAGCTGTGAGTGAGATCAGTCCGTGTTAGCTTCGATCAATGAGCTCCTCTTCAGAGACAGACTTCTTATGTCTTCAACCTCCACAGCAAACTTCTTCCAATCATCTTCGAGAGCCTTCTGTAGTGACACATCCCAATCTAATCCTTGCTACAATATCTCTTGAAAAAGTATTTTGGCTCTGATTGTGAATGAAGACAAAAAAATCCAACGGGTCCTTAATTCTTGATGTGGTTTATGTGGTTTGGAGTACAGTTCACTTTGTGCTCTTTCCTTGGTTGATCTTCTTCCGTATTCCAGTATAGGCCGGCTACCTTCGTTAGTACAATTACAGTACCTACAAGAAACACCCATATATGGTCTATACCGCGATTTCGTACCACTTATAAATATCAAACTTTGGCATACAACGTCCCAACAACACTAAACACGTATGAAAACACAACCAGTTGCAGTAAAAAACAGTTACGTTCTTTCTTTTGTTCTATTGTTTGCTAGTAAAAGATTCAGTATCTTAAAATATCTACTATATATAACATATATGCTGCTTGCAAATCGGTTATTAAAAACATTAATTTTTTGCAGCATTTTTAGAGTGTTTGTGTGAGTGTAAATATGCGGTACTATATGTCGAAATTTGCATATGCATTTTCATGTGCATCGTATTTCAAATGTATTTGTGTGATTTGTGAATGTTATATTATGCATTGTGATCTGCATCTTTGTCATTTTTTGTAACAGTGTATCTTAGTACTTTTCCTCTGCGCTCTGTATAGCCGCTGCCATGTAACGGTTACCTGGGCCCCGTCAAGCCATTTTTACGGCTTTTAGCCCAGCGGACCTTCCAGCTTATTGTCTGGTAAATAAACTTGAATTTGAAAAAGTATATGTTCCCTCGTTGATGTTTGTTCTTTCTTCCGCAGAGTCTGTCGCAGCGTGTCGTCGTTAATCGACCATTTCTGCATACTCATCCCTGCTATTTTCGTGGTCTCGGTTGTTTGTTCGTACAAGTGGGATATCTCCTCTGCTGCTGAAGCGCCAAATACGAAATCGTCCACGTTGAAGCTTTCTTTGAGCTGAGCAGCTGTTTCTTGGTATTTCGAATCTACGTGGTTGGAGTCATACTGAAGCGTAGCCGATAAAAGAAACGGACTCGAAGTGGTTTCAAAAGGCACCCTCCTCATCCTGATCTCCTCGAGCCGTGGAAGTGGTTTGTGTTTGGTGGGAACTTCCTCAAGCCACAAGAAGCCAAGCGCATCCCTCTCTTCTTCCTTGACGGATATCCGGAGGAACGCCTTCTCTACATCCGCTGCAAGTCCAAATACGTACAAACGAAAGCTGATTATCATCTTCACAAGGTCAGCGTTCAAGTTCGGTCCCTTTGAAGTGTTTCATTTAGACTGCATGATCCTTTTCCGTGCGACGATGAGTCGAAAAGAACGCGCAGTCTAGTAGTAGTAGATGTCTCAGGAATGACTTCATGATGGGGCATGTAATGCACGTTTTCTCGTGACGTTCGGACGTCCTTGAGCTTCTCCGCATGGCCATCCTTCTCGTACTGTCTGACTGCTTTGTCATACGCTTCCAAGATTTCATCGTTTGACGAAAGCCTTCAAAACAATGAATATAGTTGTGAAAGCGCGACTTTGGGTTTGTCTGTCATATCGGGTCCAATTGATTTCCATGGGAGCGATACTTCACAGCGACCAACTTGAAATTTGATGGTTTCATTAAACTTCGTCCAAACATCTGGTTTGTATGACGGCGTATCCACTATATCAATCGTTTCCATTTCCCAAAATTGTTGCGACGGGAAGGAAAGCTCTTCATTCTTGTATGCGTCTACGCGTAAAACACATATCTGACTGCTCGTTTGCCGACTAACTTTCCTTGTGAATGCCAAGGGCACTTGAATAGTCCTTCCGATGTACGTGTTGATCGGTACCAGAGATCGGCTTTCGGTATCCCATTTCACCTCGTTTGAATTCGGCATGAGCTTGCACGTCTGGTCGGTCGGACCCAATCAAAAATTGACTCCGGGTTCACCTGTTAGGTCCGAGAAAACCACTGCCTCTGCTAGTGGCTTGTCCTCCGCGACGATGGCACGGAAAAACTGGTTATCTAGGGGAATTTCGGTCATGTCTTCGTAGGTGAAAGGCACGACGATCGCTTCTATGAGTACTGATACATTCTCGTGCTGGTTCTGAAGTGTTATGCTGACTACCTTAGCCCGCTGAGCATGCTGTGACCGAGCTCGTCCGAGCGTGCTAATCACCAGATCCATATCTCGTATGGGCGACAAATTGAGCTTCTCACAGACATCTTCCCGCAGAAATATTCTTTCACTGCCATTGTCCAAAACACCGTGGACGTAACAGCAGTGGTCGGAGTCGTCAGCCAGGCACGGAACGTCTGTAGGCGAATCTCCGTAGCGAGTCGAGGCTGCGTACCGTTCGTTGCAACGGGCATGGCCACATCCGGCGTCTTTTGTGGTGCTGAAGAACGCAATCTTTCGTTAACGCCAGCGCTGCACATCGTGGAAGTATGACGACGCTTGCATGCGGCACACTGGATCCTGCAAAGACAGTCACGCGCAAGGTGTCCCCTCGTCGTGCACTTGAAGTATCAGCCATCTTTCCCGGGCATGCTGCGTTTGCCTTCGAGGCTAACTTTACTGGTGCATCGTTCGATCCTGTGGTGTTCGGCTGAACAAATGAAGCATGGTTCTGTTAATACTTCTGCCTTGTTGTGAAGAACCCTTGCATCAGGAGTCGACGACATATTGAAGCTCGGACTGTGTTTAGGACGTGTTTCGTTCAACCTTGGTGTTCTAGTCTTTGCGCACCTCTCTCTACACTCGACTTCTAGCTGAAGAAATTTCAGCAAGCGCTCCAACTCCTGTTCCGGTGAGTGCTCACCATTGCTTGAGCCTACCGATGGCATAGTGAATTCGATGCTCTCGCGCTTGTAATACTCTACTACCGTATCTTGAGGTATAGCTTTCAGAAATATTTCACGTAGAATCGAAGCGTAAGATGAAGTGCTCACGCAAAGGTTTGCAAGTCGGTTGAGTCGAATGTCTTCGAGCAACTTCCGCAAGGCTGTAACGTTATTCGAAGATGCCACCAATGCGAGCATTCATCGGTTTTCCAAGAGCTTCTGCTCCATCAGCTTGCGGTTGCCGTAGCGCTGCTTCAACATTCAAGTGCGTCGCTGTAGCTTGATTCCGTCACTTATATTTCGGCGACCACTTTAGCAGCAGTTCCGACAAGTAGCGAAATCAGGTAAAGGAAGCGATCAGTGTCGGACAGCCGCAGGTTCTCGTAAAGACAATGAAGAAGCATACCCCAGAACGGCTGCCGTCGGGTGGTCGTTCCGCCGAAGCGCATAAGTTCTGACCTCGGTAACCTAGCGCCAAGCTCACGCTGTGAACGTGTCGTGTCCGTCGAGGAAGCAGACGCTTGGTTCCCGTCAGATGCGGTCGGTGGCTGCATTGTCGGAGGCGAGGAGGGAACCTTGAGCATGTCGATATTGTGCTCGAGCAAGGCCAAAGCACTGGTAGCAGCGCCTTCATATTCCATGACGGAATCATAATTAGCTCTGGCTTGGTCGTCGCTCATAAATACTTCCAACTCGGCCTTGAGTACGAATAACTCCGACTTCGTCACCTTTAACCGGCTATGCAGGACTCGAAGGGCATAAAGGTTGAACTATCCGGATTGAATTATCTCGCTCACCTAAGTAATGATACTCGTGCTCTGCGCTCGGCGAGAAGTCCGCTTGTTCTTGATGCGCTCCATGATGGTCTGGCTGCAGAGGTCTCTCCCAGACAAAGCCACAAGTTGCAAAGATGCTGGCTGGCTTCCCGGGTTTTCGGCACCAAATACGATGTGGGAAAAGACTCCTCTGCCAGATTTATTGTCGCAGAGCGTTAAGCCGTCCTAACATGGCGTAGTCAAGGTCACAGGCCTAATATCAGCATTCTCCCCGGACGCGAGACCATCTCGCTCTTCCTCCCTTTCGATGCGCCGCGCGAGTATGACTTCCAAAAGACGCCTTATGTTACGGGAAGAAATTCTGTGGAAGTATTGGTAACACTGACTGACTGTGATCGCTTACTAAGAAATTCTTTTATCCATGTTACGACATTGGGGTGGAAGTTCATTTGAGAAAGTTTTAATAATAAGCATTGGGCAGCTACATTATCAAACGCCTTTGCAAAGTCAAGAAGAATTACGTCGGTCACAGTGTTAGTATCACGATTTGAGTGTAGGTCATCAAGAAATCTAGCTAATTGAATGTCACATGACAGGCCTTGAGAGAAGTCATGCTGCGATTGATGGAAAAAGTTACTACTGTCTAAGAAATTCATTACGTGTGAGTATATGACGTTTTGCATTATTTTGCAAGCAGCACTAGTTATGGATATGGGACGATGATTTAAGGGTGAATTGTCGTTACCTGATTTGTAGACTGGAACGACCTTGATCTTCTTCCACTTGTTTGGGAGCGTGCCTGATGATGGTGATTTGGGTATACAGCAGGGATGGATACATGGCACAGATGCGCTTCGTGTTTTTTTTTAAGTTTTTAAGTGATATCGTCAACAACGGCTGATGGGGATAATTTATGATTATCAATGAGTGCGGATGTTTCATCTGGTGAAAAAAATATTAACCGGCATTGGAGACATGACAGCAACAGGGAAAGCAGGAAGAAGCACGTGTGGTTCGGTAGGGAAAACAATTGAAAATGCATGATTAAGCAGTTTGGTACAGTAAAGATCAGGTAAAATTTCACAATTTTTGAAATCCTGACACCAGAGGATGACTGGGCACTGATTACTAGCCCAAATTTTTTTGTAATACTGCTGAGCATGCGGGGTACGTCTGAATGAAATAATGAGTGCATTTTTTGCCGGATAGCTATCAGGTAGGCGCGTCAGGTACGTAGTATATTTCCCAGGATCTAGGGCTTGGCCTCAGTTTAGCGGAGCGAAATAGACGTTTCGTGTTGTTTTCCAGTTTTTTTTTTTTGCGCGTTCGTGAACCATTGTGTGTTGCGATTAGAGCGAAGTAGGATAGTTGGTGTAAACTGCGCAACGAGGCTAGTCATCTTATTTTGGAAGAGCCACCAGTTTTCTTGTATCGAGCGATTTTTAAAACTTAATGGAAATGATTGATAGAATGTGACTAGTTCGTTGTTTATCGTGGCATAATTCTCTTTTTCGTACAGGCGGATTGTTTTCTGATCCGAATGACGAACTATATGAGAAAAAGAGACAACAGCATGAATTATTTTGTGATCACTTATTTCGCGCAGGTAGCTAATGGAGCACATTCCTTCAGGATGAGTGGTTAGTACGAGGTCTAGGATGTCAGCAGTGCCATGAGCTGCACGCGTTGGTTCTGTTATCATCTGGGAGAGGTTAAAATTAAGGCAGATATCGAAGAATTCTCTAGCTCCTGTCATACTCGTAGCTGTGCTAGAATAATTTGACAAATTGACATATGGGCAATTGAAATCCCCAACAAGCAGGATGCAAGCTTTCGGGAATTTTGAGTGTCTGGTCGTACTCGGCATTATATAAGAAAACGCAGAAGCAACTCACCAAGTAGAGCATTCCCCTTTATGATCAATGCCGTCTCTTGGTTGCAATCGCTGTTGGTCGAAGTAATAGAATCGCTTATGGCTCTTTTCATTTCTTTTTCCTTGCTTCCAAAATTACTTCGCTTCCCCTTCCGTTTTCAACTGAATATATATGAGGCAAAAACATTCCTGGCTTCGCAAATGGCCTTCTTCATTTGTGGCACAATTTCTTTAGGCTTCTTCCAGTTATCGCTCGTAGTCCAGTTAGAGAATATTTGCTGGAAGTTGTTAGTTCCCATAAAGTAGCTGCACAATCTTTGGTATGAACGTGCAGCTGGACAAAAGAGATATTTTTGTCTGGTTATATAAAAACTTCCCTAATTTCGAACACGTCTATAATGCCAAGGAATACCTCATTATCGGCGTGTCGTCAACTAGCCAACAATCTGTACCAAGAATGATCTCCCTTGAATCCAAAAAGCGTTTCTATGTGCATAATAAACAGCTACTGCGAAGTCAGCCCAAGCAGTGATTCCATGGGGCAGACACTTACCGTACAAATTGCTTAAACTCTGAGCTTTTCCCTGGCGAAAGCGCGATCGCGGAGGGCTCCGGATTAACATTTGCCACTCACAGTTTTTTGCCTTCCACCCAATGCGTGGCGCACGAACGTTTTAGCATTGCTTCCTCCGCGGCCGGCATTGAACCCACCACATCGAGTTCAGCAGGGCAGCAGTACTGCACGAAAAGTTCGTGTTTGGTCTAGCGAGAGCAACATTTCTATGCGATGTGTCAATCAGATAAGGCGGTGTCTGCATATCAATGTCAAGCATTATTTTTTGAAATGGCGGATCTGGAAAAAAGGAACCACACAACTCTCCCCTCTCCCTACCCCCCACCCTATCTCCAGGACTGAGCAATTGCGGTACGTGTGCGCTGGATCATGCAAAAATTCAGCACCACACGTGCCCCCGCCCCCTATATTATGGGTGTCGTTGAGGCCCTCCCCGCCCCATCTCACGTAATGCTACTCGTGACCCGCCAACAATTTCTTATGTCCAGTTGCATTTGTACAGGTGACTCACATGATGCAGTTCGACCCATACGAGGATGTCATAGCCACCGTTCAGTTCACCCTTGACATCGTGTACATGCTGGTGGGCTTCGTGGTTGTCTCCTTCTCGGCGGCTGCCGTCTGCAAGGCGCACGATGACTCGCTCCCACAACTCAACCACCTAGCAGCCGTGCACTGTGCGGTGGCTCCTGTCCCGAACCAGGCGTTCCTGGAGCAGGCCTCCCTGCTCATGTCGCAGATGCAGACTAGGGACGTGTCCCTGACGGCATGGAAGTTCTACGAGCTCAACCGCGCCGCACTCGTGACGACAGGAGGCGCCGTGGCGACTTACGTGGTGGTCGTCCTCCAGATGGCCCCGTCTTTTTTGGAGGCCGCGAAAGCATGAAACATTTGTTGCTCGAGCTGCCAGGAAAAGCCGCATTGAAGCGCACGACCGAAATTTCATTGTAAGTTAGGTAGTAGAACATAGTATAAGAGCGTTTCATTCCTAAAGGCTCCAATTACTGAAGCCATGTTACTCTTGCCAAGAGCACCGAGTTTTGGGCTAGTTGGTTACGCATAGCAGATCACGGTCAAGCGCGCACAAACAAAGACATGGTGAGGGGTAGACAATAAAAGCGCTTACTTTCAACTAATCTTGATTTTACAAAATTGCATCTTTCGAACACTTTCCTTCAGGACCTCACAAGACCGAAATGCCGACATCAGTTGGCTATGCTCAGAAACTTAGTTCCTTTGGACGACAGAAAAACAGAAGGTGCCCTGACACACGACAGACCCACCTTCCTAATGTAATTTGCTTCAGTTATCTCCTTGGAATCCTGTGGAAGATAGTCGCCAAAAATGAGAGTCAGGATGTCAGGAAGATAATTAAAGCAAATTGCATTAGAACGGCAGGTGTGTTGTGTGCCAGAACACCTTCTGTTTTTCAGTCGTCCAAAGAAACTAAGTTTCCGAGCTTGGCCACCTGGGGCCCCAGGACGTAAAACTATTCTGATATGTTTTTATTCTAGTCTCCTGACGTCTAAGCACACCAATCAAACGCTCTCCTCGTTTATAAGAGGTCACTTTTGTTTGCTTGAAAAATGAATAGGATTCCCTACACTGGGCAGCTTGTCTTATTTAATTCGCTTACAAGAGACGATGAACATGCTCGAGTGGAGAATGATTCAATGGAGCCGAGTCACTTCACAGAAAATGGTTAACCGGATGAAGAGGGTGGCGCTGGCGTCTGCGATTGGTTCGGTTTCCCTTACTTAGTTTGCGGTGGCTGGTCGAAAATCGTGGTAGCATGCAACGGTAGCTTAATAGTGACGCTAAAACGGATCTTCAGCAAATAATAATTGGCACAACGAGGTCGCAAGCGTGCCGAAAGTGCTCGAAAACGTTACACGGTCACGGAGAAAGTTATACGCAAATAAATCTTTGCTCTCGGGTAGGTGCGAGTAGCCAGTGCCTGAGCTATCGGCCGCCGCCACCTTTTATTCCTTTCGGGAAGCCTGCGGCTATTCAGAAGAAACTTCAGTCTTGTTCGGCATATTAATGCATCTTTAACCCGTACACGCCACTTTGACGCGGTAAGTTTTTGCGGTTTTGTGACGTCGCGTGACACGCAGGTGAAGTGGGTGCAACCCGAAAATGTTTAAACCAATAGCCGAAGGCTAATGGCAAAAAAGGGCTTGAATCAGAAGTTACTCTTTTTCTTTTGTTCAGTCCAATCATACATAATCAATGTGTCACGTCATATCAGATGGGGACCAGTCGGGGTATTCGTTACGTCGCGTGAAAGAAATCGCGGTGGGCTGATTGCAGAATTGAAATAGAAAAGTTTGGAATAGCTTTATGTTATAACGCCCGAGCTTTACGTTATAGCGGCCATGATATCGGAATTTCGGTCTTGTGACGTCATGAAGGGTATTGTTCAATAGATGCAATTAAAAACAGGTCACCTTTTTGTTGCGGTGGAAAGGCAATGTGAAAATTTTCCTTATACATAAGTCTACACTATATGGCCCGCCATTCATACCTTTGGGAATTCAGCAGCCATTTTACAGAGTTTTAGCAACGAACACTACCTTCGAGGTGTCTGCCCTTGAAGACTCCTCTGCGCACGGAGGCTTAATGTTGAGCATGTGTGAAAGTTTTATCAGCAGAATGAAAAAATGGAAATACACGACATATTTGACGTCCAACTTCTCCTGATTTCGAAAGTGATAACACGAGCGACTGTTAGATTTGTAAATAATGTTCCCCCCTATTCTTTCCTTTATCATAAGCAGCCCAGCTAAACGCGTTCAAAACGAGAGCGCAAAGAACAGCAACTCCAAGCTGCGCGTGTGCGTCCTCTGGCACTGCCGGAGTCATTGTGCCTTGCGCCACGTATGATTGGAAAGTTATACTAAGCATGCTTTTCCGTCAGCATTACTCTGATTCAACTCTTCATTTGCCAATTCAGATGCCTGCGGTACAGACGATTAACGCATTCGGCGGCAAGCCGAGGAGTATACGTAGACTCGAGCACATGCCGTCTCTGAACGGGCTGCCACCGGGCCGGTCCGCGCCGCTCCCCTTCCTAGTGACGCCACTGAAGCTTTACTATAGAGGAACACCCGGACACGCGCCCTGTCTTAGGCGTTTGTTTCAGATAATGCAACAGGTTGCTTGACCGTGACCAACTTGCCCAGGTAGCAATCCTGATGGATATACCGGGGGTGTAACTGTTCAGTTTACTCGACTGCATGTCCCAACGCCTTGGCGGTCGATTGAAGGCGCAGACAGAGGAATCCTGCACACCCCACCTGCGGCATGCCGGAAATTGTTGTGGCACCGGCGCCGAGTGAACCAAACATTTAGCTGGGAATAAATTCAGTTTTGCCTATTTGGTGTTTACTGCAGGCCATATTGGCGACTGATAAAGACGCGGACAGGGGAAAAGTACACAAAAGGACAACATGGTCGTAGTTTTGTAAAAAGGTATGCAAGACTGATAGCGGTGGCTGGCAGCATGTTAAGAAAAACCAAGAAAAATAGTCCTGGTACCGCCGATGAGCCATGCAGAAGTAAAAATGTGGTCGTGGTGCCATATCTACATAAAGTCATCAACAATGTCAAGAAGATTGCACGATAAGTTAGAGTGGACGTCGTTTTTTGTGCCCCGCGCACACGCTCGAAAGCTTGTGCGAGAAAGTTCATAATCCCAAGCAAAAACGCACTACTTCTGACACAAATAATCGCGAGCAGTTTGTTGTCCCATGTTTGGTAGGTGTAGTTTACTGCATTATATTGTCACGCGGGCAATAATACTTTGGACAAAGTGACACTAGTCTCAACGATTGCTTACGAGAACCCTCAAACAATGTTGTTAAACGGGCAGTAACCGGTCATCTTGCAGCACACTGCCTACGCTCTGGTTGCAACCATTTATTTAAAGAGACTAGAGTGAAGGGCAGGGATTCCGATCAACTGACAAGGCAAATCATAGAAGCGTTTGAAATGAAGAGAAACAGAGAATGCATGAGCTGCCCATCAGTCGCGTTGTGAGAGAAGAAGATAACGTTCTTGTTACGGTAGCGGTAGCCTGTTACGCTGTTACGCGATCTGCGATGCTGCGGGAACGTTACACTCCCTTTCCCTCTTTTATTGTACGGTGCTATATATACTGTGACCAAGTGCAATAAAGCATCAGCTCTTAGCAGCGCTGTGTCCTGCGTGCCTTCTCTCGTGTCGTGCGTTTCTTTGCGGTAAAAACGTTTAACAAGAGACCAATCTTCCGTGTTCATTTTAACATATGACTTGGCTTTTTCTTCAAAACATTTAAAAATAACTTTTCCGATAAATGTTTACTAAGTAAAAAGCAAGTTTTTGCACTGCTGTTTCACAGCTCTAGAGTCCGTTCTTATGCTGACAGCCCTGCCCGAATAAAGAGTTGGCTACGATATCCAGGATCACGGAGGCACTTGTTCTAGGCACAGTGTTCGAGTTTCTCGGTTGTGCCATTGATTCAGGGTGTTTCGCCCAAGCAGGAAGGGTCCATGTGGCCGATGACCTTTCATTGGTGAGTCTCAAGTAGTACTTCAGTGACAAAACAATTGAACTAGTGGAGCTGCGCTTGCAAACATCGGGCTGGCTAGATGAGCCACATCAGATTTTTTAAAAGAAGAGCCTATCAAGGGAACTGTATGTTGTAGAAGGCAAGTGTTTTATTTGGTGCATAGCGACACTCTTCGAACAATGCAAGCGCTTACGCATGGCGTTACCCCACGGCTACCGGCAAGATACTATACTGCATTCAACCTACATATGGGCAACCCTGCGCTGTGACTTATGCAGTACCCATATCACATATACTATCACAATCTACAAGTACTAACGTCTGTCATTCGTGCAGAAGCTAAATACATATTATGTTCGTTGGTAGAACATGCCTAAAAACCAGAAATTTATCCGTTCAGTGCCTCTTGGCTTTTAAGCAAATGAGAGATCGAATTGGTAGGTATTAATAAACAGACAGGCCAATAGGTATTAATAAACAAACCGGACAGGCCGCCATTGGAATCTGAACCTGGCAACGTTTAACGTTAGGACGCTATCTAGTGAGGCGAGTCTAGCAGTGTTATTGGAGGAATTAGAGGGTAGTAAATGGGATATAATAGGGCTCAGTGAGGTTAGGAGGACAAAAGAAGCATATACAGTGCTAAAAGGCGGGCATGTACTGTGTTACCGGGGCTTAGCGGGGAGACGAGAACTAGGAGTCGGATTCCTGATTAATAAGGAAATAGCTGGTAACATACAGGAATTCTATAGCATTAACGAGAGGGTGGCAGGTCTTGTTATGAAACTTAATAAGAGGTACAAATTGAAGGTGGTACATGTCTATGCCCCTACATCCAGTTATGATGATCAGGAAGTCGAAAGCTTCTATGAAGACGTGGAATCGGCGATGGGTAGAATGAAAACGAAATACACTATACTGATGGGCGACTTCAATGCCAGGGTAGGCAAGAAGCAGGCTGGAGACAAGTCAGTGGGGGAATATGGCATAGGCTCTAGGAATACCAGAGGAGAATTATTAGTACAGTTTGCAGAACAGAATAATATGCGGATAATGAACACCTTTTTCCGCAAGCGGGTTAGTCGAAAGTGGACGTGGAGGAGCCCGAATGGTGAGACTACAAATGAAATCGACTTCATACTCTGCGCGAACCCTGGCATCATACAAGATGTAGACGTGCTCGGCAAAGTACGCTGCAGTGACCATAGGATGGTAAGAACTCGAATAAGTCTAGACTTGAGGAGGGAACGGAAGAAACTGGTACACAAAGCCAATCAATGAGTTAGCGGTAAGAGGGAAACTAGAGGAATTCCGGATCAAGCTACAGAACAGGTATTCGGCTTTAACTCAGGAAGAGGACCTTAGTGTTGAAGCAATGAACGACTATCTCATGGGCACCATTAAGGAGTGCGCAATAGAAGTCGGTGGTAACGCCGTTAGACAGGAAACCAGTAAGCTATCGCAGGAGACGAAAGATCTGATCAAGAAACGCCAATGTATGAAAGCCTCTAACCCTACAGCTAGAATAGAACTGGCAGAACTTTCTAAGTTAATCAACAAGCGTAAGACAGCGGACATCAGGAACTATAATATGGATAGAATTGGACAGGCTCTCAGGAACGGAGGAAGCCTAAAAACAGTGAAGAAGAAACTAGGAATAGGCAAGAATCAGATGTGTGCGTTAAGAGACAAAGCCGGCAATATCGTTACTAATATGGATGAGATAGTTCAAGTGGCTGAGGAGTTCTATAGAGATTTATACAGTACCAGTGGCACCCACGACGATAGTGGAAGAGAGAATAGCCTAGAGGAATTCGAAATCCCACAGGTAACGCCAGAAGAAGTAAAGAAAGCCTTAGGAGCTATGCAAAGGGGGAAGGCAGCTGGGGAGGATCAGGTAACAGCAGATTTGTTGAAGGATGGTGGTCAGATTGTTCTAGAGAAACTGGCCACCCTGTATACGCAATGCCTCATAACCTCGAGCGTACCAGAATCTTGGAAGAACGCTAACATAATCCTAATCCATAAGAAAGGGGACGCCAATGACTTGAAAAATTATAGACCGATCAGCTTACTGTCCGTTGCCTACAAAGTATTTACTAAGGTAATCGCAAATAGAATCAGGAACACCTTAGACTTCTGTCAACCAAAGGACCAGGCAGGATTCCGTAAAGGCTACTCAACAATAGACCATATTCACACTATCGATCAAGTGATAGAGAAATGTGCAGAATATAACCAACCCTTATATATAGCTTTCATTGATTGCGAGAAAGCGTTTGATTCAGTCGAAACCTCAGCAGTCATGGAGGCATTACGGAATCAGGGTGTAGATGAGCCATATGTAAAGATACTGGAAGATATCTACTGCGGCTCCACAGCCACCGTAGTCCTCCACAAAGAAAGCATCAAAATCCCTATAAAGAAAGGCGTCAGACAGGGAGATACGATATCTCCAATGCTATTCACTGCATGTTTACAGGAGGTATTCAGAGGCCTGGAGTGGGAAGAATTGGGGATAAAAGTTGATGGAGAATACCTTAGCAACTTGCGATTCGCTGATGATATTGCCTTGCTTAGTAACTCAGGAGACCAATTGCAATGCATGCTCACTGACCTGGAGAGGCAAAGCAGAAGGGTGGGTCTGAAAATTAATCTGCAGAAAACTAAAGTATTGTTTAACAGGCTCGGAAGAGAACAGCAGTTTACGATAGGTAGCGAAGCACTGGAAGGGGTAAGGGAATACATCTACTTAGGGCAGGTAGTGACCACGGATCCGGATCATGAGACTGAAATAACCAGAAGAATAAGAATGGGCTGGGGTGCGTTTGGCAGGCATTCTCAAATCATGAACAGCAGGTTGCCACTATCCCTCAAAAGGAAAGTGTATAACAGCCGTGTTTTAGCAGTACTCACATATGGGGCAGAAACCTGGAGGCTTACGAAACGGGTTCTGCTGAAATTGAGGACGACGCAACGAGCTATGGAAAGAAGAATGATGGGTGTGACGTTAAGGGATAAGAAAAGAGCAGATTGGGTGAGGCAAGATGCGCCAGTTACTTTATCGAAAGGGAAACTGAGGCTTCACTGACGCAATCATCACCACGCTTTTTGATCTCAAGCGCTTCCAATATCTCCCTTATCAGTTGATCATCAGCTCTGTTCAAAACACAGGTTCTATCAAAATCTGGAATGCTCTTGTGAGCCTTACAGTGCGCACACCAGGTATTTGTTCCTGTGTCAAGAAATAAAACGCTCAGGTGTTAGTGCGCCTACGTGTTTGCCTCGTGTATCCCTCCTTCGTCCATTGTTTTATTTGGCGCCTTCGTTGTAATCCTGCATAACCACCTCGCCCTCGAGCACGTGCTCAGCGTCTTGCCTTTGGTTTGAGTTGTCGATAGATTGGACTTCGCCCTGCCACCTGCTAGCCGCCTGGTTAGCTGACATAGTAGAGCGGCTACCACGGAATGGCAGTGGTCCCGAGTTCGAGTCCCCGGACCAGGACGACTTTTTCATAACTACGAGGCTTTTCATTCGAGGGACCCGTATGGCTTTCCTTTGAAACAATTGCTACGATTGGTTAGATGTCCTATTTTTCGTTTATTAATAACTTCCATCCACCTTGTGGGTTTGCGCGGAACTATTACGTCAAACTAATTGGGGGTTGCTGCACAGATTTCTGTTTTATTTTCTGATCTGTGTGATGAAGTCGTCTGCCTCTGATAACTGGAACTTGTTCGTATGCGCACTAGGCAGCGTTCGAAATAGGGCCCGGGCTTACGAACGCAGCCCACACCCGTCCCGTGCAGTGATCCTTAAAACTTGGTGAAACGTGAACACCTAAACCTGAATGGCAATCAATTGGACCAAATTGCGTTGCTTCCGACATTTGCAAAATCTAGCGACGGTTATATTGTCGGAAAGTCTCATATATGAGGTCCGATTCATGAGCCCCATTAGCGCGACTATTCGTGCTGCATAAAGCCCTGGACCTCAGGCAAAGAACTAAACTAGCAACACAAAATTAAGCTTAAGCGTTCATCACTCTAATACTTAGCATAGGAAAAATGGTGTACACATTGGGAACAAACAAATCTTCCTTTGTGAACTTTTTTTCTAGAAACAAGCAATTCATCAGTCACCTTTTCCCGGTCCGTAACTGTCTTACACATTTAAAGGGTTTGAACATGTGTTCGTTTGTATGAATCTGTGGCGAGAAGCCATGGCGCATTGTGGAGTCTCGGCCTTCTGAGAGAGAGAGAGAGTGAACCGATAGGAATGATCTCTTAGCGCAGCGTTTTTTTTATGTACTAGAATACTACTCCTTTCGGCGCGTGCCAGCGGCACGTGTCTCATGTAGACGCAAGCGTCTTTGCAATTCCGATGCAACGCACTTGCTGCTGCTGCGCCAGAGGGTTCACCCCTGGAGAGAAGGAAAGTGCCCCAAACGATGGAAAATCCACGCGACGCGGCGTGTCTTGTGGGCCGCGTACGGTGGCTGCGTCGAGAGATGCAGCAGCGTAGCGCTGCAGACTGGTGGTGTCGACGGCAAGGGTGCTTCATTGCAGGCGTGCTTGAGACTGTGGGAGGAGAAGCGCAGAGGTAGGCGCTGTGGCCACAGTTTATTTACGCCGGCCAGCCATTAGGCCGCAGGATCACGGGAGCGCCCGACTCCATGGCCGCTCAGGTAGAGCACGCCAGCGTGTTCTATTCTCGCGCCACCTGCACGTGATCCCCTCTTGTCCGCCTGCTTTGGAAGTGATCGTCGCGTCGCTACAGGGTCCCTTCCTAGTGCGAAGCGCGACTGAAATAAAGTCCAATGGTAAAGTCCAGAGAAAGTGTGCAGATGGTATCGTCGTTAGTCTTGTCGGATTCAAGCAATCCGAGAGCGATGTACCGGGCAGCGCCGGCATCGTATGTGATGATCGAGGTGCAACCATAGTTTGAAATCGCGACCTGCCGGAAGCTCTCGTAAATGCCCGGGCCTGTAGAAGCCAGAGCTCTAAGTGTAGTCCCTCTGGGAGGTCGAGACTTTCGTGGAGATAGCGCAAGTGTCTGCCACTCAGGATGTAGACACAAAAATGATGTTCGAGCTGGAGAAACCAGATGACAGAGCTGCTCCTCTTAAACTTCGGTAGGCCATGCATCCGCGGAAACAGTGAGTACAGAACATCGGAAGGCTTGTCTGCTGCTGCTTGTGGCGAAATGTCGAATGCAGGTAGGATAAGGGTTGCAGCGCTCGCTGAAGGCGTCACGAAGGTTGTGCTGCTGGCGTCGCCGTGCCGGCCAGAACGAAATTGGTCCATAGTGTAGCCGGTGAGAGAGGCTCTGAATTGGTGAGGAGTGAGGTGCGCCCGAACGGAAAGCGGGCAGCTTGTGGGAGAGTCCAAGGAAGGAGATCGACGGGCCGTAGGGTAGAGGAAAGTGCTCGCGTTAGGCCCGATAAATTTCTTGGAAAGATTCATCGCGCAGCTGCCTTTGGGATGGGGAGGAGGCTCACGGACAGACTAGAGGTCAAGCAGGGGCCGTCAGGTGCTGACCAACGCCACGGGTCGATAGAGGTGATGAGGGAGGCCGAGTCGTCGAATGACGCGATGGTGCAAATGGCGAGAGTGGTTGTAATTGAGCGCTAGAGGTGACATAGTAGGCAAGGGAGGCGGCCCGCAAGCCGTCGTAGAAGTCGGGGCCGCCGGCTTATAGCCTGGAACGCAGCCGACACTGGAACCTTGTTTATACGGAAGTGGCTGTTCAGCTGGATGTACCAGAACTATGTCCGACATGTCGACGTAGGCTTCTCGGACACCCTACAACCACGGGACGTCTGCCAGACTGCGTGAGACCACGTCACTCACCTTGGTAGAGTCGGTGTACTAGGCTGGTATGGCTGGGCTCGGTGCTTCTGGTCACCAATTTGTGGGAGATGGCGCGAAGAGGTAGCCGCCGTAGCCACGGCTTATTTAGGCCGGCCAGCCGGGCTGCCACTGGATGTCGGTGGCGGCTGACACCGCGGACTATCAGGTGGAGCGCACTAGCATGTTCTTGCGCTGCCTGCACGTGAGCCCCTCATCTTCGCCTGATTTGTAGGCGATATTTGCGCCAGTACAGGATGTTCCAGGGCAGTTGTGTCTGGTCGGCTGTTTATGTTCACGACAAAAGCCATCGCAGAGCGCTGGAGAACGGAATATGGTCCGCTTTAGTGTGGTTGTAAAGGCTTCCGCACGGCACAGTTATACACGAAAACGTAGGTAGTACAGCTGAGTGCTGGGGAAACATACGGTGACCTTGCTTCTTGCTAACTTGTAAGCACAGGGCGTATCTGGCTGAAGAGAGATTGCATTTCGGCAACGTAGTCGGTAGGTGATGGCATAGGTGTTTTGGTGACCGCAAAGAAATCGCATGGAAGGCCGAGGTGGGTGTCGTTCACTAGGTCAGCCCAGGAGCAACCTAGGTCACTCTTGAGTGCGGCTCTAATGCCAAGTAGGACGAGAGGCAAATGTAGAACCCACCTCTCCTTCGATTCATACCCAATTAGAGAGGATTTGAGATGCCTGAGAAAACGTTCAACACGCCTATTTGACGGCGGGTAGAAAGCAGTCGTGCAGCCGAGCAGTTTGTGTAGCTCGTTGAAGAGTACCGAGTCGAGCTGCCGGCCGCGATATGTGACTGTTGTGGATGGGCAGCCGCACCTTGCAATTCGTGTAGACACTAAAGCTGCTGCACCAGTGGGTACTGGGCTGTCAGATATGGGTGTAGCTTCTGGCCACCGTGCGTAGAGGTCAATGAACGTCAGTATGTAGGAGTAACCTGCCGAAGGTGCGGTAGGCACTGGTGCACGGTGTCAAAACGCGCATCCGCTAAAATAAAAGATTTGACTGGTGGGCTGGGGTGACGCTGAATCTTGGAGAGCTGACACGACAAATAGCAGCCAACCCAATCGCGAACTTGCGCGTTTAGCTGAGTCCAAACAAAACGACTGGAAAGAAGTTTCTGTTCCTCGCGTATTCCAGCATGCGACAAGTTGTGCATGGTTTCGAATAGACGTTTGTGTAGGAATGCTGGAATGTATGATAGAGGCGTGCCGGTAGAGGTATCGCAGACGACGGTCATATAATCTGTAGTCAAAAGGGCATCCTACAATTTCAGAGAAGTCGACGAATTGTGGAGGGTACGAAGTTCGGTGTCGTCGCACTCACACTAAGAAAAAAGAAGACTATCTCTTACTCGTTTTGAACTGTCTAGACTCACCACGTATACGAAGCACATTGGGGGAGAGACCTGAACTCTCTTTCTTCAGAGATTCTGAGAAGATCTGTACTATATAGGAGGTGGTTCCTTAACTCCTCACACAATAGCCATGCACACTGTGTTCTAGTAGTCTCCTGGACTCTCTCAAGAAGGTTTCAAGAATACTGCTGAGGGAGTCCGTTAACTATTATGGAATAATGAGACGACTTAAGATAAAGGATCACCGGCCCATTGCTGAAAGATTCAGGTAACTTCGTTGACGAGTCTGATGACTCCAGCAGTGCGTGTTAAGTTACTCATAGTGCATGGTGCAGAACTCTTGCCAATGGAGTAAAGTAAATAATCCACGTAAGTCGTTCGACTTTTCACTGGAAGTGTGGGGCCACTTTTGCCGAGCTTTTGCCGACAGCGCAAAGTGACTTCTCAAGCTGACCATTGTGAAAATACGACGTATAATAATAAAGATCTATAGCAAACTCGTCAAAAGCACGAGGCAAGTTAGAACCAAAAATTCAATATTTCATGAGTCTTCATTAGTCTTCTCGAAGTGTCAAATGTCTCAGTCGGCATAGAGTACCTATGAGCACAAGACAGTTCTCATTACTGTTAAATTAGAATCAATGGCCAACCACGCAACAAACTATCTTCAACAAACATCCATTATGCAACATGAAGCTGCATATTCTTGACACTGTAATGCGACTCAGAACCAGAGTGACACCCCAACATAGTATGTAAATCACGCAAAAGTTCAATTCCCCAGAATACAAGTCAAAAAGTATAAGTTATACGTATTTTACTGTTGTCACAATCGTATTTTTAATTAGAGATTACGAATTATGCTCTTATGGCAGATAAGGTACACATAACATATAAAGATAGCTACATGGATGTAAAAAAGAGACCCAGATAATCAAGTTCAATAAAAACAATATTCCAGTTTAGATTCTATAATCTATTCATTATAATATGCTTGCTGAAAGCAACTGGTTGGCAATCGATAATCTAATTTAACAGAGAAAACAGCTGTCTTACTTCATGGTATTCTTACTGGCACTTACCCCCACAATGAGTGCATGTTTCTTAGCTTGAGTTCAAAATTGTGCATTAGTTTTATTCTTTCATACAATGCGCAACAGTGCTTAAAAAGTTCATAACTGACAATATTACAAGAAGAAATAAAGCAATACTTATACTAAATATTCTGTTTATATTGACAAACATACTTTTTAATACTAAGTATAATTGCAGACACTGAGAATTTGACACATTGCAATCAGCACTAATACAAAACTTGCCATAAAGCAAACACGCCTACAGAATATGTAACTCACGTAGCTGTACTTTCTTAATACCCAGCTACGCACACGAAGCTGTAACAATACACATGGTGCATAAAGAGCCAAAAGACACAAAACTACATAAAATATGTGAGGACGGCTTCTTGTACTCATCACAAGTCGTCCTGTAAGAGCAGATTATGTGCCGGGTGTAATCTACACTCGGTAAGCACATAAATAAATTACATAAGGTGCCACATTTACCCATCACTCGTATAAAGTTCTTGTGATTTTCCTTCCTTGATATGGATATAACTGATGAAATACATCTGTCGGCGTTGCCATGAGCTTACGTATTAATTCCAAGAGCTATAGGATCTTATCCCGGTCGTTGGCTGTGTGCGTGAAAGGAAGTGTTCGAGGTTGAGCCGAAATGGACAGTGGCAGGGTGGGCGTAGGAGGCCACGTGACCAAACATGCGCAAGTCGGGGGAAGGGAGGCGCTTGTTTAGGACGCTTCTCTTCCTCTAGTAGTTGCGCTAACCACGATGTCGAAACGGAAATTTTTCGGCTTCAATTCGGGTATGGCTTCAAGCGTTTCAGGTTCGGTTCCAGGTTGGGCTCCCGAGCACCATTCAATTCCGGTTCAAACTGGTTCAAAGGGGTTCAAATGGGTTCGTAGAGAAAAAATACAGGTGTGTTTGTTTTACTGTTTTAGTGCTGCTCTGTCACGTCGGTATAAAAGAAAATTCATAATGTAGGTTCGTTTTTGGTAATATTGTGACTTGGCCAACTTAAATGTACAATCCACATTAAAACTGAGGCCAACGATCACGACACTAACTGAAGCGATATAAAAGGTTCACAGGGACACTTAAGGCTGCGTACGTGTGTGAATGTGAAAACATTACTCTTTATGGCCGCAAGTTTATTTTTCTTAAATGTATTCGAATTCATTATTATAATTAACTTTAATTTTATTCTTGGCTCATGAACCCGCATTTTCATACCCGGCAGTTGTTTTCTTGAGGAAAACAACAACGACGGCTCTATGTAGCCGCCGCGGTGCCGCGTTGTTCTCCACTCCCCTCGCCGACGAGTGACGGGCCGCAACTGGTCTCCCAACAATGCATCCTCGCCGCAATCTTCTGGCAGGCAGGCATGTGGGCACCTGGCCATCGGCCAGGGGGCTACATGCCCCCCTTCTGGCAGGCCCGTGAGGGGCCGTTCTCCAAATCAAACATCATCGTCTGAATCTTCTGGCAGGCAGGCAGGCAGGCAACTTCTCTGGACAACAGAGAGCCTGCCCGTCCGCCATCTTTTTTGTATCATCAGACGTCGTCACGAACGCACGCACACAAACACACGTTCGCGTGCGTATTTTCGCTCAATGAGGCAAGTAATGATTTCACGTTTAAAAAAAAATGGTTGGTCTGCTACGTTTTTCACGTACCTAAACTTTCATCGGTCTGTTAGCTTTAACGCGAGATCAGTAGCCGTGCTAGAAGAAAAAAACTGTCCGGTGCCGGCGCCAGTCTCCACCTGTCAAGCGTGGAAGATGGCGTTTAGAGGGCTTTCATTTTCCCCACCTTCAACCTGCTAACAGGTGGGCTAGAAGGAAGGCTATAATGAAGGAAGGCTATTATGGCTCACTCAGTATAAGCAAACACCGGCGACAGCAGCATGGTAATTATACTTCCGCGACAGGTGGCAGCGATTGGTATCTAGTAAAAATAGAAGCTTAGTGAAGTCACAACCAGCGGCAGCGGTCGTTGGTACTCCAAGGCAGCAGAACGGCCGCACAAAAGAAAAGGAGATATTCAAGAATGCTATTGGATTGCCTTCGCATCAAACCAGTTGATCGCCCCTCATTTTCTTTTTGTTCAGTTTAGTTGCTTCCTACAGTCTCACCTCATAAAATTATCGTCATCATCCGCAGCAGCCTATTTTATGTCCACTGTAGGACGAAGGCCTCTGCCTGCGATTTCCGATTGCCCCTGTCCTGCGCCAACCGATTCCAACAAGCGCCTGCAAAGTTTACTAGTTTCATTACTGACCTAATCTTCTGCCGTCCTTGGCTGCGCTTCCGTTCTCTTGGCACCCATTTTGTAACACTAATGGTCCAACAAATATCTAGCCTGTGCGTTACATTACTGGCCCAGCTCCATTTTTTTTCTCTTAATGTCAAATAGGATACCGGCTATACCCGCTGTCTCTCTGATCAAAACCGCTCTATTTTGGCCTCTTAGCATTACGCCTAACATTCTTCGTTCTATCACCCTTTGCGCGATACTAAACATGTTCCCGAGCTTCTTTGCCAATCTCCAACTTCCTGTCCCATATATTAGCACGTGTAGAATGCATGGATTGCATACCTTTCGTTTCAATGATATTGCTAAGCTTCTAGTCAGGATCTGACAATGCCTGCCGTATGAGCTCCAACCCATTTTTATTTTTATGTAAATTTCCTTCTCATAATGAGGGTTCCCTAGTAAACTTGCTCCTTCACAGACTGAAGAGGCTGACTGGCGATCCTAAACTCTTGTTTCCTTGCCCGGCTATTAATCATCACCTTCGTCTTCTGCATATTAATCTCTTATACTCTCTCTGTTAAGGTCCTCAATCACTTCTTGAAACTCGTCCCCAGTGTTGCTTCGCAAATGCCAAGCGTACTGCGACACCCACGGAGCAACAAATGCTTCCGCCACTGTTTCGGCCATGTTATCTTGTAAAGGCATCGCCTCAGGCCACCTTGAGTAGCGGTCGACACATGTGAGGGGGTACCTCAAGCCTTGGCAGGGTGTAACAGGCCCCACTAAGTGTAAACGCACGTGATCGAAACGCCTCTCTGGTGCTCGAAACTTCACGGTTACTTTCACGGCTTCAACCCCACTCTTACGCTTTCCGTTTTAAGCTCCTCAAACATTTGTTGTAACTCATCCCCAGTGTTGCTGAACAGGACAATGTCATCTGTAAACCGAAGATTGTTTAGACATTCGCCGTTTATAATCACTCCTAAGCCGTCAAGTATCATAGCTTGAATACTTCTTCCAAGTATGCCGTCAATACCACTGGAGAGATTGTCTCCTTGCCTTGCCGCTTTCTTTAAAAGTGTTTTTCTACTTTCAGTGAACTAAGGTAGGTATGGAATCTCTGTGGATATATTCTAAGATATTTACGTAAACCTGTACTCGTTAATTAGGTAAGGTATCTATGACTGCTGGTATCTCTACTGAATCAAATGCCTTTCCGTAATCTATGAAAGCCATATAGAGAGGCTGATTGTACTCGGCGGATTTCTCGAGTACCTGATTGATGACATGGATGTGATCCATTGTAGAGTATGCCTTCCTAAAACCTGCCTGTTCTCTTGATTGACTAAAGTTCAGTCTTGCCCTTATTCTATTGAAGATTATCGTGGTGAATATTCTATATAATACTGGAACTAGGCTAATGCCTATATTTTTCTATTCTATTATTATTCTATTATTATTGTTCTATTCTATATTATTCTATTGTGAATTACTATAATGTTGGCATTCATCAAGTTCTCTGGCACCATTGAAGTCAACAAGCAGTTAGGCTGCTTGTTTTTGAAGCATTATTTCTCATCTATATTTGATTAAATCGGCTGGTAGTCCACCTTCTCCTTCCGCTTTTCCCCGTTCATGTCTTGCAAGGCCCTTCTAACTTTATCGTTAGATATAGAAGGGGCCTCTGTAACCTCTACATTACTACTTCGAATGGAGGTATCGCGGCTGCTTTGCATACTGTACTGGTCAGCATAGAATTATTTTCTCCATTAACTATTTCACTCAAATTATTGATGATATTACCCTGCTCATCTTTCAGTTCATACATCTTGCTTTGTCCGATGCCAAGATTCCTTCTCACTGATTTGAGGCTGCGTCCATTTTTTACTGCTTCCTCAGTCTTTCTCACGTTATAATTTCGAACATCCTTTATTTTCTCCTTGTTGATCAGTTTTGGCAGTTCCGAGAATTCTATCTGACCCCTTCAGTTGCGCACTTTAATTCTTTGTCGTATCGTTATTAGGCCCTTTCTTACTCGGGAGAGCTTGCCTATTGGTTGCCTTGGTACCTTGCCTGCCACTTCAATTGCTTTCTCTGAAGCCAGCCTAGTTACGGTTTCATTCATTGCCTCTATGTCATCTTGATCCCTCTGTTCTAAGGCTGCATATATGTTTGCAAGCGCCAACCTGAATTAATCTGCTTTTACCCTTACTGCGTCTAAGTTCGCCTGTTTCTTCTTGACCAATTTCACTTTTTCTCTCTTCAAAGTGAAGTGAGTCCTTGCCCTCACTATCCTACGATCACTGCACTTTTCCGTACCTAGCACGTCTACACCTTGCACTTCCCGGCCGCGGCGGCCGCATTTTGATGGGGGCGAAATGCGAAAACAGCCGTGTACTTAGATTTAGACGCACGTTAAACAACGCCAGGTGGTCGAAATTTCCGGAGCACCCCACTACAGCGTGCCTCATTATCAGAAATTGGTTTTGACCCGTTAAACGCCATAACTTAATTTAATTTTACATCTTGCGCTATGCTGGGATCGGCAGAAAGTATTAAATTCTTTTCATTTTTGGTTTCAACGTTATGGCGTTTCCAGGTCTACTTTTTGTTCCGATGGTTCCTGAAGGAGCTGATCATTATACGCAGCTTATTCCTATCCGCGAATTTTCCTAACATCTATTCTCTTCTCTAACATCCTCCACTTTTACATTGATGTCGCCCATGACTACAGTATAGTGAGTTTGCACTTTTCGCATCGCTAGTTCAACATCTTCATAAAACTGCTCTATTTCTTCATCATCGTGGCTGGACGTTGAAGCGTAAGTTTGTGCTACCTTTATTCTACACCTCCTATTGAGCTTTATTACGACCACTGCTACCCTCTCATTAATAGTGTACAATTCGTCAATGTTGCCCGCTATGTCCTTATGGAATAGAAGTCGTGCTCCGAACTGCTTCTTACCTGGTAGTCCTCTATAGCAGAGGTCGTGGCCATTTGTCAGTACTGTATAAGCCTCACCAGTTCTTCTAACCTTGCTAAGGCCAATGATATCTCAAACAATGCCGGATAAATTCTCAAAGAGTCCTGCTAGTCTAGCTTCAGTCGAGAGGATTTTGGTGTTATAGGGCCCCTGAAACGGTTTAGTCAAATTTTGTAGACGCGCAAGGTACAGCTTAAGTAGAACATTCCCACCAAAATTTAAGTGAAGCGTTACGTATTAATGGAGCTACAAGCGATTGCAAGTTACCCTCCTTCCTAGCCATGCTTCTCCTCCTCAACTCGTTCGCCGAGCGATCGGGCCTAAGCTCCGCCTTTACTGGCTCTGCGTCACCATGCGACGTCACATCGTCCCCTTCCGGATGTTTTGGAGCCCGCCCCTGACCGCGCGAAACCTCTCCGCTAGCCGCTTGGCTGTCGACCTCAAGCGAGAGCTATCAAAACAGCGTGCGTTGCGAGCATTCTGTCGTAGCGCCGAATGTGTCTCGTATTGCGGTAATCCCAGACAAGCCGAACGTTTCGACAGAATGGTGGAGGCATAAACTCAAGCTGATGAAGGAACGTTAGCGTAGATCTACGTGAGCTTCCTGATCGGTCTCCACGGTCCAGCTACCCGTTGGCGCAGAGCTTAACCAGCCAGGAAAAGAGCTAATGTTGCTCTAACCAAGTGTTAAACATTTTAAACATTTACAAAACAACGTGCCAACGATTACGCTCCTGCGAAAAATTTACACCAGGAGCAAAGAAGAATATATTTTGTTACTGCTACTGTGTGTGGTTGAGCTCTATGCCACCAGGTGGCTACACAGTGCAGACCATTCACATTTGCGCTTTTCATCCCCTGAAACGACACGCGAGGGACACGGCCATGTCCTGTCCCCTTGCGCTTGCGTTTACCCTAATACTGGACTCGCGAAACGCTATTGCGTTAGTAATCTTCCGGTTTAATGTGACGGCCGCAATCGCGCAAATCGTGGCACCGATCGGATAGCGTTAGTCCGATGCGATGCCGCCAGTCCGCTCGTCTACTGGCTTGCAGAGGGACACGATGTCGCAGCTTGACATATTGCCAGTCGCTACTTTTGCAGTCCATAACGCAACACAGTGCGCTCGTGAAAAGACAGACCGACACTGACGGCGGAGTTCTCGTCAAAGACGCAGCACGTTGTAACACAAGCAGACGGCACTTCCTGCGTGCCACAAGTGCTTAAGTGTACTGAAAAATTGTTCTTGTGTATTCTTTTGATGTTACTTTCTTCTTATAAAAAATTAACTAACATTCCAACTATTACGAACATCATTTGTTTACCATAAATTTGGAAAAATTATCGATCACGCACCCTGGTCAGCCTATCGGATAGCTCGCCCCACTGACGTCATATGGGTGATTGCCGTCATATGGGTAGGGGTGGCTTAAAATTCCGCGTAGCAGTGTGCTGCGATCAGCAGCGATGTGCATTTTTAAAGCCTTGTAATAAATAACACGCTTTACGCTGAGCACTTATATGTGTCAATTAATGATCAGAAGGGCCTACTCTAACGACTCTGTATATTTGTAGAAAATCGTCTAAATCAGAGGGTCCCTTTAAACCTTGCAAGGGTCAGTTTCTATTGGCGGTCTATCCTGGTCCCGAGATTCTTAGCGCCCTCTGTTGCGTTACAAGTCTGACCACCACCTTGGTAAGCTGCTGCGCAGCTGCTGGGGACTGAGGGCCATCGAATGGGTCATTTAGGAGGGAGTGGCCAAATACTGCACCAGGGAAGGCAATTCCTTTTCTGCTGAGGGAGTGTCTTTTCTTCAAGCTTAGTGGGTCTTCCTAATTCTGATGTACCTGGATTAGTGTAGCCCCACTTGCTCTGGGCGTTTTTCCTGCTGTCAGGCGCCTCTTCAAACCTGGAGATGTAGTGTACAGGGGGGGGGGGGGGGGGGGGTTGCATTCGATTTCTGCCTTCGGAAAAAAATATCAAGATTCGAACGTCTGAGTGTGGCTACCGAGCATCCAATCTAGCTCAGTCAGATAAGCATGCGCGCTGTTGGGCCACCTTATGCCGGATAATTCCAGGTCAAAGTTTCCGACGTGCCTGAAAACATGCTTGAATTATCCTTGATATGCGAGTTTTGCTAATCGCAAGAGCTGGCGCAACATTGTATTTCTCAATGGTTCTAACATCGGAGTTTCGGAGTCTCCCGTACGCATGCGACTATGAACGCGGCTAGATGCACAATATATTTTCGGCGAACTTGAATAGCACTTAACAGTAATATGGAAAAACAGAAAATGAGAAAAAGAAAAACTGTCAGCGCTTACCGGGAATTCCCGGGTCGCGTGTGGACGGAGGTACACAAAACAGCTTAAGGTCGCGCCTGCCTGCCTCAAGCACCGGAGAAGTCTTTCCGAACGAGACGCAACTGATGCCGATGCGCCGCCGAAGGCTGAGACGTCGGGTGTGGGGAGGGTGAGTCGGCAGAGACTCTCGCTCGAACGCCAAATCCTGGCGAGACGAGCCGCCAGAACAATAGGGTTCTGAGCCGCGCTTAAAATAGGCAACCTTGGAAGCGGCCTTTCTGTATAAAGCACTTGTACGATGCCTCCTTTAAGAGGAAGCTTTAGCTCGGGCCCAACTCCGACACGGCCTGTTCTAATACCTGTAAAATGCAGAAATGCTTTTCTGAGATAACCCCTGGACCGATTTTAATGAAATTTCTTGCATTTGAGAGAGAAAAGTAAATTCTAGTGACTCTTGGAAGTAGAATACATTATTTATGGCCTGAATTCTGTTGAAAAAATTTTCACAAATTTGAAAGTTTGAAAAAAATAGAAGCACGAAGTTTACAAATTAATAGCTCTGCTTCAAAACCACATATCCCTGTTCTGTAAATGGCATCCATTAGATCATTCAAAGCGGACAAACTAAATGTGTCAATTTATACCTTACGTGAATTCGTTACGTTGTATACGAAGGTTCGGCAAAAGTTATGTATACAGATTACTAAACTTTTTGAGATTCATGTGTAACATGTCAATTTTGTCCGCTTTAGATGTACTATCAGATGTAATTCCCAAAATTATGATATTTTTTATTGCTGAGTTCCAGTGTTGTAAACTTGACAATTTTGCTTTCTGAAAATTTGCGATTTTTTCCTATTTTTTATTAACAATTGATAAACTCAATCGAAAATTCGAAATTAAGAGGCACTGCGCTTTAAGTTTCTCATTTCATTGCAACAAACCTCGTCGAATTCGGTGCAGTTGTTGCTGAGAGAAATGAATTCGGCTTTTACAGGTATTTAGATAGGAGCAGTAGCTTAGCGCGAATCAAACCATGGAAACAAGAAAGACGGACAAACATAAGCGCTTCGTCTTTCTTGTTTCCGTGGTTTGATTCGCGCTAAGCTACTACTTCAAATATGGACGACCAACTAGCCCAACAGTCAACTCTTCTAGACAGCAGCACTCGAGCTAAAGCTTCCTCTTAAGCAACGTCTGCGATCAATTGGACATCAGAGAGCTTTGGAATTGGGGCCCCAATAGTTTGGGGCCCCAAGGAGCTTTGCGGGTGTGAGCGTTGGGGCACCCACAAGTGAAGAGTTTTAGAATAGCGCTTTGCGTTTTCGGATAGCGTCTTGCGCTGACAGTGCCACTGCGACTTCAAAGAAAACCTATTAGAAATTATTAAATCAAATATATCATTTAATGATATGGATTGTGATTTTGACTTTAGTGTTTTAGCGTTTAATTACAATTTAGTAGTTACTCTGGTACGTAGCGGCAAACAATTAGTTGAGCTTAGTTTTGAGTAACCTACTTTACATGCCTTCCCCAGCCAAGCTAAGCCATGTTCGGCCTACGATGCATGAAATGAAGAATTGAATTCGGAATCAGCGGCGTCTAATAAAGCAATCTTCAAAACACACGCTAGTTTAGAGAAAGCTATAACCGTGGCCACTTCTTCGCGTTATCACGCATCCAGCGCAGTTTAGTGCCAGGTTAGAGCACGAGCATTTGAGGGATTGCCAGCCGTTTATGCGTAGGCGCGAGCAGGAGCAGGCGCGAGAGAGAAAATCTGGCGGCTTTTGCTCCTCGAATATATGATTCTGCCTAGGCACTGCGGAGGACGTTTCTCAGCGCGTGTTGTAGGCGTTTGTCCCTTCTCCGTAGTGCCTTCGCCGTAGTGCCTAGGCAGAATCACATCTGCAAGGGGCAAAAGCCCCCACATTTTCTCTCTCGCGCCTGCTCTTACAGGCGCCTGCGCAGAGACGACTGGCGATCCCTCAAATGAGCGTCTCATGGTCAGAGCCGTCGCTTCGATGGATGCCGCCATGTTCCTTTACGGAAATCTTTCGGAGCAGCTTTTGGAACTCCCGCTAAATCAGTGTAGTAGCGTGCCCTACGCAAAACACAAACGCCGTTCGCGTCTCGCGCGTGCGCAGAGGCTTCGACGCTATTTCTTTGGGGCCCCAAACGTGTGGGGCCCCTATTGCAAAACTCTTCATTGCTTGTACACTTCGCGCAGGAAAGCTATTGACGTCCCTTTTGCCGCCGCACTTGTACTACTAACAATTTAGCAGTTGCCAATACACGCTCGTGATCTACGGGAGCGCGAAAGGAAACTCGCGAAAATGAATATAAGTGCAAATGTTGAAGAAATTCATGGAAGCAACCTGCGACCGTTTTTGACGTGATGAAAACCTGTCTGTGATTTTTACAACTACTGTAGCTACGTAATTTTTTCCCTTATTGTTTGCGTGATACTGCAAATATTCTCATTCATTTTCTCTCTTCCTTTTGCGCGATATATATATATATATATATATATTTTTTTTTGAGGTGGGGCTGTTCTCAGGGGACCAACTGCAATGCATGCTCACTGACCTGGAGAGGCAAAGCCGAAGGGTGGGTCTAAAAATTAATCTGCAGAAAACTACAGTAATGTTTAACAGTCTCGGAACAGAACAGCAGTTTACGATAGGTAGCGAGGCACTAGAAGTGGTAAGGGAATACATCTACTGAGGACAGGTAGTGAAAGCGGATCCGGATCATGAGACTGAAATAATCAGAAGAATAAGAATGGGCTGGGGTGCGTTTGGCAGGCATTCTCAGATCATGAACAGCAGATTGCCATTATCCCTCAAGAGAAAAGATTATGACAGCTGTGTCTTACCAGTACTGACGTACGGGGCAGAAACCTGGAGGCTTACGAAAAGGGTTCTACTCAAATTGAGGACGACGCAACGAGCTATGCAAAGAAAAATGATAGGTGTAACGTTAAGGGATAAGAAAAGGGCAGATTGGGTGAGAGAACAAACGCCAGTTAATGATATCTTAGTTGAAATCAAGAAAAAGAAATGGGCCTGGGCAGGACACGTAATGAGGAGGGAAGATAACCGATGGTCATTAAGAGTTACGGAATGGATTCCAAGGGAAGGGAAGCGTAGCACAGCGAGGCAGAAAGTTAGGTGGGTGGATGAGATTAAGAAGTTTGCAGGGACAGCATGGCCACAATTAGTACATGACCGGGGTAGTTGGAGAAATATGGGAGAGGCCTTTGCCCTGCAGTGGGCGTAACCAGGCTGATGATGATGATGATGAAATGGCGCAAGTATATTGCCGCGGGTATCAGTGTGCAAATGGGGACGAGGTTGAAGTGGCGGGTTTTTTTAGGTTAAGCGTGGAGACGAAGAAGACGTTGTTGGTTTTTTTCTTTGACGACTTATTTATATAATTTTTAAATAACATTTAAAAATCGACTTTGTTTGTTAATACTTTCTGTTCCTAGGATTGCTACTGCTGTTGTTAACCGCATTAAGTAAACTTTTTCTATGTATTTTTTGTTGGAGGTCCCTCCTCAGTCTTTGACTATGGGACCTCCTAGAGTTGCTTCTGTGAAACATTTCAAACGCTCAATAAACTGAAACTGAAACTGAAACTGAAGGCTTTTGCCCTGCAGTAAGCGTAACTAGGCTAATGATGATGATGATGATGATGTTGATGTTCTTACTCGACAGTCAAGCAAGGTACGTGCTGTACGTAGTGTCAGCCTAAGCCAACGTCGTATGTCTCAAATGCCTGAAAACATGCTTGAATTATCCACGATATACCGCTTTTGCTTATGACAAGAGGCGGCAAAGCATAGTATATCTCAATGGTTCTAGCACCGTGGTTTCGCAGCCTCTCGTACGCATGCGTCCATGAACACGGCTAGCTACGCGATATATTTTCGGCGAATATTAAAAAAAATACTTTTTTTCGAAAGCCCTTGGACGAATACAAAATATGCATTAGGCAATTATTTATTAACTTCAGTGCGTGAATTCAATCTCACGCTAGAAAAAACATAATCACGCAATACTTGCACAAACAAATACATGTAGCATTCAGGTTGTCGTCCCCTAAAAGCTTTCCGGCGTTTTCGTGCGCAACTAAATTTTATGATTGGTGAAGGAGAGCGCCGCAAGATTTCCAAATGCCAAGGACGCCCAAAATATCGAGGCTTGTCCGTTCCACTAATTGACCTTAACCGGCCTGCTAATACCTCAAATCAAAAATTCAATCCAATGGCACAAATTCACATTGGCTCGCTCACTCATCTCACCTACCCGCTTATCTGCATTATTGGACGTTCATCCAGACACCAATTAATGTTTAGGATGGGCAGATTGAAGATGATATGAAAATGCTGTCGCACCTACTTCAGAAGCAGAGTTAAGAAAGACCCAAAGTTCTCTCTTTTTTTTTAATTCTCATGCTTTCTTAGAGCACTAAACAAAGGACACCATCGCATTGCACAAGAAGTGCCGGTGATGTAGAAGGTCCCGATTGTTTGTGCATCGCTGCTGTTTTTGTGTAACGGCGTATTAAACCAGCATAAGTCAATATATAGATTTATTGCTGGCAACGGGGGGGGGGGGGGGGGAGTCCCTAAAGGCATTCACTAGTGGCGGGTACGCATTCAAAGTCACAACACATTGAAAAACGTTAGACAATATTGAATACCAGCCAAGGTTGCTTAGTGGATATGGTATTGGGCTGCTAAGCACGAGCTCGAGGGATCGTAGCCCAGCCATGGCGGCCTCATTTCGATGGGGGCGAAATGCGAAAACACCTGTGTACTTAGATTTAGGGGCTCGTTAAAAAATCCCACGTGGTCCAAATTTTCGGAGTTCCCCACTACGGCGTGCCTCATAATTAAATCGTGCTTTTGCCACGTCATCATCATCGTCATCAGGCTGGTTACGCCCACTGCAGGGCAAAGGCCTCTCCCATACTTCTCCAACTACCCCGGTCATGTACTAATTGTGGCCATGTTGTCCCTGCAAACTTCTTAATCTCCTCCGCCCACCTAACTCTCTGCAGCCCCCTGCTACGCTTCGCTTCCCTTGGAATCCTGTCCGTAACCCTTAATGATCATCGGTTATCTTTCCTCCTTATTACATGTCCTGCCCATACCCATTTCTTTTTCTTGAATTTAACTAAGATGTCATTAACTCGCGTTTGTTCCCTCACACAATCTGCTCTTTTCTTATCCTTTAATGTTACACCTATCATTGTTCTTTCCTTAGTTCGTTGCGTCGTCCTCAATTTAAATAGAACCCTTTTCGTAAGCCTCCAGGTTTCTGCCCCGTACGAGAATACTGGTATGTCAAAGCTTTTATACACTTTTCTCTTGAGGGATAATGGCAACCTGCTGTTCATGATCTGAGAATGCCTGCCAAACGCACCCCAGCTCATTTTTATTCTTCTACTTATTTCAGTCTCACGATCCGGATCCACAGTCAATACCTGTCCTAAGTAGATGTATTCCCTTACCACTTCCAGTGCCTCGCTACCTATCGTAAACTGCTGTTCTCTTCCGAGACTGTTAAACATTACTTTAGTTTTCAGCAGGTAAATTTTTAGACACACCCTTCTGATTTGCCTCTCCAGGTCAGTGAGCATGCATTGCAATTGGTCCCCTGAGTTACTAAGAAAGGCAATATTATCAGCAAATCGCAAGTTACTAAGGTATTCTCCATTAACTCTTATCCCGAACTCTTCCCAATTCAGGTCACTGAATACCTCCTGTAAACACATTGTGAATAGCATTGGAGAGATCGTATCTCCCTGCCTGACACCCTTCTTTATTTGGGATTTTGTTGCTTTCTTTATGGAGGACTACCGTGGCTGTGGAGCCGCTATAGATACCTTTCAGTATTTTTACATGCGGCTTGTCTACACCCTGATTCTATAATGCCTCCATGACTGCCGAGGTTTCGACTGAACCAAACGCTTTCTCGTAATAAATCAACGCTATATATAAGGGTTCGTTATAATGCCGCACATATTCTCTATCACGTGATTAATAGTGTGAATATGGGTTATAGTTGAGTAGCCTTTACGGAATCCTACCTGGTCATTTGCTTGACAGAAGCCTAAGCTGTTCCTGATTCTATGTGCGATTACCTTACTAAATAGTTTGTAGGCAACTGACAGTAATCTGATCGGTGTATAATTTTTCAAGTCTTTGGCGTCCGCTTTCCTATGGATTAGGATTTTGTTAGCGTTCTTCCAAGATTCCGGTACGCTCAAGGTCATGAGGCATTGCGTATACAGGGTGGCCAGTTTCTCTAGAACAATCTTCCCACCATCCGTCAACAAATCTGCCGTTACCTGATCCTCCCCAGCTGCCTTCTCCCTTTGCATAGCTCCCAAGGTTTTCTTTACTTCTTCCGGCGTTACTTGTGCAATTTCAAATTCCTCTAGACTATTCTCTCTTCCATTATCCTCGTGCGTGACACTGGTACTGTAAGAATCTCTATAGAACTCCTCAACCACTTGAACGATCTCATCAATATTAGTAATGATATCACTGGCTTTGTCTCTTAACGCATACATCTGATTCTTGCCTATTCCTAGTTTCTTCTTCACTGCTTTTAGGCTTCCTCCGTTCCGGAGAGCATGTTTAATTCTATCCAGATTATACTGCCTTATGTCAGCTGTCTTACGCTTGTTGATTAACTTGGAAAGTTCAGCCAGTTCTACTCTAGCTGTAGGGTTAACGGCTTTCATACATTGGCGTTTCTTGATCAGATCTTTCGTCTCCTGCGATAGCTTAATGGCATCCTGTCTAACGGAGTTACCACCAACTTCTATTGCACATTCCTTAATGAGGCCCATAAGATTGTCGTTCATATCTTCAACACTAAGGTCCTCTTCCTGAGTTTAGGTGGAATACCTGTTCTCTAGCTTGGTCCGGAATTCCTCCATTTTACCTCTTACCGCTAACTCATTGATCGGCTTCTTATGTACCAGTTTCTTCCGTTCCATCGTCAAGTCTAGGCTAATTCGAGTTCTTACCATCCTATCCTACTCCTCCTCGAGTGGGCAAGAAAACAACGTAGTCAGCATGGTTCACGCTTGGCGCGTTTGCGCCTCGCACGTGTGTAAACGATATTCGTTATATGCTAATAAAAGCGACAACCCGTACTTGCTATTGTTCCCTTGCCCACAAGTGTTTTATGAAATTGCCTGTGGCTGTTTTTCGTTAATATTTCTAATACTACCATCCGGTGATGTGGAAACAAATCCCGGGCCTGACACTCGTTCGGCATCATTGGTTTCCTTGGAAGACTTGCCCGATTATCCCGCGGTAGAAATGCGGGTTCTCTTTAATTTAGTGAAAGATCTGTATACTTGTTCTGGTGCAATCAGCAAAAAGTCAGGCCGAATTGTCCGCTGATATAAAAGCTATAAAAAGCAGTCAAGAAAGTATCGAAACGAAGATTGGCAACATTCACGTTATATTGGTTAAACTCGAAGAAAAAAATTAATCGTTCGACACTATGTCTGAAGAACTTCACGGATTACGCCATACACTGAGAGGCACTACCGCCAGGCATGATTCTTTGGAATCTCGTCTTGACCATCAGGAGACAGGTCGCGTCGCGACAACTTAATTTTTCGAGGTATACCTGACTCTCCTGAATCGTGGGAGCAGTACGTGTCAAATCTGCCCTTCTTTGTGTTGCGGATAGTTTGCCCGATAATGCTATCGATCGTGCGCATCGTATCGAACCTTTCGCCGCCAATAAGCGCCGGCCCATTGTTGGGAAGGTTTCAAGCTATAAAGTTAAGCAACAAGTTTTGAGTGCACGTAAAAAGCTAAAAGAAAATAACATCACTATGAGCGAAGATTTTTCACCCGCAACGCGTCGTATACGCTCGAAACATGCTGATTTTGCCAAAAGTCAATCGGAAACGGAGCCCTATCAGCTTAGGTACAAAACCCTTCTCACGAATAAAAAGCATTACGTGTACATTGCAGAAACAGACAGCATCGCTGAACGTAAGCAATTTGCTTCATCTGATAACCGCCGTACAAATCCCAACGCAACTAAAGGTGCGCAAAGCTAGAGGTGCGCAAGGGGCTGTGTGGCAAGATCAGTTACACACATCTGTACTCTTTGCTAATGTTCGAAGCCTGTCTATTAACCGTGACCGTTTAAACTGTGCTATTGATACTTGCAATGCACGCATTCTCGTATGAATGGAAAGCTGGCTTCGGCCAGAAGTAATGGATCATGAACTTTTTTCATCAGTTGATGAATTTTTTGTATATCGCTGTGATCGAAGGTCGCGGACAGGCGGTGGTGTATTGCTCGCCATCTCCAAGGAACTCCCATCGTACCGCATCCACATTCCAAGTCAGTTGGAAACCGTTGGGGTTGTCGCTGAATTTCCCAAGCAAAAAATAATTATTGGTGTCTGTTACCGCCCCCTTCTCACAATTCCATTTTTATTAACGAACTACACCATGTGATTAATTCTGTGGTGTGTCAATTCCCGAGCTAACCGCGTTTATTAATGGGGGATTTTAACATCCCCAATTTTTCGTGGGACTGTGAGCCACCTGCGCTGAATCCGCCTTCTTCGCTCGCTAAAGGTTTTTTGTATATGTGCGCTGTATTTTCTTTAACACTATTGATAACGAAACCAACTAGAATAGCTGAATCAACAGCAAACATTCTTGATCTCGTACAAGCAACACACCGTGAATACATTTCTAACGTCACCCACCTGCCTGGTATAAGTGATCACTCTATTCTATCATTTCGCATTAACCTTTCACGTCCAAAATGCAAAAACAGAAAGGAAGTTATAAAAAATTATAAAAATATGAATTTCGAACTGATCAACCAGGAACTTTGCACTTTTCCTGACGGTTTTCTCGATGGTATTGAAGAGCGAATGGTACAATCAAACTAGGATTTATTTTTACTTAAGGTTCAAGAATTAACAAATAAATACATATCTACTCGTACGATAATTGTAAATGGTGATGCACCATGGTACAACCGCCACGTAAAACGTTTGTCGAATAAGAAAAAGCGCAAATACCGTTCAGCAATACAGTCCCCAGACGATGGCCGCTGGGCAGCCTACGGACAAGCTTCCGCCGTGTGCATAGCAGCTATAAAGATTGCTAAAGATACACGTCACCTTCAATGCTCACATCCGATCCCAAAATGCTTTGGCGCGTGTTTCATCCCAAATGTGATAGCGCAATCAGTCTTGTTGATTCTGCAGGGAAGACTATACCTGGTACGCAATGTGCCCGTGTAATAAATGAATTCTTTGTCCGCAACTTCTCTAGAACAACACAAACAATGCTTCTTCATGTTAAGTCTTTAGGATTTATAGTAAAGTCTCCCATTATAATTGCCTCCATTGGCGTGGTCAAAGCTATAAAAATTTTAAAAGCATCCTCCTCACCTGGGTACGATCTCATTAATCCTAGGTTTCCTATAAATACAGTCTGTTACTCATCAATTATATTAACAAATATTTTTTAACAGTCTCTAGAGAACAGTTGCCTCCCCACTGACTGGAAGATCGGGAGGGTGGTTCCGCTTTACAAGTGTGGCAATAAACACTCGCCTCTAAATTATCACCCCATTTCTCTAACTAGCATTCCACGCAAAATACATGGTTTTCGCAAGACATTCTCGTGTGATACTCAACTCGCGTGCTTCACTCGCCGTCTTCATGCCATCCTCGATCGTTCTTCTTTAGCTGACTGTATATTTTTAGATTTTTCAATATCCTTCGATAAAGTATGCCACAATCTCTTTTATATAAGTTGCAGTTACTAAATTTGGATTCCAAACTGCTTGCATGGCTCGAATGTTTTTTACTAAATCATTCCCAGTTTGCCTCTGTTAACAACACTAACTCTCCTCCGAGTACTGCTTCCTCAGGGGTAACACAAGTATAGGTGCTTGGCCCTCTCCTCTTTCTAATCTACATTAACGACTTTCCTTCCTGCGTCTCTTCCGATATCAACTTGTTTACAGATGACTGTGTAATATTTCGATAAATAACTAGTCCTAACGATATTTCTATTCTACAGTCTGATCTTGATTCTGTGTCCGCTTGGTGTAAGACTTGGTGCATGGAATTAAACACTAAAAAATGTAAAGTCATGCGTGTAACTAGATCTACTAATGCAAATGTTTCATATCATCTTGATAACTTGCCTTTGGAAATAGTATCGTCATATAGATATCTTGGCGTCTCTATTGCCTCAAAACTAACCTGGGATGATCACTTTGAATCCATTATCGCCAGCACCAACTAAACACTTGCATATCTTCGCCGGAATTTCTCACGCGCTCCTCAGGCTCTGAAACCTTTACTTTATAAAACACTAATTCGTTCGAAGGTGGAATATGCCGCCTCTGTTTGGGACCCTTTCCATGACAATCTAATCGACTCACTTGAAATGGTTCAAAATAACTCTGCACGTTTTATTATGTCTAATTGTGCTCGAACCGCAAGTGTAACTACTATGAAATCGAGCCTTGAACTACCATCACTAGAATCTCGTCGTAAGATTCATCGCTTGTGTCTTTTTCACCGCATATTTCACCATCGTTCACTACACGATGGTTTCATCTTTCCGCCCCAGTACACATCATCACGCATTGACCACCGACATAATGTAGCCGTTCCTTTTTGCAAGACTTCTACTTTTCTGTATTCATATTTTCCTAGGACTTGTGAGGAGTGGAACCATCTTCCTACCACTACTGCAGAAATGACAGACCATCAACGTTTCAAAAATGCTTTAACAGTAACTAATTAGTTCTTTACCTCGTGTTATTTCTCGTTTTTCCTTCTTGTTTGCTTGTGCTTACCTGTATCATCTACTCCTTTTACATTGTTTTGTAGTTTGGTGATTTGTATTGATTTGATTTGTTAATTAGAGTATTGTATATGTATTGGTACATTATATATCTCCATGTATAAGTGTATCTTTTCACAGAAATGCTTTTGCCACTCCCCTCTGTAATGCTTTGGCCCTGAGGGTACAATAAATGAAATGAAATCAAAGGAAGTCTAGGCTTATTCGAGTTCTTATCATGCTATGGTCACTGCAGCGCACCTTGCCGAGCGTAATTGCGTAAAACCCCACAATTCTTCTAATATTAAATACCATGCGCATCGAAACTTTCACAAATAAGCCATGATATGCTGCCTCGGAATATACAATCTAATTTATAACTTATTCTAAATAGAAAGGACAGATGGGGGAGATGGGCAGTATCTAACGCAAACTGATAGTATATACGGACGACCTTACATCAAATTCAGGCATACATCAAATTACAACCTGATGGGTTGCGGAACTACACACTATGCATAATATATGGTGGTGTTGTCTGGCTAGTGGTAAAAGTATCTTCGCACGCAAGGTACAGCTCCATAATAAAAAAACAACTAGAAATTACAGTTTTGAAGAGCTGCTAACGGTTTACCTATGCTCGGGAATAAAGTAGCTAGGAAACGTGGGCTACAAAAGCAAACGGTGCCATTCAACATTGACACGCATGCTGCATTTTATCCATATTCAGTGATCTTACAGCTTCTGTGGGAGAATAACCTACCCCGTTTAGCCAAATACGAGGACTAAGAAAATTGATACGCAGGCTCTGTGAGCGCTTTGCTTTCATCAGTTTTGTGCATTTCTTCTACTTCGAGTGCGCATATTGCATATCTACCGCATATTTTAATAGGCTTTTCTTGCAGTGAAAATTTCCTGCTGAATTTTATCGGATGTACGGCATGATTATCTCGCGGGTATTACCTTTTCTATTTTTATTCCGTGCTGATTTGTTTCTAGCTCCAAGAACAAACTTCCACTGCGTCTTCTCTCGCAAGCACTCTCAGGTTAGAGTGCAGTGCTGGCTTGACCCGCCGTGGTTGCTCAGTGGCTATGGTGTTGGGCTGCTGAGCACGAGGTCGCGGGGTTGAATCCCGGCCACGGCGGCCGCATTTCGATGGGGGGCGAAATGCGAAAACACCCGTGTGCTTAGATTTAGGTGCACGTTAAAGAACCCCAGATGGTCAAAATTTCTGGAGTCCTCCACTACGGCCTGCCTCATAATCAGAAAGTGGTTTTGGCACGTAAAGCCCCAAATATTATTATTATTATTAGTGCTGGCTTGTACGATATCCAATAAGCATAATGTGATATCTTCGCCGATTTCAAACATTTTATTACGTGCTCAGTGAATACTGCGAATTCTTAGTTGGCAAAATAAAAATAGCGAAGGAAGATGACGTTGTCAAGGATTGTTGGATTCAGCCTCGTTCGATGACTAGACAGGATGTACTTAAGCCCCGAAAATGCCCTCTCGACGCTAACTTGTGTGGCGGGCACAGCAAGCGCTACTGTGGCAAGTGAATACAGATCTGGGCAACGCGACTTTTCTTTTTTCCAATAGTCCAGTACATTCGAATCCTTTCTCTTAATAGGCGCCTTCTCGAAGGCATCGAGTAGGCTGGGTACTTGTTCGCCTTTGACTGAACGCTCGCTAGCTGGTTACAGGCAGTCCTCTTCCCTTTTCTTAAGGAAAGTGTCAAGTTCATCCTCAGCTCGTAAGCTCCTAGAGGGAGATTCTGCTGCCGCGAATAACTGTACTTGATCGCATTCGACGACCCAAACTTCCTCCATGTGGTCACCAGATGCTGTTTCGCTCGGCACTTCTCCTCACTAGTCAAAGTTAGTAGGTGGCGAGGATGTAGATATAGCTGCACAGAAGAGGTCGCCACCTATCAACAATTTTTCGCGCCTTTCATGGCAATCGCCACGTTGCTGGCTATCGCGGTGTCCATTTTAGAAACGTCTAGGTGACATTTAAGCCAGGTGCCGTAAAAATCACCTATCGTGAGCTGCTGCAGTTCGACTGTGCCTTTCTCAGCGGAAGCTAGTGCAGCCACAGCGTTTTCGATGCCCTGCCAGTCTTCTTCTCCAAGAGAGAACTCATCTTCATGGCTAAAAACGTCGTCGCAGAATTGTCGGAGTTCCAGCAGCCGTTTAAGCATAGCGCATGGGTCGACATCCACCATGTCAGAGAGTCCGAAATTCGTTGCTTCAATGTTACCTTGCGAAGGAGGGACATCACCGCTGGTGCACTCATTTTTTCGTTGTTGTAACGACGTGGGATTGACGAGGATGCGTAGCAGCACCACGTTTATCAAGATGATGATGGTGAAGCCTTAACTAATGGCACAAACCACTATGGAGGATAGACCACAAATGAGGTGGTAATGTTATTTAAAAATTATATAAATAAGTCGTCAAAGGAAAAAACCAACAACGCCTTCTTCGTCTCCACGCTTAACCTAAAAAAACCCGCCACTTCAACCTCGTCCCCATTTGCACACTGATACCCGCGGCAATATACTTGCGCCATTTCATCATCATCATCATCGGCCTGGTTACGCCCACTGCAGGGCAAAGGCCTCTCCCATATTTCTCCAACAACCCCGGTCACGTACTAATTGTGGCCATGCCGTCCCTGCAAACTTCTTAATCTCATCCGCCCACCTAACTTTCTGCCGCCCCCTGCTACGCTTCCCTTCCCTTGGGATCCAGTCCGTAACCCTTAATGACCATCGGTTATCTTCCCTCCTCATTACATGTCCTGCCCATGCCCATTTCTTTTTCTTGATTTCAACTAAGATGTCATTAACTCGCGTTTGTTCCCTCACCCAATCTGCTCTTTTCTTATCCCTTAACGTTACACCTATCATTCTTCTTTCCATAGCTCGTTGTGTCGTCCTCAATTTGAGTAGAACCCTTTTCGTAAGCCTCGAGGTTTCTGCCCCGTAGGTGAGTACTGGTAAGACACAGCTATTATATACTTTTCTCTTGAGGGATAACGGCAACCTGCTGTTCATGATTTGGGAATGCCTGCCAAACGCACTCCAGCCCATTCTTATTCTTCTGATTATTTCCGTCTCATGATCCGGATCCGCCGTCACTACCTGCCCTAAGTATATGTATTCCCTTACGACTTCCAGTGCCTCGCTGCCTATTGCAAATTCCTGTTCTCTCCCGAGACTGTTAAGCATTACTTTAGTTTTCTGCATATTAATTTTTAGACCCACTCTTCTGCTTTGCCTCTCCAAGTCAGTGAGCATGCATTGCAATTGGTCCCCTGAGTTACTAAGCAAGGCAATATCATTAGCGAATCGCAAGTTACTAAGGTATTCTCCATTAACTTTTATCCCCAATTCTTCCCAATCCAGGTCTCTGAATACCTCCTGTAAACACGCTGTGAATAGCATTGGAGATATCGTATCTCCCTGCCTGACGCCTTTCTTTATTGGGATTTTGTTGCTTGCTTTATGGAGGACTACGGTGGCTCTGGAGCCGCTATAGATATCTTCCAGTATTTTTACATATGGCTCATCTACACCCTGATTCCGTAATGCCTCCATGACTGCTGAGGTTTCGACTGAATCAAACGCTTTCTCATAATCAATGAAAGCTAGATGAAAGCTAGTTGCGCCATTTGTTTCCCCTTTAAAAAAATCATCGTGCCGATGATAGAGGCTTGAAACACAGCGGAAAAAAATTGCCGTGCAGGCTTGTCAGTTTTCATACGAAGCACGTGAACGACCTCGGGTAAATGCCATCGGCGCTTTCACCAATGAGATACGTCTGGAACGACTTCGTAGCTGACGTCCCTGATGCGTCGTAGAACTATGTAGGGCCCGAAGTATTTGCGCAAGAGCTTTTAAAGCGAAAGCCTTTAATGACTCATACTCGTGGCGTCCGTACATTCGACCGTGCTCTGGAACGGTGACAGCTGTGTCCTCTCCCCCTCACACTCTCTCAGCAATCGCGTGATGGCATAGCGGCGCATAGCAACAGTTGCGCCGCACAGCTGTGTCCTTTCCCCTTACTCTCTCTCAGCAATCACGTGATGGCACTGCGGTGCGCGCGACAACGCTACTTCATCAGACGTCTCGTTGCAGCAGTCGAGTTAGTTGGGTGGCTCCCAAGCGGCCCGGTGATGATTCCACTGCGGCAAGCGGTTTGGAGAAGCTCCCCAAGAATGTGGATTCCCCCGATACCAAACGGCAGAAGAAGAATGAGCGAACTAGGGTGGTTGCTTGGGCTAGCTGGTAATCCATGATCAGGTGCTTCATCAGGGCAGGTGCTTAAACGATCGACTAAGAGAGCATTGTAACAACGTCCGCAGCACTGTACAAGGCCACTTGGGCATCCATTGCCGGGACTGCGGCTGCGTGCCATTCTTTGAAGATACGCAAGTTTTAGCGAGACACTGCTCACAGCTCACCCGGGAAATTGTGGAAGCCGATTTCATCAGAAAACTTGGCAGTATTTGCGTTAGTGCGCCCTCAATCGCGCTGACCCCTGGTGAAGTCGCGTTTCTAAACAGATAGTAATCGTAATTTTTATTTTTTCAGGTGACCATGTTCTTAGTTCAATTACTTGCTGTTAGGACACCCCCTGTGACTGTCGTACATTTTCTGCGCATGCCTCTTCTTGTATATATACACACGATGTGGCAACGCAATAGAATCTTGTTGGAAGTCAGCGCTGTGTATGTCGTCTATCGCTGTCCTTGTCCTTTGCGCTGTACGTTATTTTTGATCAAGAATGAGCGAATGTGCATGCGGCGGGCTAACATAACATAAAAGAAGACATGGCATATTCAGTCGAATGAGCACAAGCTTTCGCCAAACACACTTTGGAATTTACAACGTGCCCCTCAATTTCTTTCAGAGAGCTAACTCTGACAAACAGGTGTCTAGACCCACACTTTGTCACGGATGTTGTATGTTGTGGGTTGGTGCCGATGATTGCAGCGTCTGGCACCACAGCCAGGTTGTTCGTCGATTCGCCCACGCGCAAGCTATCTAGCTGCTTCTGGTCGTTGTGTGATCTCTTCAGCACCCGTCTCGTTGCCGTCAAATGCATGAGCGAGCATTGCGTATAATGTTGTCGCAACCTCACGGCCGTATTCGAGGCCGTATCCGAAATTTCAAAACTGCGCTACCATTACGAGGCATTTTTTTTTCAATGGTGGACTAGTTAGCCTCGGCCAGAGATAGTGTCCTACTGGCGTAAGCGATCACCTTTCTGCTGTCGTCCTGCCATTGTACGAGCACCGCCCCTAGACCGACATTACTAGCGTCTGTATGCAATATCGTCGGGGCGTCTTCATCACAGTGTGCTAGCACAGGAGGCTCTTGCATGCGTTCCTGGAGCTCGTCAAATGCCAGCTGCTGGCCGTTGCCCCAAGCAAAAGGGATATCTACTTCGGTGAGCTGTGAAAACGACCGTGCGATGCGCGAAAAATTCGCAGTAAATCGCCAGTAATATCCACAATGTCCCAGAAAACGTCGCACGGCCATTTTATCTGATGGGTTGGGGAAATTAGCGATGGCAGCAATTTTATCCAGATCAGGTTGGACTCCTTGACTACTGACGACGTGACCAAGGAAATGGAGCTCTTGAACTCCAAAATGGCACTTTTCAGGTTTTTCAGGCAGATCGTATTGCTTCAAGAACACTTTTCAGCCATTGTAAGTGTTCGTCCAACGTTGCGTAAAAGACAGTCAGGTCATCCAGGTGTACCAGGCGTCTTTGCCATTTGAGTCCAAAAAGCACATTATCTATTGGGCGCTGAAATCTTGCTGGCACCGAACACAAACCGAGGGAAAGCAGCTGAAATTCACAAAGTCCTTCAGACGTCACAACGGCGATTTTCTCACGGTCTCTCTCATCCACTTCCATCCGCCAATAAACTCTTTTCAAGTCAATTTACGAAATCATCATTGATTAATAATCAATTCGTGGCAGTGGATAAACGCCCTTCTTTTTGACCTGACTGAGCTTCCGATAGACGGCGCCGAAGCGCAGGCTACCATCCTTATTTCTCACTAAAAATACAGGTGATGCAAAAGGACTAATAGATGATCCAATTACGCCATCTCCAAGCATCGTCTTTAGTTGTTTTTGTATTGCTTCGCGTTTCTAATGGGCCACAGGTAAGGGTGTTGTCGAATGGACCTGGTGTTGACATCAGTAATGATGCGGTGTTCGGTAAGTGGCTTTTGACTAACTCTTCACGTAGATGAGAAACAGCCCTGGTACTGATTGATGAGCTCAAGAAGGCGGTCTCGCTCAACAGTCCTTAATGTCGGACAAATGTCTGCAACAAGCGTAACTGTGTGGATTGTAGAGGCCGCCTCATGCGGTAAGTGGGAGCCTTGTATTTGTGTTACTTCGTCGAAGTAAGCGACAGCAGTGCCTCTAACGATGTGCCGATGCCCCTTACTAAATTTCGTCAGCAGCAGTTGGACGCTTCCGTCCATTACATTGATAAGTCCTCTGGCAATCGAGACGCCGCAATTCAGTGCTAGCCCATTGATGTGTTCAGCGACTCCAGTCCGATTCTGCCTGCTGTCACAATGCGCGAGTACGAGAAAGCAACTACGCGGCAAAAGTATGACGCCGTCCGTAGCAATACGCAAGCGAGGGTGTTGTTGCGTTCTTGGCAAACATGACGCTTCTGTCATGGATGTTAATCCCGGTGCCGTAGTCACGTAGGAAATTGGTGCCCAATATAAGTTCCTTACAACATTCAGTCATAATGACGAGGGTGGCGACGAAGGTTGGACCGGCGTTTAAGAGTCAGGCCGTGCATTTCCCAACAAGTGTCATCAACTGACTTCGGGTAGTTCTTACGTTTGGCCCATGGCATGACATCTTCACCTTCCTTAGTTTGTCGGCGAGCTGTAATAATTGAAAAATGGGAGCCAGTGTCGACAAGAGCGGCTACCTTGCTGCTGTCAACGCGAACGATGAGGTCGGCGCTGACGACTTCAGTTACATCTCTCGTAATTGTATCCGGCGTATTCATCGTTGCATTCGGCGTCTTCTTCATTATCAGAGGCTTCACGTCATCGTTTGTCGATAATGAGGGACGTAGAGAAGTTAGAGTTCTGGCAACCTCACCCCCCGAGGTTGCTTCGGCTAGTTTTCCCGTCGCGGGCTAGGGGACCTGCCCCTACTGACGTCGACAAAACTGCGACGAGTAGGTAAATTGTAGGACTCAGGAGATGGAGGAGAGCGTGTTCGGGGCGCCGTTGTAATTTGCGGCTGTCTGTTCACAGGAGCGTCGTTGTAGGCGCGTCGACCATAATACGGAGAATATGCGTAGTTGGCTGGAAAGCTTGGGTATACTTTGAGCGGCGCGATAGTTGTGTCATTTGTGCTAAACTCGATAGACGTGTCCAGCTTTGCCGCAATGGTAGCACACTGGTTGACGGTCGATTGTGCGCCACAAATCCATTTTCCGACGCTGAGTGTCCGGCGGAAACTCTCCATGGAGCCAAGTAGTGGCGTGCCCATGTCGTAAATACGGGATTGTTTGTGCTGGCGTGATCGGCGGGGTCGGTAGATCGGACGTGGGTGACGATATCGACTCGGTCTGTAGCTTAGGTGATGTTCTTGTTGTGGGCTCGACGACGTCAAACTCCATCAATACTTCTTTTTGGGCGAGTTGCTTCATCTTCAAATATATGGGTAACAGCGCAAACAGACGACCACAAGAAGGGAGACGCGTATACACAAGCGCTGTAAGTACATGTCTCTCTTGTTGTGGTCGTCTGTTTGCGCTGTTACCCATATTAACCATGGCGTCGAAGTTGCATTGATTGGATGGCGAACAGCCTTCGCATAAGTAAGGCGCCGCGGCACTTCACCAGAGTCTGGCGATGAAAAAGCTTGCTGGGCTTCTTCCCAGACCACATCAGGCACAAAAGATAAAGCAGGCGCCGATTCCGTAGGTGCAATAACAAATTAGAGCTGCCGAAGCTCTTCTCGCAAAACCTCTCAGATAACTTCACGCACAAGCCTGTTGTTACCCGCAGCCGGTATCGAAGTGTTCGCCGCCGAGTTACTCATGTCATGCTGGTGGTATCGTTGCTGTAGGGTCCGTTCAATGGCTGTAGCCTTTTTTTTTGTGAATTCCACCACTGTTGTCGGTGAATTTTTTAGAAGGGCGGCAAACAGTTGCTTTTTCACTCCCCGCAAGAGTTACCGCAGCTTTCTTTCCTCTGGCATGTCGGAGTATGCTCTACAGAAAAGATGGGCAATGTCTTCCGAGAACATAGCAAAGCTCTCATTGAGTTTCTGAATTCGGATTTCAAAGAGCCGCTGGGCATTTGTCTTCCTGTGGATGCTTGAAAAAGTACCTAGCGGCTGTGTACGTTAATCTTCCCTCGTAGCAAAGCTCCTCTCCCGGTTGACGTACCACGTACGAGCATTGTCCTTCATTAAAAATAGGCCCTCGAGAGTTTGTCCTTTGAGCTGGCCTTTGGTTGCACTTGGCGACGCACTCCAACTGGTCTAGCCATTATTGGACATCTTCAAAGGCTTCAATATGAAAGCTCTCCGGAACCATAGGATTTGAATTCTTTCTCTTTGAATTCTCTTTGAATTCTGCGATGTTACTTGCGATGGAGTTGTGGTGACCATGATAGTTGTCGGAGGCAAACTATTTCTCCAGGGTTCTTGCAGGGGAATTGACTCGGGTGCTAGGCCTAGCAGGCGACGACTGAAACGGTGGACTGGTGTTTCCATGCGCGATGGCGATTCCATGTGAAGGGGTGCCAAGCATGAAGGGTACCCCACACCTCCACCACTATAACGACGTGGCACTGACGAGGACGCTGAGCAGCACCAACAAATACACCTTATCAGTCGTCAAAGAAAAACCAACAGCATCTTCTTTGTCTGCACGCTTAACCTAAAAACCCGCACTACTTCAACATTGAGTCCACTGTCAGGTACCCGCGGCGATATAGCTGTGCCACTATGTTGCGTGCTTTGATAAGAAGGTCCTTCGCTGCTGAACATTTCAGCGCATCGTGCACTGCAAGTTGCAGTGTGTGAACGGTGCACCTCGTCCCTTGATGGAGCGGTCCATCGTCCAAATATGTGAAGTATTCTTCCAACTCGTTTCAGTAAGACTAGTGGCTTAAATTCTCATCTGACATTCCGCACTCTTCCTCCTCGGACAGTGCCACATGCCGCACGTCTTCGTCCTCTGATGCTGGCTCTGCTAGAAGAGCGACCGCTCCAACCATATTCGCTTCATTGTCCCTCGTTACACTGTACACTTGATCCAGAGCTACTCCATATTCAGAACGCACACCAAGAACTTCACACTTTATGTTTACCGCAGTCTGCCGCTCGAAAAGCTCTTTCATAGCTAGTATCTGCAGGCACATCCTGCAATGTTCAATAAACTTGACATTGATGCACAGGATTATTCGACCAGGGCGTGTAGCACTATCAATTTTAAGCGAAACGATAAGACTTTGAAGTGACTGTGAAATCAATTTTCTTGCTTTCTTTTACTTCTTGAGCCACTCGTAATCGAACATTCTCGGCACTTAAAGTAATTCTTTCCTTAATGCCCTGCAATATAAGGTCAATGATATTTCAGAACACCGAGTCATCAATCATGCGAAATGGTCGACCGCTCGTAGTCACCAATTCGATGGAAGCATTCATGACCTTCTCCGGCTATGTTTACGCTCACACCCGCGCTCACCTGTAATGCGTGTGCAAGGTGTGTCTGCTTCATTTCCTTGGCCTTCCGTATCGGAAAACATGCTCAGCGCCAGATCCTTGCGACAATATGCTACACGACGGCTTCCCCAGTACTAGTGCTTGGTATACTGCGCCGTGATGCCGCTGCACGTGACGTTGAAGGTCAGCAACATTCTATCCCGCTAACCTAGGCTTAGAGTCTCCAGTCTGACATATAGACTGCCTTTCTCGACACCAAACCGGAAATGTTTGCGGATTGGATGATGAGTGAAGCGACCTATCTTCGGAAACAACAGCGCCAGCTGCACATAAGAATGAAATACAGGAATATTTAGTCACTGTACGACTACCTTTGTAGAAACACTTGTGCCTAAAACCCAAAATACAGTGAACTCTCGTTGAGACGAACTCGGTTAGGCCGAATTCTTGTACATAACGAACAACATCGGTTCGTTTGTTTGGTTTTCCATAGACTTAGTGCAAAAAAATCCGCTTAAAATGAAGCGCCTCATACGTGCTCTTCACTTAAGACGAACATTCCTAGTGACCGCCACCGCTACCGATCCTGGTGGTTAGGCTGCCTCGATGAGCCGCGCCCGCGGGCGTGCATATCACGGAACCCTGCTGGAAGCCTGGGGTGCACATCCACCGTGGACAGAGGCAAACACAAGAGGAGGAAACAAAAAGCGGCAGTTCCCTTCGTGAGCGCGGGTGACGCGCCAGCGTGTGAGTGCTATAGCGCATGCGAAGCTATCGGCCCTCGGTGCGCCGAGACTGTCTGCATCGCAGATCATATTCAAGAGAGGGCTCGCTCTGCTCCGCCAAGCGCAGCAGCCACCTAAGTAGAACACCCCCTTTGTAAACATTCGTTTACTAACTAAAGAAGCGTAATGACAACGCGCACAGGTAAACGTGAACACACCACACTCGATGACCGCGGACGCTCGCTGTGAAAACGCTGACGTGACGAATCGCAGCAGCACCAGCGAGCGAAGTGACCTTCGCGCCTTCTCTCGCTTCAACGGAATCTGAGCGGCGAGAACACCGCGCACGCAAAGCTAGGAGTCATCGGCCCTCCTAGTCTGTGCCCCCAAAGCAGATTGCGTTCAAGATAAAGCCCGCGTGGCCGAGCGCGACCAAATTAGAGCACTCTCCTCCCCCCCACCCGGTGTCATGCACGCGACAGAATGCACGCTCCCCCCTCGCTTTCCTCATTTGCGCACACGAGATGGAGCTGCCATCCCCGGCTCACCGTCGCACGCTTTCACTCGCACACAGCGCACGGCGCGCGAGGATGATGCCATCACCAGACGAACCCGGTACGTCTGTATCGCAAACGAAACCTGTAGCCACTTCCAGAGGAGGTCGACCCTGCAGGCCTCCGCCTACCTTCCTCCTCCGCGACGCTTCGCGTTGTTTCTTCTTCTCCACATCGCTAAATGACCCACACTTTCCTCTAGATTGTGTAGCTTTGCCGTGCGCTCATCGCGGTCCTTCGTACTTTCATTAGCTCAGTGCCTGCACCGAGTACCTGTGAGGCGGCAGATGCCTCCTTTAACTCGTTAGTGATCTTTTTCTTGCAGCATGAAGGCACAAAAGACATTTAAAGTCATTAGAGGAGGTTATATCGTTTCTGGCCGTTAGCCTATTCGCACAGAAGCGCCAAACATCCATCACGAACTGAATAAAACTTTACAAGAGTACCAATTGAAAACAGCATTCTAATAAGTTAAGCTAAATAACGTAACTTTATTATGTGCGCATACGAAAAAAAAATTGTTTTGCGGGGCCTAACATAGCGAAGCATGAGCAATGGGTTCCATTTATGCCTCCCCACAAGCAGTCTTAAAACATTGTGTTCTAGGTGTTCTTTCTTTACATTGTAATATTTGGGGTCGGGCATGATATAGATGGTAGCTCGCCCATGCCGTCGTCTAACTTATCCACGCTGGGGACGTTGTTGAAGGGAACGACTGCTTCACATCGAGAACGAACAATATGGGATTTAATTACAGTATCTACATGAGAACGTTACAGTTCACCAGTCTAACATGACTGAAAGAGGAATGCACCCTGAGGAGCCGCCAGCGGCTCCTTAGGTACACTCTGGCCTCCCTAGATCCCTAGGTGAGGAAAAACGGCCGGTCGACCAAATGGAGCCTCCAAAGTCATCGTAGCCGACCCGCATTTGAGGGGGAGGGTTTACGAACTCACTACAGCAAAGGTTTCACTAACCACACCGATTTGAGAGGGTTCAAGCAGACACGGGTCCTGCCCCGAGCAGGTGCCTCTCCATCCAAGTGTTGATCCTGCACACAATGGCCGCCGTGTCTGTCCATGACTGCTAAGCCCCGTGAGACGGCAGCAAGACATTTTCGCCAAGGATTTCCACCGCTTCTGACCAGACATGACGGCGATGGCGAATCCACTAACAATAATTGGTCCGCTGACCGCGTTTAGTGATAGCGGCGCCGAGGGGGTGTTGATGCTACACATCGTGTTGATCATGTTGATCATGTTGATCGCACATCATGTTGATGCTACAACACGAGTCGCCGCAGCATGTGGGGAAGGATTCCACTTTCGCTTCTCTGAAGCTCGCCACCTCCGCAGCTGCAGCTTGCTGGGAAAATCTTGTAGGTCGATACCCTTGCAGGCCGTTCGTAACAGCTCCTCCATGGCACAGAAAATCTCAACTGGCCAGTGTGATAACCGCTGGACAGAAAGAGAATGGCTGGAGGCAAGCTGGGGGGATGCCTTGGCTTGCAGCGACCAGCTGTGAAATGACACCGCCCCAAAACATTCAACAAGGACAGGCTACTGCAAAACCAACCCCTCAACACAGCTGTGGGCCGAGATGATCTTGGATCTCACTTTAGACTTGCTAGGCTTCAAAGAAAGCACAAGTGTAGAAACAAAAATGCTGCATTTCGCTACTAAAATTTGGAAGGAATTTCGTGCTGACGAATTGGGCAATCATGGAGGGAATCCTGCTAAATGAGAGAGGATCTTCTTGGCTTAACAAAATCAGCAATAACAACCCAAACATTTAGGCGCGATCCCTAAACGCACAATTTAATTTAGCCTGCTCAAACCATCCGCTATTTCTATGGACCTTTCCCTTCTTATATCTAACGGAGAAGTTGTACTCTTGGTGAGTGAGGCTCCATCGGAGCAAGCGGCCATTTTTGTGTGACATTTGATTCAGGAGGACAGTGGTCGGTCTCGAAGATGAACCTGGCTCCGTACAAGTAACACGACAAATCTGGGCTGCCCAAACTAAACAAGCACATATCTTCTCTGAAGCGCTGTAGACTTCCTCTCTTACAGTTAGTTCACGGCTGGCATAGAGGATAGGAAGTCGCTCATTATCGTCGCCGACCTGACTAAGTACCTCGCCCTTGGACCTGTCGCTTGCGTCTCACTGAAGTATGAATTCAGGACGAGGAACAGGACGCAGGAAAGCGCAGGACGAGGAACCAATAGCGTCTTCAAACTTTGGAAAGCGTTCTCTTTGTCCTCATCCCAGTGCACGCTATTCGGTGCTCCCTTTCGGAGGGCGTCACTTAAACGATTTGCCATTTGCGACTAATTCGGAATGTACCGTTGATACTGCCCCACACGTCCCAATAGTGAACGAATGTCTGTTTTCGTGCTCGGCTGAGAAAAATCTCCAATCGTAGCTATTTTCAGCTCGGCCGGCCGTCTCGTTCCCTGGCCGACAACATGGCCCATATAAGTAACCTGCGAACAGCCAAAACTACACTTTTCTGCCTGCACTGTTAAGCCGGCTTCCCTCAACCGTGATGACACCTGTTTGAGGTGCGATACGTGCTGTTCCCAGCTGTCCGTAAAAATTACTGCATAATCAAGATATGGCAAGGCGAACTCCTGCAAGTCATTTAGAACAATATCCATTAACTTACAGAAGCTAAACGAAGCGTCCTTCAACCCGAAGCTGAGTGCCAGAGGGCGAAAAGTAACTACAGGTCAGATAAATGGGGCACAGCGGCTGGCACTTTCTGAAGGGGGAACTTGCCAGTATCCCCGCACCAGATCTATAGTTGAAATGTATTTAGCAGCGCTAGCTCTTTCAATTTATTCCTCAATGTGGGGTATCGGGTACAGCTGATCCTGGGTGATGGCATTTAACTTCCTGTAGTCAACACACAGACGACGGTCCTTATCAGGTGTTTCTGCAAGTATTAGCGGTGACGTGTAGTCACTGTCAGCAGGCTCAATAACTCCCAACTCTAGCATGCGCTCTATCTCTGCCTCCATAATTTCTCTCTGTCGTGGAGACACCCTGTAAGGTTTCGATTTTACTGGTTTGGTTGGTGTCAGCTCTATTTCATGCGTTATTAGTTCGCTTCTACCTGGCCGATCTGTGAATCTGTCGAGATACTCCTCTAACAGCCTTCTTACCTCATCTAGCTGCTCGGGTCTAAGAACGTGCCAGCTTACCGATTGTTTTGCCACTTCTTCTTAGCTCAGCTGGAGGTCGCCTTACATTCATTAAACTTGGTACTAGTGTCATCCTGTTCTTTGATGGAACGGTTAACGACTCCGCTCCGCTCTATGTACGGCTTCATCAAATTGCAGTGGTATATCCTCACCACCTTCCTGCAACTGGGCATTTTCAGAGCATGTTTAGTATGTGAAAGTTTGTACAACACTTTAACGGGTCCGTCCCAGTGAACTTCAAGCTTGTTCTTTCTTGAAGGTTTGAGGATCATTACCTGGTCTCCAGCGTTAAACGTACGAAGCCTCGCACTCTTGTTGTAATAGAACTTGGTGTTCTTTTGATCTACTCCCATGTTCTTTACGACTAGTTCTTTGGGTTGCACTTATCCATTCCAGTAGATTTAGCCTGTATTCTACCATTGTTTCCTCCCTCATCTCTCTTAACATTCTCAGTGGAGAACGGAGTGTCCTCCCATAGACAAGTTCTGCTGGCGAGAACGCTGTATCCTCATGAGGAACCATTCGCAAAGCAAACAAAGTGCCCGGAAGAGAGAGGGAGAGAGAGAGAAACAACTTTATTTAGCCGCCTTCGAAACGACACCATGACTAAATAGCACCGCGACGTGGGCCCTGACGTCTTCTCAGCGGGTAGTCTCTAGTCAACTCCGGCGTGTGTTACTCCCGCGGTCGGTCGCCCTGAGGGGCAACGTTCCATCGGTTTCGCTCGGCCATTGTCTTTCAATAGCCGTCCAGACCTGCTGGATGGCCCAGGTTTGGATTTCGTGGTCGTACCGTTCCGCCGCCGCTGCGAGTCGCGGCGGAATCGTTGTACTTGTCGAAGCTTCTTGGGGAAATTGGTGCAATCAAGTTTCACGTTTCAAGTTTATTGCTTCATGCATTAGGGGTACATATATGCAGTAGAAGTAATACCAGAAGAGGTCCCACAGTTAGAAACTGCAGCGGGACCTCTTGTTCTTAGTTACAAAATAATTGTGGGGTTTCAGGCTCTCGCGGTGGTTGTGTGGGGTCCATCGCATTGTGTTGCCGTGGGGGAGGCTTCATGTCCCTCTCCTCCTTGCCTGGACGCGTGGCAGTGGGTCGTGAAACACTGTCGCTCTGCTGTCATCCCGCCCACACGAAGGTCAAGAGGCTTGCCTCATTGGCCGACATTTTGGCGGGATTCGGGCCCTGTTTGCGTGCACTCCGGGTAAGCGCTGACAGGACGGGGCCCGGCGGAGACCACATCGGGGCGTCTGAAGGTGGGTACATGTTCCTCTCTACAGGCGGCGGCCCCCTTTGTCCGCCGCCGGCCGATGGTTACTTCAGCTCGTCGCGGTCCCGGCCTCGACGGCAGCGCGCACTCTTCCGTCATCTCGATGTCCTGAGGCAGCGTCTTCCGATCGTGTCCCCGTCTGTTCGTCTCTCGTTTCTCTGTAATTCGCTTTTCTCTGTTGTGGGGCGTATTTTTGAGCCCCTCGGATTGCAAAGATAACCTAAATAAAACTGAGGAAAACCCGCACCACCAAGGTCTGGGCGAGACTCCCCTAGTGGTGTGAAAACGCCTCGCTCGGACGGCTCAAATGTGTCAGTTTTCTCTGATGAAGGAGACGCGGTGCTTCGCGAAGCCGAAATACCTGTAGGGGAACGCGATCCGCCTGCAAGGGACAGCCCCGCTACCGCGCTCTTACCCCCTGTTGTTGCTGCCCTAAGTTCCCCACCTTCCGTTTGCGGCAACTCGGTTTCCACTGTTCCACTGGATTCCGAGCAATGGATTACCGCCTCCATTCACCGCATAGTAGAGAAGCAAAAACAAATCACCGACTTGATCTTCCATGCCTCTTCTAAAGTACCGAATGCTCGACGCTCGCAAATTGTATCCTGGCTTGCCGATATATTGCAGGAATGTTATGACGTGCGTGCGATTGCTGCCCATCAGGCGGGTCGCGTTGAAGGGTTGCGGGACCAGCTGCAGCAGACGAGGCGCCTTGCTTACGATACGCTGGCGGCTCCACCGCCTCCTCCTTGTCAGCCCACGACATACGCAGCTGCGGCGCATCTTGGTATGCAGGCTGCTCCGCTCACGACCCGGCCGCCCCCAATCAGGACCCCTGCAGAGGTTCTACAAACGGACCCGGACCCGACGGTACTTCCTCCACGGCCCGGTGCAATCAGGCGAGAGCACGCATTTATCCTGTTCCTCACCCCTATCGCTCCTTCCGCCTCGCCGGCACGCGATGTCGTAGCCCTTCTGAAGACAAACATAGACCCGATCACGGAGGGAATTGGCGACGTCTCGATGCGCCGTACGCGACACGGCATCACAATCTTCACTAATGAGCGTCACTCTTTCGAGTATCTTAAGGCTGCAATCGTAAGGAACCCGATAACGCGTACAGCGATTTCCATCATGGTGGCCCAAAAACGACAACCCCATATTCGCACATCAGGCGTCAATCCCAACGTACCCGCTGATGGTCTCCTCACCGCTATCAATGCGCGCAACCCATCTATCCAACTCGGTACTGTTTCCTGTAAAGTGCGAATCTCTTTCCGCGAACGCTCCGGAAACTTCACCCATGTCCTTGCCGTCGATGCCGCCTCCTTCCGCTCCCTTACCGCCCTCGGGCGGTTTATCATAGAGTGGACTTCGGTGACGGTGCGGGACGATTGCATGTCCCCACCTGAACCGTACGGGCACTCCAAGCGCGCCTGCCTGCATAAGTCGGACCCCTCGCGGATGGTATGCACGATATGTGCAGAGTCGCATCTTGCAGAAACGTGCTCGGTCCGTATAGGGGACGCTGCGGTGTCGCGCGTCGAGTGCCAGCGGGTAGCTAGGACGATTATATCTTCGCTTAGGTCTACTGGCCCTGGCCTAGACTCTGTTCACCCATCACGTATCAAGTTAGTTTCTAATGAACTGTCTCCTATCATAGCCGATATTGTTAACAAAATGTTTAAAGCAGGCATATTTCCCAGTTCTCTGAAAGTTGGTTAAATAACACCTGTTTACAAAAAAGGCAATCGTGAACTTCTGAATAACTACAGGCCTATTTGTATTCTTTCATTTTTCAGTAAAATCATTGAACGACTAGTTCATAGACGTTTATCATCCTACCTAGCAAAATTTCATCTACTATCACCTAAACAGTATGGCTTTCGGCAGGGTTGCTCAACTGAGCTTGCGCTTCTAACCTTCGCCGATAAAGTCAAGAAGGCAATCGACCAAGGCTTGCTGGTTGGAAGTGTATTCATAGACTTAACAAAAGCCTTTGATACCATTAATCACAAAATTCTAATACATAAACTTGAATCTTACGGCATAACTGGCCCAGCACTTCAGCTTATTTCTAGATACCTAACTAAGCGTGCTCAAGTTGTTCAGATTGACGGCAAACTCTCATCTGCTAAGAACATATATCGAGGCGTTCCTCAGGGCTCGATGCTTGGCCCGCTGCTGTTTCTGCTATTTATCAACGACCTGCGTGATGTTCTAACCACTACGGACTGTATATTATATGCAGACGACACGACTATTTTTACTTGTGCTAACAATGTCGACGAGCTACAGCAAAATGTTAACGTTGATCTGCATAACATAACTTCCTGGTGTCAAAAGAACATGTTGTGCATCAATCCGCTAAAATCGGTTTTTACGGTTTTTCATTCCTTCCCGACACTAATTTCGAACTCTATATCGGTGCGTCTTGAAAACAACTTAATACCAATATCTGTTAGCACTAAGTTTCTTGGCGTAGTTTTAGACAGACATCTGAAATTCAATCTTCATGCGCAGTCACTTGTCCGTAAGATATCGTTTGGAATACGCGCCATAATCAAAACCCGCTCGTATTTTCAGCCACACATTATCCATTCCCTTTATCATGCACACATTCACAGCCATTTATCTTACTGCATATCAGCCTGGGGAAACACATACCTCGCTCACCTCAGCCAACTTCAACGCATGCAGAATCAGGCGGTTCGCCTCATGACTTTCAGCCATTTCCTATCGAATGCAACGCCACTTTATTGCAGTTTAAACATTCATCCTCTTCATCAGCTCTTTCAGTTAAAATTAACAATCGTGATCTATAAGTTATTTCGTAATATTGCATACATAGATGGCTTTGTTATAGAAACTTTTGTAAATACTAACACTACTAGGTACTCTGAACTCGATAATCGCCTTTTGCCTAAAGTGCGCACAAACTATGGTAAGTTCACTACCACATTTGCGGGAATAAAACTACGGAATTCTATTCCACATAGCATTATATCATCCCCTACAGAGCATATATTCAAGAATCAGGTTAAGAAATACTTTATGCAGCAACTCTCTTTATCCTAACCACTGACTTTTGTGAATGTAATCATAATTGACTTAGCTATTATACTACATGTTATATTACTCATATTTTTATTGTATTGTACATTTTCATTGCTTGTTCACTACAGAAGTCCTCTTCGCAATTTTTTGTCTTACTAAACAGTTTTGAATTCTTCTTTTTTCGCGCTGTTTTTTATTTAGTCTGTAATGCCACCGTAACCATTGCTTGATCTGTATTGTCTTTTTTAATTATTTTTTCATGTATGGGAGTCCCCCTGACAGTTTGTAACTTTGGGACTCCCTGTGTAGTGCTCATTTTGCATACAGTTCTTGTAAATCTGACATCGTTGATGAATAAACGTCGTCGCATTCCACGCGCGATGCGACTTGCCCAGTTTTGCTCGAACACATAGCGCGTATGCGCATGCGCACGGACTATGGATAAGATATCACGCACCACCTACTCTTGTCCCTTGGGGGCTGCGCGGTGGCTCTTCCCATCTATAACTCCTGCCATCAGATACACCTGTATGCTCACTGTCCCTCGGCTTCCGGACTTGACACTAGTGTCGGTTCGCCTCTACGCAGCCCCTTTCCCCATAGCGCGGGTGCGTACGCCCCTCCATCCTCCTCAATCCTTGTTCGTATTTTGTTGCTCACCATGTCCCTCGCTTCCTTCTAGTGGTTTCATTCCCTCTATTTGCTTCTTCCTATCTTCTATCTCTCTGTCCTCCATTTTCTCCTTTGATCTGTTAACTTTTGCCTCCTCTTTACTCCGCGCATTTTGCCTTCCTTTATTTCTGACACCTGCGCTCTATACTCATCTTAACGCTCTCTTCCCTTTCTCATCTACTCTCAACCATGGCCCATTCCAGACCCATTAAATTTTTGCAGCTAATCTGGTGCATTCCCGACAACCAACATTGCTGTGGTCGGACTTTATCCAGCAGCACCAGATTGATTTTATCATTATTTTCGAACCTTATACACGAGGCAACTCTCTTCCGCACCTACCTCACACGCACATCACCTTCGCTTCACCAGTAACTCCCCGTCTGGCTCTGTTAGCACCTAAACATACCTATGGTCTCTTCCTAATCCATTCCCATCCTCTTTATGTCATGGTCTCCTGTGTTGCCCCTTCAGTCTCTTTCGTCATCCTCGCCGTTTACGCTCCCCCTCACGAACCACTGGAACCCCTTTTTGACTCCCTACAAGCTCACCTGTCCTGTATTAGTCAACCATTTCTGGTGGTGGCGGGTGATTTCAATGCGAAACACTTACTGTGGGGCCCAGTGGAAGGCGATATCAGGGGTGCGCAGCTCACACAATTTGCTGCCGCAAACAACTTAAAAGCATTAAATGACCCTCGTTTGCCGCCTACCTTTCAATTCCACCTTGCTGAGAGTTGGATCGATGTCTCCTTTGCATCGGTTCCTCTCGCCTCATGCGGCTACAGCTCGTTCGTCGACGAATAGGAAACGCTACTCGACCACAAATATATCTTATTTTCCTTTATTTGGCCATATCAGACCCCGCCATAAACGTTTAACGAAATCGACTACATCTCATCTTTTACAGTCACTCGTCACTTCTCTATGGTTTTCGTTGGTTCAACAGACTACTTTGCTATCACCCAACGCAGCTGATTTCGTTTTGGGGAAGTTCTACATTCTCTTCGACAAGCTTCATCATCTCCATTCTCGCTAGATAAAGCCGCGCCCCTCTCCGACTAATTCATGGTGGACTCCCGAACTTACTATTGAACGCAAACGCATCCGTGCTCTCCGTCGGCGCTTCCAACGCACCACTGACCCGTTCCTTCGACAGACGTTTAAGGCTCAATATTATGATGCCCATGCCAACTATAAAATACATATCGACCAGGTCGAATATAATAATTATAAATACCTAATAAATATGACGCAAATGATACAAACAGAGCAGCCCGGTTCATATCCCGTAACTACAGTATAAACTCAAGCATTACACAAATTAAACTAGACCTACTGTTGCCGCCATTAGATATCCGCCGCAACATCGCTCTTCTGTGCTTATCCCACAAATATATTTACACTAATAAACGAACCCGGTTACAACTACAAATACCCCACTCTTTTTTACGCAGATTACATAATCAGTTCAGTTTCATGCGCATACACGGTAAAACAAATGCCTTTAATTCATCTGCACTACCACGTTCCATTCGTCTCTCGAATGACCTCCCTGATAACATAGCCTCCAAATCTAATCCCGACACGTTCCGCTCTCAGTTACTCATGCTTTTCCCATTTAATACCGTTTACGAGTGACCAATCTAGTGTATGTTATCGTGCATTTTTTTCCATGTTGTATATCATTTTAATAAACGGTATTCCTTTGCTCTGTTAACAGTAACAAGTGTTCGTGTGCGTTCAGATATTGCTTTGTATTCCCAGTGCCTTCAATATTGTGTAACACGCTAATCTTATTATAGCCCTGTTCCTGTTGGAAATTTGTACTTTACTGTTTAATATGCCCCCCCTACTCTATGCCCTGCCATAGGACCTGTAAGGTCCTTTTCAATAAATATATAAACAAATAAATCTGCTGCCTCCAAATCTATCTGCTCCGATCTTTCCAAACGCAATCTTTTCGGTCTTCCTTTCCGCATAGTCTCCCGTACCAACCAGCTCCGCTCCCTTCTTTTACCCAATGGTCGTTCCACATGCAGCGTGCTTGAGTCGGCCCATTTTCTCCTTACTGTTCACGTGACTCAAGACTCCCCCTCAACAGATGCTGACGACCACGTGCGCCTGCGTAAAATAACTGAAACGCCTTATTCCTCCAGAGCTATCGACCTCCTTTTCACTATTGCAGAGATTGAACATGCCCTCAATTCAGGCAACACCAACGCCGCCCCAGGTCTAGACGGACTGACTCTTCCTATGCTCAAGACGCTTTTTTCCTATCACCCGTCCTTTTTCCTAGTCATTTTTAACCATAGCCTCAATCTATCCTACTTCCCAGCTCTTTGGCGTAAAGGACGTGTTATCTTTATTGCTAAACCCAATCGCCCTCCCGACTCTCCTTCATCCTACCTCCCTATTGTTAAAATTCTCGAACGTCTTCTAAAATTCCCGGCTCTACTCCTTTCTCCACTTCAATAACTTACTTCATCCGCGTCAATTCGGTTTTTTCACATGGGAAGAGTGCGTCCCCGCTTTGTACCATCTTAGACAAACTCTAAACACCTAGAAAGACCTGAAACAACACGCAATTCTCACCTGCCTAGACTTTAAAGGGGCTTTCGATAGTGTTTGGCACCCTGTCGTCCTCCACTTTTTACGCTCCCACAATTGCCCTTCCAACCTTTACCACCTTCCAAAATCCTTCTTAGAACACCGAGAGATCACTTTATGATCGCAGGCAGGTCAGGTGTCTGCCACGCCTACTTTGGGCAGCCCTCAAGGGTCACCACTCAGTCCGCTGCTGTGGAACATTGTCATCTACGGATTGCTTGACCTCCCCTTTCCCCCGGACGTGGTTGCGCAGGCCTATGCAGATGACACTGTCATTGTGCGCTCTGCAGACAATCGTCGCGCTTGAGAATCGAAGGTAGCTCTCACTCTTAATCTTATTTCCACCTGGGCACAGCGCACGAAACTCACAATCAGTACCAACAAATCCTCCTTTCTGTACTTCCCCAAGAGCCACTCTGCTTCCTCTTCACGCACAAGTCTTCCCATTGTTCGCTTTAACGGCTTCGCCCTCAAATTTCAGTCGAGTATAAAAATTCTTGGCGTCATCTTTGACACCCATCTCCCCTTTAACGCTCATTTAACATATCTCCGTACTAAAGCAGTCCTTCTCTCTTCCCGTCTTCTCCTGTTCCTTCGAATGCACTATTCGATGCCCCATCCGCTCTCCGTCTCCTCTATAATCAGGTTCTGCTTCCATCCACCACATATGCTTCTCCTGTCTGGTGGCCAACCTTTCCTACTTCACAGTCTAAACTCAACATTTCCTCTATCCAACGTACTCTTCTCCTTCCAATCACCGGTGCTTTTCGTACGACGCGTACCTCATCGCTGCAGGTTTTGGCTAACGCACCACCGCTCCACATTGAACTAGACCGCCTAAACGCACACTTCTCTTTATTTGTACTCAAGGCACTTACCTTTTAAGGCCCTGACTCCTACCATCCGTCGCTTGTTCACTACCCTATGAATCCTAGGGACTGTCATCCCAGCCTTAAATCTAATTTTTCCCATTACCGCCTTCGATTTCAAGAGGTACTCTCTGTTACCACTATGCCGGCCTACCACCTGTATACCGACGGCTCCCACACGTCCCACTCGGCTGGAGCCGCTTTTATACTTTATAGTCGAACAGGCCACATCACTAAAGTTGGAAAATTTAAACGTATTGGTGCCACTTCCTCTTATGCCACCGAAACACTTGCTTTACTGGAGGCACTAGCCCATATACGGACTTTGCCCTATTTCATCCCTCTACACATTTACGCCGATTGCTTGTCCATGCTCACTACATCGAACGCTTTCACGACCAATACCTCTGTCAGGGACATCAAGAAGCTCCTTCTTTTCATTTCTACCCGGCGACGGGCGTCTCTTTTCCATGTGCCGACACATGAGGGCATCGAAGGCAACGAGATGGCGGACTTCCTCGCTAACTCATACCGCCTCCCATGGTGTTTCTCGATTCCTCCTTGCCACTCCCTCATCCATAAAATCAAAGATGCGTACCTGTTCCTTCGCCCAGTGGAATGCTCACTGGACGCGAGAGAACAGCGACACTGAACTTTTTAAGTGGATAAAAAACGTCACTTGCATTCCCCCTTTCTTCCCGCCGAAAAGACCCATTGTTCACCTCATCACCGCTCATGGCCGCTTCCCTTTCTATTATTTCCGCTTTCATCTTTCATCTCGCAGTAACTGTGCCTGTGGCAATCCTTCCACAGACTTGCTCCATTATTTCAACGATTGTCCTCTTACTTCTCACATTGCTAATCTCCTTAAAGAGAATCACCCCACTACCTTAACACCTGATCTTTACCTCTCCCTTCTTACCGATCAAAGAAAGCGGGCACTTCTCATTCGTCTTTATCGCGTCATTTCTTCGTTCACTTTCCCGGACTCCTGCTAATATCTTTCTTCAACCATCCCTTATTTCTTCGTCAGTTTCCTTTCTCTCTCCATTTTCCCTGTTTCCATTTCATATCCCTCACACCTTGCCCTTTGCCTTTTGCTTTATAGTGTCCTTAGTTATGCCAACTAAGGTGGAGCTTGTCTCCGGGCACACTATAGACGGAATGGCTGTTTTCTTGACTCGGCCCTTTAGTTTGTCCTCCAGTCCCTGTCTGTAACCATTGCTAAGTGCCCAAGATACACCTACTGAACCTGCTGGCTACCACTTTCAGGTCTCTTGCAGATCTTCAGTGGAGCTGCAGTCAAGTGGACTGCACTATGCTTCTGATACCTGACGTAAAGTCACACCTACCGGAAACCTCCGGTCACATGTACGAAAAGCACGCCCTCCCACGAGCCTTCAAGAGTATACCACTGCGTTTCGTCTATAGGAACCTACTACAGGCCAGTACGTCTCCAGGCTTGTGCAGTCCGGCCTACCCAAAGCTCTGCTCCAGATGTCCGGCATCCTGCCGGACCTGCAGGCCTCCTCTGGCCCTGCCCTCTTCTGCCGTCCTAATTCTTTCTTCTTTATTTTCCCTTTTCTTTTGCTGTTTTTTCTTCATGCTTTGTGACCTAATAAAGAATTGGACGAATCCCGAGACGTCACACGCCACAAGCCAATGCAGACAGGTATTCCGACGTTCATTCCTGTCCCCTACTTGTAATGATATACATTTTCTGTCGGCTTACCTCGGTTTGGCTTTTCCTAAAATTACATTTTGGGTTTCTGCTATGGGGCGCGCGATGGCAGGCGCCGACCGAAGGAAAGGCAGCCTCTTACTGCTGGGGTTCTTTGTTCTGTGTTCTCTCTCTGTCGCGGTGCGCCGTTAGCGGCCACCGGCGACCATTTGGCCATGTTTTGTGTCTTAATTAGCTTCAGATTTGGACGTGGTCTTAAAAGGTGTGTCTGTATGGAGTACAACCGGAATAAATGTTCTTTGTGGCTTCTAGAGAGCTTCACCTAGGGTCTCTCTTGCTGCGCGCGCGGTCTCGCCTTCCCCTAAGCTGGGGCCGGCGGGGCGCGTATGAGCACAGATGCGCGTCGGCACACGGAGCGGGCCGGAGCAGGCGCGGACTCGGCGCCCTGCACGCATGGCGGCTCGGAGGGCTCGAACCCGCGGTGCTCGTCCGGCGTGCGCGATATCGGAGCGTGCGCGCCGTGAGCGTAGCCACGAGACCACATAATATATAAATAAAGAAGTGTCAGTTGCGGTTATAAACAAACAATGCATTACACAATTTCTGCAGTGATAAAGTAATAAAACCTATGGCAACACGTCACAACATAAAAGAATGTACATAATAAGCAACATAAATATACATCAACGAATAGATGCAGTTTACAGGGTAGTAATATAAGCTCTCAGTGAACGTTGGTATGACGATAATGTTGGTAAGGATTTCTCGTGAGCAGGTAAATTATTCCACATTTTCACACTAGCAAAACCAACAGTTAGCTTGCCATAGTTGCTGCGTGATTTTGGAAGTAAAAGGTTATTTTGTAAAGAGAACCCGCTAGTGTTAGGATTAGCAAGACTATTCCTGCCAATGATATAATTTAATGGTGGGTTTTTAAGAAGGCGGTAGTAACGATGCTGTGGTTGTACCAGATAATTTTATTTGTTGTGAAGATACGTAACTCTGTGAAGATGGGGGTAACATGAGCGTTATAAGGAGTTGAAGCGATCATACGGACAGCGTTATTTTGGATATGGCTATAAAAATTTAAATGGCTATAAATGAAGGCATAATACAATGTCAGGAGAGTGTGCTTTTGAAAGTACTGTCTGGCCTTTAAAAGCACCCTGATACCACAGGCAGCTGTACCATAGAACCCCATAATATGTGCGCCAGGGTGGCCCTTTCCCGCTGGCACACGCGGCACACATCACTCGCATATACTTTCGGGTACAGATGATTCATTAACACTGGGGTGGGTAAGGAACCAGTTTGTGGTTGTCTGAACAGTACCGCCTCCGCTCGGCTCAGCCCTGTGTGCGGGGGTAGGAAAGTCCTTCGAGCCAGATGGTGAAACTATAAGTTCGTTGAACGTCATCATGCCGTCCTTGGCACTACACCACGTTGGACAGTCAGTAGCAGCGGCGCGGTTGTTTAGCGCTCGCACCACGTTGGACAGTCAGTTGCAGCGGCGCGGTTGTTTAGCGCTCGCACCACTGCGTGTGCCATCTCGTTGTGGTTATCGTGCTTCTCCGACGCGGGGAAGCACTTGATTTTAACATACCTATTTTCTTGTTGCAGGTTAGCCGAGCACAGAACGCGCACAGCCTCACCACACACTTTGCCCTTGGCATAATTCCGCACTGTACTTCGCGAATCACACAACACCGTCTGGCACCCGGGGTCGGCAATGGCCAGGGCAATGGCCACTTCCTCCACCTGACACGCCTTTCGGACCCGTAAGCTCGCCGCTGACCTCGTCGCGCCGGGCGACGCCTCGATGACGGTAGCTACGAACGCCGCGCTGTCTCCCTGGTATTCTGCCGCATTGACGAACCTTGCGTGCACGTCGTTGGCGTGAAAGTCGATGAAGGTCTTGGCCCTCGACGCTCTTCTCTCCTTGTTAAACTGCGGGTTCATGTTTCTCGGGATGAGGTCTACCCGAATCCGGCGCCAGGTCCCGTCCGGGACAGGACTTGCACGAGCCGCTCTTGCAAGTGCCTGGCAGCCTGTCTCTCTCGGCCTCCTGTTTATCGGCGAAAGGTCAGTAATTTCCGATTCTTGCTCTAACTTTTTATCAGGGGTTATTTTTGAACATCTGGAGATTGCGTTCGGCGCGTTGGTTCGGGGTAAAAGGGGCTATTTTTTATGTTTTCGACCTGCCGCTGTGGCAGGCTGCCGGCCTACGAGCCACATGGCTTATACCCGCTAGAGGGGCATGCGAAGAGCGTAAACTCCGCTACTGATCTTCCGCCTGGGAACGGCTATGCCTCGACAGGCAGCTCGCCTCGCTCAGACGCATCAGTATTTTCTGCAGATGGCGATCGCATCCTAGCGGATGTCAACCTCGGCCCGTTTGAGAACGGTGTGCCCGAGCCTCCAGGGCTGGTGGCTGCCGATCACCGGCCGGGTGGACGGGGGCCTGCAGACTCGTGCTCCGAGCGCATTATGTTTGATAATAAAATGGCTGTGGCTTAGCTAAGGTTAAGCCCAGGATGCGAAGCATACTAGCCTTTATTTTAACGCGACAGCGTTAGGGAGCTCGTGTCGCAGAAAAGCCGGTGTCGTCGGCGTCGGTGTCGGCGTCTGCGGCGTTGGCCGTGAGCGATAAATCCCAGCAGGCACTTCATGAATAAAAAACAACTTGAAAGATGGGCTGGGTGGGAATCGAACCAGGGTCTCCGGAGTGTGAGACGGAGACGTTACCACTGAGCCACGAGTGTTTTCTTTTCTTTATTACCTTGATTTCAACACCACTCAAACGCGTACAAAGTAGGTCACTTGGTGCAGAAAATTAATATTACATCACTTCGACAGACTGTACATATTTAAAAGGCACTCAAAGAGGATATCACAAACACCAAAGTGTCAAGCTCCAGAAACCACTCTGGCGGTTCAATCATGTGCTTGAGGACATCACGCGTGTACCTAAGACTTTCATTTAGGTGTTCCCTCGCAGACCTTTCATCTACGCGGGCATTCCTGACATCCATACGCGTTTTCCATACGCTGCTCATACACAAAAGCATTATCAAGTCAGCCGGCACTCCCCCTGTATCTGCACACGGTAAGAAACGAATACCGAAAGGACTTAACGGCAGGTCTTTCTTCAGAGTTCGTTTGATAACATCCCACAAGAAAACTGAGAAACCTGAAACTATTGGGCACATCTTCTTGGATTGCCACTGAGCCACGAGTTCGATACTTCAAAGCGGTACAAAAGCGCCTCTAGTGAACGCGGTGTTGCCTTAGCAACGAGCTGTTTCTAAGGCTCAGGCGTGCGTCGCTTGCTCAGGCGCACATTTCGTTCTCGCGCCGAACGCTGCGTCGCTCGACGCTCACCGCGTCCGATGCGGGGCGCGTAGTCGCGGCGCCGTAGCCCATTGTCTTACACCCCTTGGCGGGTCGACGGGAACGCTGTCGCGTTCCACTCTTGAAGGCGAAGCTCAAGCGTCCGCTTTGCAGCTGTTATGACGTCATATGGTAGCTACGCGGCCGCGCGCGGCGCAGCAAGGAAGAGCGTGGTTGTGCGGCTAGTATGTTTCGCATAATAATTGCAAGACCACCAACAACTACCGGTCGCAGACCTTGGGCCTTTTGAGAATGATGTTGCAGGAGTGTGCTGACCTGGGTGCGGTCGCAGCCCGGCAATGCGGCAGGGCTGACGAGTTGTGGGACCAAATGACGCGGGCGGGAGCGGCTGGTCCGGCGCTGTGCCCGGCCGCTGTTGCTTCGGCGACCCCAGCACGATCCTATGCCACTGTGGCCCGTATTGGAGCATCGGTGCCGCATGTGGGTGCGCCTGGCATGCCTGCTCCTGTCGCCTTCGGCGCGGCGCCTTCGGCCATCGATGTCACCGCGGAGGAAGAGTTGCCAAGGCGAGAACACGCCCGCGTTATGTTTTTGTCGTCGCTTGCCTCAACCAACACTCCTGCGAAAGATCTTTCACACATTCTAAAAGCTAACATCGACCCGGCAAAAGAAAAAATAGGCGACATAACTATACGAAAGATGTCCCGCGGCCTCACTGTCTTCACCAACGACCTAACATCTGTCCACAGACTCAAACGGCGATCGAGCAAAACGTAAACACAAAAGCGACTATGTCGGTGCGGCTTGTTGACCGACGCAAACCCCAGGTCAAGATCACTGGCGTTGATCCCCATGTCCCGGCATTAAATATTGTTGCGCAGACCAACGCGCGAAATCCCGACATAAACCACGACCCGTCGACTTGCGAGGTGCGAGCCTCATTTCGTGAACGGTCGGGCAACTTTACCCATGTGCTTGCGGTGAGCCCCGCAGCGTTCCGAGCGCTCACGAGCCGTGGGCACGTCATGGTGGGGTGGACGTCTGCCACCGTGGTGGAGGACCTGCACGTCCCCACGTGCACGTTCTGTGCCACGTACGGCCATCCCCGGCGCGCGTGTCCTCTGCGCTACCAACCGGAACGGGCAGTTTGCACCATATGTGCCGGCCAACATCTCGGCGAGCAGTGCACCGTGTACATGGGCGATGCGACGGTGTGCTGCAGGGAGTACCATCGGGCGAGCGTGCACCAGACGGGTGATAGGAGGTGCACACGTCTGATGGCTCGGATAGCCCGCGTGCGTGTGCGAACGGATTATGGCTAACCTTGATCCTATGGCCCGTCTGTCACAGCGCGGTGGCTTCGCTTCGTCCGCGGTGGTCGACGGCTTTTACGTACGCGGGAGACAGCGCACGCGGCCGCCGCTGGCGGGTGCGGGGCCGCCGCGCCTTAGTCACCCACTTAAGTACGTTGCATCGCCTCTCCCTAGTCATCCTTTCCATCCGTTCGGCCATATATCCTGCGTCTTCCTACACGTGTCCGCATTCCTTTTTCTTCTAAATATCTATGTCCCTGTCTACACTGTTTTGCATCCTTTCTCCTTTCGCACCACCACCTTTTCCAAAGCATTCTATATCGGACAGTTGCACAAGCAGGGCAGAATTGTGCGCTTAGCCGGTTTTGGGCCGATGACTCTTGCCCATCGGTACTGCCCTCCTTTAGTAAGTTACGAGCGTTAGCAGTGTCGCCTTCGTGCACGCGATCTTGGTACCTTCGACGACGCTCGTCGTGGCGTCTACCGGGTGCACATAATAACCTTGCCGACACCCATGTGCTCATCCGCCATGGCTAGAGAAAAATCAATCAAATTTATCCAGGCTAATCTAGCCGGTACGGGCGATGCTACCAAGCTGCTTGTGGAGCGCATGATCACGGGCGAATTCAGTTTCGCGTCGGTGTCCGACCCGCACACGCTCGTCAACCACATGTAGCATTTGCCCCGCTCCGTCACTCCATTTCACGCTTCAGAGCACCCGCGTGTCTTCTTGCTGGCGCGGGCCCCAGACTTCGACCTATTCCCAGTATACGCCTCCCACTTGATCGTTGCGCTCCGCTGCGAACGTGCTGGGAAAGCATTCGTCGTCGTGGCTGTCTATGCGCCACGCTGTCACCTGTTGGACCCAATTCTGGACGAACTGAGCCAGGTGGTCTCCCGGTATTTCATCCACAGCTCAATTTTGGGCGGTGATTTTAATGCTAAACGTGCGCTGTGGGGACCCGAGGTGAGCGATGTGCGGGGGGCTCAACTCGTACAATGCGCATGCGGAAATGAACTTTAAATATTAAACCATTGTGGTTCACTACCGACTTTCGAGACACCCTACTCTCGATCATGGATCGACGTCTCGCTCGCTTCCTTTTCCTTGACGGAGCAGGGATATAGCTGGCCGGTATCTGAGGAGGAGACGTTGTCGGACCGTCGCTACATCGAATTCACTCTTTTCGCGGTCACGACGACAACTGTGCGTCGTCTCACAAATTTTCGCACGCGGCCAAATGCTAGAGTGTTTTCGGGACCATAACTGGTTCCTCGGCGTCTCCAGATGTCACTATCGAACACCCGCAATGCTCGACATGGTGCTAGAGGGGTTCTACTCCATCTATAACACCTTATGTAAGCGCCACCTTAGAAGGGTTCGTCCGCACAGCGACGGGGCGAAGACTTGATGGTCGCCCCTCTTGAAGGAAGAGCGTGCGAGGGTGCGCGCGATGCGACGCCATTTTCAGCGTGCGCGTGATCCCGCCATGCCTGAGACCTTTCGGGCCCAGTATGCTGCCGCCTACGTGATCTACAAGCGTAATATCCGGTAGGCGAAGGCTGCGGCTGATCGGGCGGTGTGCCAAGACATTACGGCACGGGCACTCTTTCGTATGCCAATAAGGACCGCCTTTGAAAAATTACCACCCATACTATCCCTTCCTCCGCTAGAAGGTCCAGACGGCACTCCCACCTCGTCCGTCTTAGACTCGGCGGCACTCCTATTACGCACACATGTAGCTTCGGATGACCCAAGCGCTGACAGCGACTACCATCGCCGCATCCGGGCTGTTCAGAGTCCGTATCCTGCAGTACAGGACGATTATCCATCGGCGCGTCCGTCTATTGGAAGTCCTCAGGGCTCACCGATTAGCCCCTTACTGTGGAATTTGGTGATTTACTCGTTATTAGACCGCCCACTTCCACAGGGGTTGCACATCCAGGCATCTGCAGACGACACCATAATACTCGTTTCCGGTCTGTCGCGCTTGCAATTGCAGGCTGTCGCAGAATCTGTACTCACCTTGGTTTGCAATTGGGCCCGGCAAAACAAGGGCAAAGTTAGTCACGAAAAGTCCTATTTCGTCTTTTTCAACAATGGGCACATTGGCACCTCTAAGCGGCGCCGTCCATTAGATTGGATGGCACTTATCTAAAAACCAAAGATCACATTAAAATTCTCGGCGTCGTCTTTGATGACAAACTCAATTTCCATGCCCATGTTGACTTTATTAAGACCGAAGCTGAGGTTTTGGTTGCGAGATCTCTCAAATTTTTACGCCTGCACTTCTTGCTGCGTCCCGTGCTTCTACAGTGTCAGTATAGACAGGTTCTGCTTCCTGCGATTGCATACGTGTCTCCGGTGTGGTGGCCGGCTATTGCATCATTCTGAGCCACCCGAATATTGTCAGTACAGCGCTCCATTCTCGTGGCTCTGACTGGTGCGTATCATACTAGGCGCACCACGGCACTGCATGTCCTGGCCAACTGTCCACTTTTGAATGTGGAGCTGGAAGATTTGGGGCAAAGTTCTACACCCTAACTCTCCGCCAAATCACCCATTATGGCCAGGTCGCTTTCCACCCGACCTGCATAGCGCGTCCATTCGATGAGTGGTCGCATCACCCGCGCGCGGCTTGTGGTTTTTTGTTCACGCGTTTGACGCCACCCCAGGCAGCCATACTTTCCACCTTGCTGGCATACCACGTGTAGACAGACGGCGCATTCACGACAGTCGCGGCGGGAGCGGCGTACGTGGCGTTCGACCCGCTCGGCCGCCTTCTCGCGGTGGGGAAGTTCAGGATCGAGAACGTCACTAGCGTGTACAGTGCGGAATCCATTGCTTTTGGAGAAGCCCTCGAGTTCATTATGAACGTTAATCCATTTATATACCGACTGCCTGTCTCTTTTTCCGGCCTTCTCTTTAAGGATAAACGCATCTGGCAATTTCGAAAAGTGCTGCGCCAGGTCCAACTCGTGGGTCGCACCATCCGCCTCTTCCACGTCCCTGGCCACCGGGGCGTGGTAGGTAATGAACTCGCTGACGCGGCCGCGTCGTCGGCGATACGCAATGGTCTCGTTCGTTCTTGCCCCACCTCATTACGGTCGGTCAAGAAATCATTATTTACCGCCTCATTGCAACAATGGCATTCCTACGGCCAGCGCGAGGGCAAAGATACCAGCCATTACAGATGGGTCAGGAGTGGATATGCCATTCAATCTTTGTTCCCCCGGACTCGTTTGTTCACCAATTTTTTAACCGGACACGGCCACTTTTCGTACTACCTCCATCACTTCCGTCTCAGCCCCTCCGATCGGTGCGCGTGTGGTACTCCAAATGTAGATGAGACTCACTATTTGACTTCATGCTCGCGTACCGCACTCGTTGCTTTGCGGTTGCGCCGAATCTTGAATCTCGATACCCTTTCACCCGACGTGTATCTCGCACTCATAAAAACCAAACCATCCCGCGCCCTGCTCCTGCAGCTAATACGCATCATAACCCTCTCCGTTCCTTCCCCTTCTGTTCCTGTCTCTCCTTCGCTTCCCGATGCTCACTAATTCGCTCCTCCTTATCATTCTCGTTTCACCATTTCATATTACTCGCGCATGATTGTTCTTTGCCATCCGCGTTGCATAAGCCAACTGTGGTGGGGCTTCCCCGTGCTGAATAGCACTAACCGCATGCTATATCCCCATTTTTCTCCAGTTCCTCTTATCCATTTTCCCTTCCCCATGTGTCATCTACCAATGTACAGACTTTGCAGCTCTTTAGCCTGATGAACCTCCACGTCGCTATCAAGAGGAACTCTAACCGGGCCACTCAAGTCGACTTGGCGCGGCAAGATCATGCGGCAAGAGTGCGACCACGATAGAAGAACCGACGCCTTTGGCCTTTTCTGCAATGAAACAGCTGCGCGTCCCTTCGCGGGCGTTGGTGGGTTGCCCTGGGGGCGAAGTTGGTTTGGGTGCGTGTGCAGCTTGCAGACCCCTTTCTATTCTGCTCCCCGCCTCTTCCTCATTGACATCGCTCTACACACAATCTTTGCCTATTTATAAGCTTGCACGCGCCTCCTTTTTTTTACAGATTGGTTTTTTCTCTAACACCATTTTGGGCTGCCTTGGCCACCCCTTTTCATTTATGTTATATTAGCTTTCATACCCATTGTACCCTAATGGTGGTGCGGGTTTTCCCCTACTTTATTTTTCCTTTTTTTTCACCAAGGGGCCACAGAAAGCAAGGGAAAGGAGCGTCGCTGCTCGCCTTTTTCGCCCCGGGCGTGATGCCCAAGTATTGAAGTATGCGCCTGCCGGCTTCGGTCATAGAGAGCCGCTCCAGCTGGGTCGTCGGTTGCACTTCCGCAATTTCCTTGAGGGTATTGCGTCCCCTCAGGCTCAGGAGCTTGTTGGTGTTCGTACACTCGAATAGTCCTAACGCCGCCTTGTAAGCTCGGCGCATCAAGGCGTTCACCTTATTCTTTTCACACTGCATCCAGTTGTGGAAGGCTGCAACGTAGGTGACGTGGCTGATTACGAAGGAGTGCACAAGCCGAATCAAGCTTTCCTTCTTCACCCCGGCCTTGCGGTTGGCGACCCGTCTGATGGGACGTATTGCGTTGGTAATCTTGCCTGTAAGGCGGGAAATGGTCTCGCCGTTGCCGCGTCGCTTGTGTATAATCATGTCGAACACCCGGATTTAGTCGATCTCCGGGACCACTTGGCCGTTCCTCGTCACGATCTTGATGGCCTCATAATTCTTCGGTTCACTCCTCTTACGTCTGACGTACTTCGGTGGTGACGCCAGCAGTTCGGACTTGCTCGGTGAGCAGATCGAACCGGAGCCGTTTAGCTGGTCTTCGATCGCGTCGACGGCTTCTTGCAGCGTGCTCTCAATGGGACCGTCGCTTCCTCCCGGCACCTACAGCGTGATGTCATCAGCGTAGATGGTGTACCGGACCCCCTCGACTCGAGAGAGTCGCTTGGCCACCCCGATCATAAGGAGGTTGAATAACAACGGCGAGATGACCGAGCCCTGAGCGATACCGACACTACCGAGCCTCTTCTCTTGGAGCCGTAGATCGGAGGCGCACAGCTCGGTAATTATTTATTTATTTATTTCATAATACTGTGAGCCTGTCTCAGGCTCTGACAGGAGTGGAATGTACAATAGGTGGTACAACAGGTTTGGTGTTCCGGAACATGAATGAAAAGATACATAACTTATATAAAGAATAGAATCAAAAAGTGTGCAGAGTTGTAGAAACATACAATTCATGACTCCTAATCAAGAAGGCTATGGCTACAACACATTTACGAAAGCATTTTCAAAGAAAGATTCAACATTCGCAACAAAAACATCAACTGACACATCATTCACAATATGGCGGGGCAGGCTATTCCATAGTTCTATGGATCAAGGAAAAAAAGAAAATTTGAATAAATTACATCTAGCAGCAAATGGCCGTATGCACAAGTCGTGATTGGTTCTTTTGGAGCGGTGGTGAGGTTGCTTTAGGTATACGTCCTTAGTTATGTTGATGCAATCATGATATAACAGAAAAAGAAATTTCATGCTTGCAGTTAGTCGTCGGCATTCTAACGTCGAGATGCTAGCCCTTTTACGGAGAAGTGTCACGCTATCGTAGCGGGAGTAACGGGAATAAATAAAACGGAGTGCTAGGCTTTGAATTCTTTCAAGTTTCGTTTTCAGGTAAGACTGATGGGGGTTCCAAACTATAGCGCTGTACTCCAGGATGGGTCTTACTAGAGTCATATAGGCGTTTAGTTTTACATGCGCTGGTGCAGCTGACAATTTTCGTCGGATAAATGCAAGTTGTCGGTATGCTTTTGTACATATGTTATCTACATGGGATTCCCAACTCAATTTTTCAGTAAACGTTACCCCCAAGTACTTTGCTTCATTATTACGCGTCACAGCAGATCCTGATAAATGGTAAGTAAAATAGATGGGAGTTTTTTTTCCTTGTTATGGTGACAGATGACGTTTTGCTTACATTTATTTTCATATCCCAAGTTTTACACCAAGAATCAATGTTAGTTAGTGTTAAGTGCAGATTATTTTGGTCATCTTGTGAACGAACGGTAGTGTACACAACGCAGTCGTCTGCAAATAATCTCAGTACAACATCTGGAGTGACACAGGAAAAAATGTCATTTATATAGATTAAAAAAAGTGTAGGTCCTAATACTGATCCCTGTGGAACACCAGAGCAAACGTCTAGGCTAATTGATTTGGCATTTTTTATTTCGACGTATTGAGTACGGCCCGAGAGGTAAGCTTCAATCCAGGAAACTATGTTTGAATTAATACCAATCATTTTAAGCTTCTCTATTAATTTACAATGTGGGACAGAATCAAAAGCCTTTGCAAAGTCTACGAACACTGCATCCACTTGCAAACCAGAGTTAATAGCAGCCGCGAAGTCATGTGTAATTTCAAGTAATTGCGTGACTGTTGATAGCCCCTTCCTAAAGCCGTGCTGGTTTACATATAAAAGCTTGTTGCTTTCCAGGTAAGTTATGACTGCTTTGTTAATTACATGCTCCATTAATTTGCAGCAAGAGCTAGTTAGTGATATAGGCCTGTACGTGCTTACCAAGAGCCTATTCCCATTTTTTTTTAACACTGGGACCACTTTCGCACAAAGCCAGTCGGTGGGCACGGTTGCTGTTGCCATGGATACGGAAAAAATTTTTTGAAGAAGGGGAGACAGCTGTTGCGCGTATCGTTTTAGAAAAGCATTGGGCAATCCGTCGGGCCCAGGCGATTTCTTTTCATCAAGCTGTAGCAGTAAGTTAAGAATGCCGCATTCTGTTATGACAAGGTCAGGCATGCGGGAGTGGTATTCCGCTTACTCTGATGTAGAAGCACGGGTGAACACAGACTGGAAATAGTGATTCAAGGCGTTCGCAATACAGTTTGCGTTATCCGTAATGGCTCCGTCTATTTCCATTTGGTCGATAGACGCCCCCGGTTTTGCCAGGTAACGCCAGAACTTTCTTGGCTCGTGTGTCATAAAATTGGTCAGCGTATTTGTGAAGAAATTGCTTCTTGCTGAAGAAATTTCTGCTCTGAGCATTTGCGAAAGAGCATTTATAGCATCGACGTTGGTTTTCTTTTTACGCATTCTTTGTAACTTTCTTTTGAGGTGGATAATACTGCGTGTAATCCAAGGTGTCTTCCTGTTTACTCGTTTTTTCATTGATGGGATAAATTTTTCTTCACAGTACGCTACTATTCGTTTCAGCTTTAACCATAAGTCATTCGCGTTTTCAAATCCCGACTGTAAAAGATTATCTAGCATTATTTCAATGTAATCAATAACACTGACATCGTCTGCCCTGCTGTAATCCTTGACAGATATACGAGATATACTGGTGATTTGGTTGGGACTGAAACTTAGGTTATCAAAAGTAAGTAAAAGCATTTTGTGGTCCGAGATTCCATTTTCGATACTGATATCAGGGTTTAGCGTCTTGGAAACGAAAGCAAGATCAAGAATGGAGCTTGCTTGCCCTTGTATACGCGTTGGCTCCCTAACAAGCTGAGGTAAAGAAAAACTAAACATAATATTCAGAAGCATTTCACAACTATTGTGCTCGTTTCCACCAATTGTCAGATTTCCCCAGTCAATCCCAGTTAAGTTGAAGTCTCCGACTAAGATTAGCTTAGTACGCTCGTTAATTTTACGGCTCAGAAAGTCGTGCAATTCAGCAAGATAGTCAGTTGGCGCATTTGGTCGTCGGTATATGCCGCCAACGAACACAGACATTCCATTGATAGTGATACTGCACCACACACTCCCGTGATTGGGTATTCCTTCGTCTTTCTTAAATGATAAGCCTTCTTTAATAGCTATGGCAACGCCCCCTCCCCGGCCATCGCGGTCGAAACGAACGATGGAATAGGAATTGGGAAGCACCTCTGGATCGTCAATGTGGGGATGTAACCAGGTTTCAGTGATGACAATTATATCGGGGCTGTATACCAGCACTATTTCTTCTAATTTTTCGGTTTTGTTGACAACGCTTCTTGCATTCAAACATAATAGCGATAGTTGAGGTGAATTTTGTCACGAGCTCGAGTGACTGTTTTCATAAGCCATACGGCTTTCGCGCTTCACGAGTGTCCTCTTATTTTCAGTGCTATCCCAGGCATACAGATCGCTGTTTATCCTCAGTTTATCAAATATAAGCTTGACCTTGTCTCCTCTGGTACGATTTTCTTGGGATGAATGCCATAGTTTCCGGCGCATTTCCCGTACTGCTGGTGAGAAGTCTTCCGAGATTGATATCTGTTCACCTTGCAACTTGGAACAGTTTCGAAGAACAGACATTTTCTCAGTGAAATCGAAAAAACGAAGGATTACTGGGCGTTCACGTGCAGTACGTTTCTTGCCGATACGATGAATCCGTTCAATAGATTTAACTTCAACTGCAAGAATGTCTTTGAAAATGTCATGCATCACGCATTTTTCCAAAATTGCCGGGCTTTCGTTGTCTCCCTCTTTGAGACCGTATATGATTAAATTGTTGCGGCGACTTCTGTTTTCCTGGTCTTCTAATTTATTGCTTAACCGAGCCATCTCCCGATTCATAGTGTTAATAGCTTCCTCGCATTTTAGAACCTTTTCATTATAAAGCTGGAGAGAAGCAAGATTTGTCTCTATTTCCGTAAGCCTGACTTGGACACTCAGTAGACCTGACTCCAACTGATGTTGTGATGTCTTAATTGCGGTAACAGTACTTAAGATCGCATCCAGTTTGTCTTGGTCGGGCCCTGGGTTCTCTTCAATGTCACCACTAAGCTTTAGTAACACGAAAATAACACGAGATAGGTCAACACAACACTGGAACAAGCAGTGGGGACTCGGCAGCACCAGTAATCCAACAGAGTTACTTCTAAAAGGACTACTACAAAATTGTTTCTCACCAACCTGTACAAAGCAGAACACGAAATTCAGCATCGTGCGCCGTACGGTGCCGCCGAGTCCACTGAAAGGTGAAGCCGGTCGATCCATCTTTTTATGCCCATCTGATGACGTAATTCGTCTGGGTCGTGCGCAGAACGAGATGTCCAGTTTGAGCAGCCCTGCGCAGTTGTCCTCTTGCGGCGGTGCTTTCGGTGGGAAATCGGATGCATCAGTAGACCGCACGTGGTTGTGCAGACACAATGCTGTTGGTGCCTCTGTACATGGACGGGATGTGTAGTCAGTCGGTGGCAAGGAATAGCCATGGGCGGATCTAGGTAGCCACAGGAACACCTGTACAAAGCAGAACGCGAAATTCAGCATCGTGCGCCGTACGGTGCCGCCGAGTCCACTGAAAGGTGAAGCCGGTCGATCCATCTTTTTATGCCCATCTGATGACGTAATTCGTCTGGGTCGTGTGCAGAACGAGATGTCCAGTTTGAGCAGCCCTGCGCAGTTGTCCTCTTGCGGCGGTGCTTTCGGTGGGAAATCGGATGCATCAGTAGACCGCACGTGGTTGTGCAGACACAATGCTGTTGGTGCCTCTGTACATGGACGGGATGTGTAGTCAGTCGGTGGCAAGGAACAGCCATGGGCGGATCTAGGTAGCCACAGGAACACCTGTACAAAGCAGAACGCGAAATTCAGCATCGTGCGCCGTACGGTGCCGCCGAGTCCACTGAAAGGTGAAGCCGGTCGATCCATCTTTTTATGCCCATCTGATGACGTAATTCGTCTGGGTCGTGTGCAGAACGAGATGTCCAGTTTGAGCAGCCCTGCGCAGTTGTCCTCTTGCGGCGGTGCTTTCGGTGGGAAATCGGATGCATCAGTAGACCGCACGTGGTTGTGCAGACACAATGCTGTTGGTGCCTCTGTACATGGACGGGATGTGTAGTCAGTCGGTGGCAAGGAACAGCCATGGGCGGATCTAGGTAGCCACAGGAACACCTGTACAAAGCAGAACGCGAAATTCAGCATCGTGCGCCGTACGGTGCCGCCGAGTCCACTGACTCGGCCCCGTCAGAAAGTTCTTGATGTAATTGTACGTTCCTGCGCCCATGTTGAGGTGGACACCTGGGCTAGGATCGCAGAGTGCTTCACTTTGTCGAAGGCGTTCTGCAGGTCCAGCCTTGAGGTGTCACCCCTTGGCTATTTCAAATCAAATCGAATCAATCTTTATTTTCCAGTAAAAGAAACAGAAACTGGATGGTCATTTCGGGCTAAAAGCTACGAGAGTAGCTTCACGGGCCCCAAAAGACCTTACATGGCAACATAACCTTGGCACATGATGAAACACTGTAGCAGACATATACATACGAGGTGTGACACAAAAATAACGAGACTGGTCCAATAACTTACTGTACTTACTGAATCAGTTCTCTGTGACATTATCACCTTCAAAGTAGTCCCCTTCAGCATTCACACACTTCTGTATTCGGTGCTGCCATTGCTGGTAACAGTTCTGGAACGAGGTTTTTGGAAGGCCCTTCAGGAGATTCTCCGTTTTTGCCTGAACCGCTTCAACTGAGGTAAAAGGGGTTCCCTTTAAGCAAGATTTATCTTTAGGAAGTAAAACAAAGTCGCATGGAGCCAAATCAGGTGAATAAGGAGGATGCCCCATCAGAGTAATGTTTTTGCTGGTCAGAAACTGCTTGACAGATAGGGCCGTGTGAGCGGGTGCATTGTCAGGGTGCAACAGCCATCCATCCCTCCACAGCTGTGACCTTTTTTTCCTAATTTTTTCACGAAGTCTTTTTAGTACTTCAATGTAGTAGTGTTGATTAAGAGTCTGACCACTGGGAACCCAATAAATTATTACAATGCCATTAATGTCGAAGAAGAAAATTGACATTGCCTTGAATTTTGATTTTGACATGCATGCTTTTTTGGGTTTTGGGGATCCTGGAGACTTCCACTGCATTGACTGGCGCTTACTTTCTGAGTCATAGGTAAAAATACATGTCTCATCACATGTTACAACAGATTCCAACAAATTTGGCTCGTTTGCAATGCGTTCTAACATATCCACACGCACCTCTTTACGGCACTGTTTTTGGTCAACGGACAGAACTTTTCGAACAGGCTTCGCACAAATCTTCCTCGTGTGTAATTCGTCCGTTAAGATGCGTCGAACAGCTTCCCTATCCAAGTGAACCAGCTCCACCACTGCACGAACACTTAATCTTCGGTCGCCACTGATCCCATCACGAACTTTGGCAATGTTTTGGTCTGTAATCGCTGACCTTGTGCGCCCAGCACGTTCATCATCTTCCACACTGTCCCTTCCCCCTGAAAACCGCTTATGCCATTCAAACACACGTGCACGAGACAAAGTTACATCTCCATAAGCCTCGGGTATTATTTGAAATGTTTCCGTGGCTGATTTATTAAGTTTCACAAGAAACTTGATGTTGATTCGCTGTTCGATTTTTACATCAGACATTTTTCCGGAAGAATGCAGTTGCACATGTTCACTCAATGACGCAGCACTCCCAAATGGCGTGATCGCTTTCGTCGAAACTGGACGCATGAATAGAGGAGGTGTATGGGATTACGTCAGCAAAACAGTTTTTGCCAACTCCACTCTTTTTTCGAGCTACACACTTAGTCTCGTTTCTTTTGTGTCACACCTCGTATATGTGAGGCAAAAAACATAATAGTCATGACTGCATTATATATAACTATGTCATAGTGCACCGTAGTAATTACAGTAAAATGCACTTATGCAGCAGAAAAAAAGAAAAGAAAGTCAGTGGAAACGGAATGTTATCACTGAAACAACATATAACTGAACAAAATATAGTCTGAGTTGCTTCCTATTATAACCTGCTATATCTACATATTTGTTGAGTATAACGGTAAGTTTATACGGAAATGTGGACTAATCCATTTGTCAGATTTACTTTTGTTTATCTTAGGCTGACGGTGTTCTAAGCACGCTAGAGGTCCAATGAAGTTATTTACTAATGTGTCAGAAAATTGCATCACATATAATAAACGGTATGTGTAAATGTTATCTACTCTCACAATATTAAACAATTTATATGCATCTCCAGTCGTAGACAACGGCTCCAGGTTTCCGATGCGACGAATAATTTTTTTCTCCAATATAAAAAGTCTGTTTATATTGGCTTTAGTTGTCGCGCACCAGACCAATGCACAATAGTTTAGGAGTGAATTGAAAAGGGCGCAATACATCTGTAGTTTGGTGGAGGCTGGCAGCATGCCGCGACAACTGCATGGTACTCCTGTCACAGATGATAGTTTTTTACATAGATAGCTTACATATGTATCCCAAGTTAAAGTAGATGAAAAATGAACAGCAAGAATTTTGTAACTGTCAAAACTCCCTATTTCTCAATCCTCAAAAATAATGTTATGGTTTGGTGTTGCCTTCTTCTTTTTTGCATGAAATATAATAACCTTTGTCTTTGTTGCATTAATCTTAAGTTGATTTTCCTTAGACCATATAGATAGCTTCTTTAGTAGATCGTTGCATTGTGATGCAAACTAGTTTAGATCAAATCCATCCATTAAAATGGTGCTGTCGTCTGCATATATAATAAATTTTGCCCTTCTGTCTAAATCTACGATATCATTAATATAGATGTTAAACAATAGTGGTCCCAGCAGACTCCGTTGCGGTACCCCAAAGAAGGCTGAGGTTTCGCCATTCATACATGTGCATGTAGCCGTCTGCTGAGCTATGATTGTAATAAATTTAAAGAATTACCACGTATACCATAAGACTGCTATTTGCCAAGTAGTGTAGAATGATCAAGGGAGTCAAACTGGCATGCTTGTTATATGCCTATGCCGGGTGCGCCGCGTTGAAGTCCCCGCAGGCGACGAGCCCGTGAGTCCCCGCCACTCTGCTGGCTCTGTGAAGGAGCGTCTTGAATTTGGCTTCCAGTGTGACGGGCTACTGTAGACATTAAGCAGAAAGGTGCTGTTCTTTTGTTTGCTGCCCGTTGTGACCTCGATGAGACTGTATTCAATTTTACTATTGTGGAACTCGTGCTCAACGAAGATGAGTCCCTTGTGAACCAATGTGCATATCCCTCTACCACCGTTCATTTTCGGAGACTTGGCGTATAGCCGACAAACGGGTATTCTCCCAGTCCTCTTTATGTTCGTAACAGAGCGTCCGTAAAACTCGCTTAAGCACGGAATGCCACCTCTCTACACTATTTGACTAAGGGTGATAGACGGAACTTTGTATAAACTTTACCCTGCGCATTTGTAAGAATGTGCTAGTCAGTGCGCTGGTGAATACTCACCCTTGATCCGCCTGAATTTCGGCTTGAAACCCAACTCGTGCGATTACTGTCAAAAGCGCGTCTACTAATTAGGTGGATCTGAACTCTTTCAGAGCGACTGCTGCTGGAAACTTTGTAGCCGGACAAAGCATGATAAACTGATACCTGTAACCCGACTTTTTCTTTCGTAGACGCCCTACCGTGTCTATCACAAGCCGTCTGAAAGGTTCCGTTTTTAAGGGCAGAACATTTAGTGGAGCTTTTCATGTTTCTCTTGGTTTACACGTGCGCTGGCAGGCGTCGCATAATCTTACGAACTTCTACTTCCTTGAAACAGCCAGGGCAATCTTCCTTCCATGAGCAATCTTTCCTTTGATTTGTATATGCCTAGGTGGCCAGACCACTCACTTCTATGACAGAGGTTCAAAAGGTCCTCCCTGAACTTAGTGGGTGCCACTAAACGATCTAGAATCCTACCTTTCCGGTCTCTGGTTGCCGATACAACAATCCTCCCCTCTCTTGTATCGTCAGGTTGCGCCTAGCAGTGCCTTCTTTAGCTGTGTGATGTAGTTTATCTAAACTGTCATCCTTCGTTTGCTCGGCTGCCAGTGACTATCGGTCTACACGTAAGAGCAGATCAAAGTTCTTTGAGGCCGGTGAAAGTAAAGACCCTGTCTCGCTTGCGGGTGCGTCAGCTGGCTCTTCCTGCAGGCTTGAACTTGGACAACCTAGTGATCCGCTCACACTGAGCTGGTCAGCTGGCAGGCTTTCCCCAACCGCTTTTTCGTCCCTCCAGCTTAGCTAGGATTCGGTTACGATGTTACCTCTTTTGCTATTTCCGCTGGAGCAGCTCTTGCATTTTAAGCCCAAAGCGACGCGATTTGGCGAGGGCCTCGCGTCAACGCCTGTACTAGGCCCTCTCCCAGTTTAAACCCTTTGTCCCGCAGTAACTAATCCGAAGGATTCGAAAAAATGTGAGGGTGCTGCAGCGACAAAAATTTGAAAGTGCAGCCTTGGTCACTAGCTCCATGAACGGTCCACTAATTTTCCCTTTGGCCATTGGCAGACACACGCTGTGTTCTTCTACAACATGTTTAATCCATGCTGCTTCTCCAGTGCAGTCATCTATCGTCACGTAAGACGGATGGACAAGGTCCATCGTGGAGGCACTCTTTCGCAGCACCCGGCATGGTTTGCCATTAACTTGCATGTCTTGAACATATGGGCTTAAAAGTTCCATATTCTGGTCTTTTTCATCCACGCAGCAGAAAACTACTCTAGGTTTCCCGCAGTTTGCAGCGATATGTCCCAGTTTCTAGCACTTATAGCAGTGGATTGGTCTAAAAGATTCGAACTTTCTTTTCTGCTCATTTTGTACGATTTCCCTGTTTGATTTCTCCTCGCTATTTTCTGAGGGCTTTTTCTCCACGTCTACAGGCTCCGCTCGGCTAGTCTGCGAACCCTTTTTAAACGGAAATGGTTTCCGTGGTCCATTTCGACCACCCCAATTTCAGCCCTCAGCGTTCACCTTTCTACGCAGTGCGTACTCTTTGGCTAATTCAGCCACCCTTTCCACAGTGTATACTTTTCCTCTGTCTTGCACCCACAGCTTCACAGATGGTGGGATGCTCTTGTAAAACTGCTCGAGACAAATGAGTTCAATGATCCTGTCTCTGCTCTCGTAGGCTTCCGCGGTATTCAGCCACTTGACTATGTTGGCCTTTAAGCCGTATCCAAACTCAGGATATCACTCACTATCCTTGTTGCCTATGCTTCTAAACCTTTGCCGAAAAGCTTCGGCTGAAAGCCGGTATTTCTTGAGAAGGCTAGCCTTAACTTTCGCATAGACATATGCATCCTGCGCACTGAGTCTCGCTATTACTTCCGCAGCCTCACATGGCAACATAGACAGCAAGCGCTGCGACCATGTACTCGGACCGAAGTTCATCTTGTCGCAAGTGCTTTCAGAATTGCTTAGAAAAAATCCTATGTCGTTCCCAACCTCAAATGGTTTGAACAGCCTGTCCGTGCAGTATTATTCTGCCTCACTTGATCGTCCCAGAGCCCCGTCACTTCCTTGACACAACTCCAAACGTTTGCAAGTTCAAGTTGCATTTTTCTTAACTCGCGATCTTTCTCGCGGCCCTCTCTGTCTCTCTGTCCCGTTTCTCTCTTTTCTTAAAAAGTCCCAACCCCATTTGAATGTCCTCCTCACTGGCCTTTTCGGAAATCAGCTGCAATAACTCCGATTTTAGCATTTCCTTGCGTATCTCTAGGCCAAGTTCTTCACGAACAATTAACAGTTCGTCTCTCAGCAGTGTCCTAAACTCTATAATGATTGCTGCTTTACTGCCTTGGTCCTGCTCGCTAAACCCACCTAGGAAAGCACAACCTAGCTAACAATCAAGAACCTAGCTTCCATGCTGTTCGAAACAGAACAACCACAACATGATATCTAGACTGTCAAAGCAAGAACCAAGCACGCACCGCAGACACAGCACCGCATCGCAAAGTCCATCCCACTGCTGCCACCAGTTGTAATGGTTGGGGTCGGGCATGAAATAGATGGTAGCTGGCCCATGCCGTCATCTAAGTTATCCACGCTGAAAACGTTGTTGAAGGGAAGAACTGCTTCTCATCGAGAACGAGGAATACGGGATTTATTTAGAGTACCTAAATCAGAGCGTTACAGTTCGTCACTCTAACATGACTGAAAGAGGAATGCACACTGAGGAGCCACCAACGGCTCCTTAAATACTCTGTCCTCCCTAGATCCCTAGGTGAGGGAAAAACGGCCGCTTGACGAAACCGAGCGTTCAAAGTCATCGTTGCCGACCCGCCTTCGAGGGGGAAGAGTTTACGCACTCACTTCCGCACAGATTTCACTGACCACATCGAGGTGAGAGGGTTCTTGACACATAGGTACTGCCCCGAGCAGGCGCCTCTTCATCCCAGTGTTGAGCCTGCAGTTTATGGCCGCCGTGTCTGTCCATGACTGCTAAGCCCCGTGAGACGGCCACAATACATCTTCTCCCACGATTTCCACTGCTTCTGACAAGACGTGACGGCGACGGCGAATCTACTAACAATACTTGGTGCGCTGGCCGCGTTTAGTCATAGCGGCGCCGAGGGGGTGTTGATGCGGCACATCGTCGCCCCTACTACACGAATCGACGCAGCATGTGGGGAAGGATTCCACAGTCGCTTCTCGTAAACTCGCCACCTTCGCAGCTGCAGCTGGCTGGGAAAATTTTGTATGTCGGTACCCTTTCAGGCAGTTCGTAACAGCCTCACAAAAACAAAGATATTCGAGTATGTGCTTTCGTAACGTTGGTAGTTGCATTTCTTTTCTTGTCGTTAAGGTTAAAGCCTGGGCTGCAAAAAGGTCTACTTGCTCACTTTACGGTTTTTATGGCTTTTATGCTCACTGAAACGTGGTATCAATCTGATAGCAAGATGCTACAGCTGCCTGGTTACGAAATGTTTTTCCTTAACCGATCTGACACATTCTGCCTTATGTTAGTTTCGTTACCGATGATTATGAAGTTTCAACAATACAAAATCGAAATCAAATCATTTCAGTGGTATACCGCCCCCAAACGGTAACATTAAAAATTTTACGGATTATTTTGACCGGAGTCTAGAATATGCGTCACTAAAGAAATGTTCGTTTTTGTGCAGCGTTGATTTTAATATTAATATTCTAGACCATAACGCTACTGTACATGATTTCAACATGAAGATTCCCTCCTATGGTTTTGTCAAATTAATAGAAACAGCTAAACGTGTCACATGCGCTACTGCGTCGGCACTTGATCTAATAATTACGAACATTGAAATGAGTGTGCTCTCTGCTGGTACAATCGCTTCTGATGTGAGCGATCACTGTCCGGTGTTCTTTGTTTTTCGGCATGTGCATGGTAAGCGAAATAATGGTAAAGAATCTATTAGTGTGCAGCGCATAACTGACGCCTCTTTGGAAGCCTTTAAGCACGATATTATGCACTTTCACTGGTCCTGTGTGCTGCAGAATATGGATGTCAATGATGCGTACGATCTTTTTTTCACCATTTCCTTCGTTTCTATTCCAAGCACTTTCCAGTCGAAACTTACACGAAAAGTACGAAAAAGGTAAGAAAACTATGGGTAACAAAAGAACTTTTCAAAATTATAAAGACAAAAATTGTCTCAATCAAACGTTCCTTCGAACACGTGCAGAAGATACAATTCCTTCACTTTACAAAGTTCAGAAACCGATTAAACTCTGAGCTACGGAAAGCGAAGACATCATATTATCCGGAGCTCTTTTCTAACGTCAGTTCAAGGAGACCAGATATTGCCCGGAAAGCTTTAAACGATGTCCTAGGTCGCCGTGCGAATAACTCTGTCAGAAAATCTATGCTAGGAAATGGCAACGAAATAAGAGGGAGGGCAATTGCAGAATACCTTAACAAACATTTTCTTAATAACATTTCGTCTCAAGACCTCAGCGACATTACAATCACCACTTATCCTAATCAGCTTAGTGACACTATATTTTTCGAGCCCACTGATGCAAATTAAGTTTCTAACGTGTACATGGGATTTAGTAACAGCAAAGCCTTAGATATCAACAGTATGCAGATGAAACCATTGAAGTATGTGTTACCCATAATTTGTCCCTTCATTTCACACATGTACAAGCTCGCATTTGAGTGCGGGGTTTTTCCCAACGCAATGAAAGCTGCAAAAGTATCTCTCATATATAAAGGGGCGACCAAAACGTACCAACAAATTATAAACCGATTTCTGTAGTCCCTGTGTTTTTCAAAGGTCTGGAAAAAGTCATTTCTTCAAGAATAAGTAAGTTTTTTGAGAAACATAAGGTAATATCTGAGTCACAATTTGGTTTCAGAACTGGTAAATCTACAGAAACAGCGTTATTAACAATGAAGGAAATAATTTTGAATAATATTAATAAGAACTTGTATACGGTGGGCCTTTTGCTTGATTTTAGTAAAGCTTTTGACTGCATAAATCACACGATTCTTGTTAAGAAACTTAAAAATGTACGGAATCCCTGGTAGACCACTTACATTTCTTGAAGAATATTTCCAAAACAGAAGCCAGTCGGTGTCTTTAGATAATGAACTTTCATCTCTTTTGCCTATCAGTTGCGGTGTCCCACAAGGGATCATATTGGGACCCCTTTTGTTCAATACGTACATAAACGATATTGTAAGCATAGATCCTTCCATTGATTTTGTGATATACGCGGATGATAGCACACCACTTCTTTCAGGCCCTAAGCTTAATGATTTAATGGTGAATTGTATTGACCTACTGGTTAAATTGTCTAGGTGGTCAAGGTTGAATAAAATAAGAATTAATCCTACAAAGTCCAAGGCTATAATATTTTGCGCAAGAAACAAACTGATAGTACCGCATTGCATGGTTCACTTTGAAGTTCACCAAATAGAAATAGTTGAAGTGCACAAGATACTTGGAGTACATTTTTCCCTGTATTTAAATTGGGATGCCCATACTGACTTTGTCTGCAAGAAACTCTCTTCTGTCTGCGGAGTTCTATCGCGATGTCGTGAAACTTTACCTTTAAAATGTAAATTACAAGTTTATTACGCACTTTTCTTTCTCACCGTAACTACTGCAATTTAGTATAAGCCACAATCACCAAAACTAACATAAATAAGGTTCTCGTACTGCAAAAGAAAATTGTTCGAATAATCGCCAATATTGATACTACAACTACCTCCAAGTATGCGTTTGAAGCACAGAACATTGTACGTGTCAACCATTTGTATCACTTTAAGTTGTTACAAAAGATGTATTTTTAGACGGCATCCATTGCCGATTTTTATTCAACTCTGGCATCTTTGGGCATGCGCCATGCTAACATACACCCAAGAACTATTTTTACATACAATATACCACGTTTTCATACTAACTATAAATTGCAAATGTTGTCTTACAACCTGCCCGATGTTCTTAACCCATATAAACACACAATAGGATATACCACTTCTAAGCTGCGGAAATATTTTCTTTAAATGTGATTTTATGTCTTTTATGTTTTGCTTGATTTTTCCTATTTAATTCTGAATATTTGTATTACAATTTCAGCATTTAAATTTTGGATTTTATTGTTTACATTTTTTCCAATATATTGTTACACTCTGCATGTATAACTGGTGAATGTTTTCTCTTTATTGATCGTAATAATTTTATGTGTGTCTGATTTCTGTACCACTCGTGTGCTCCTGCTTCTAGGGGTTTTCTCGACATAGTCAAGCTCCTCATGCAGCTTTTTGCCAGAAAAGCCTCCAGTTGAACCTGGAAAATAAACCTACTTACTTAAAATTTGTGACATAGCATAATTGTGTACTGCTCTCAGGAACGGAGGAAGCCTAAAAACAGTGAAGAAGAAACTAGGAATTGGCAAGAATCAGATGTATGCGTTAAGAGACAAAACCGGCAATATCATTACTAATATGGATGAGATAGTTCAAGTGGCTGAGGAGTTCTATAGAGATTTATACAGTACCAGTGGCGTCCACGACGATAATGGAAGAGAAAATAGTCTAGAGGAATTCGAAATCCCGAAGGTAACGCCGGAAGAAGTAAAGAAAGCCTTAGGAGATATGCAAAGGGGGAAGGCAGCTGGGGAGGATCAGGTAACAGCAGATTTGTTGAAGGATGGTGGACAGATTGTTCTAGAGAAACTGGCCACCCTGTATACGCAATGCTTCATGACCTCGAGCGTACCGGAATCTTGGAAGAACGCTAACCTAATCCTAATCCATAAGAAAGGGGACGCCAAAGACTTGAAAAATTATAGACCGATCAGGTTACTGTCCATGGCCTACAAAGTATTTACTAAGGTAATTGCAAATAGAATCAGCAACACCTTAGACTTCTGTCAACCAAAGGACCAGGCAGGATTCCGTAAAGGCTACTCAACAATAGACCATATTCACACTATCAATCAAGTGATAGAGAAATGTGCAGAATATAACCAACCCTTATATATAGCTTTCATTGATTACGAGAAAGCGTTTGATTCAGTCGAAACCTCAGCAGTCATGGAGGCATTACGGAATCAGGGTGTAGATGAGCCATATGTAAAAATACTGGAAGATATCTATAGCGGCTCCACAGCCACCGTAGTCCTCCATAAAGCAAGCAACAAAATCCCAATAAAGAAAGGCGTCAGGCAGGGAGATACGATATCTCCAATGCTATTCACAGCGTGTTTACAGGAGGTATTCGGAGACTTGGATTGGGAACAATTGGGGATAAAAGTTAATGGAGAATACCTTAGTAACTTGCGATTCGCTGATGATATTGCCTTGCTTAGTAACTCAGGGGACCAATTGCAATGCATGCTTACTGACCTGGAGAGGCAAAGCAGAAGAGTGGGTCTAAAGATTAATCTGCAGAAAACTAAAGTAATGCTTAACAGTCTCGGGAGAGAACAGCAATTTACAATAGGCAGCGAGGCACTGGAAGTCGTAAGGGAATACATGTACTTAGGGCAGGTAGTGACGGCGGATCCGGATCATGAGACGGAAATCATCAGAAGAATAAGAATGGGCTGGGGTGCGTTTGGCAGGCATTCCCAAATCATGAACAGCAGGTTGCCATTATCCCTCAAGAGAAAAGTATATAATAGCTGTGTCTTACCAGTACTCACCTACGGGGCAGAAACCTGGAGGCTTACTAAAAGGGTTCTACTTAAATTGAGGACGACACAACGAGCTATGGAAAGAAGAATGATAGGTGTAACGTTAAGGGATAAGAAAAGAGCAGATTGGGTGAGGGAACAAACGCGAGTTAATGACATCTTAGTTGAAATCAAGAAAAAGAAATGGGCATGGGCAGGACATGTAATGAGGAGGGAAGATAACCGATGGTCATTAAGGGTTACGGACTGGATCCCAAGGGAAGGGAAGCGTAGCAGGGGGCGGCAGAAAGTTAGGTGGGCGGATGAGATTAAGAAGTTTGCAGGGACGGCATGGCCACAATTAGTACATGACCGGGGTTGTTGGAGAAGTATGGGAGAGGCCTTTGCCCTGCAGTGGGCGTAACCAGGCTGATGATGATGATAATTGTGTACTACGAAAGGGAGAGTGCAAATGCTTCCTAAGACCCTAGGACCCGAATGGAAGTTAGCACCGTGGTACGGGGAGGAAGAAAATGGCGCCATTATGGAATTTGAGTGACGTGGACTAGAGTGTCTAGAAGCAACACGGCCGGTTGTTGCCATGAGTGTTTGGCTGAGGCTACGAGCAGGAGCGCCAGTGTTTGCGTGGCATGGCGCCTTGACGTCCTCTTCCATCGAAGCCACTGAAGATCACCAGGGCAAGCAAAACAATCGGTTGTAGACCCGGCTGTTGCACGGCCATGTGAGAGCCACGGGTCCAAAGGTAACGCTTTTCGTGAGCTAAATCCAGACATCTTGCATCTTGGACCGACACCGCAGCAGCAGCCGCTCCAGAGCCCGATCATGCCTCGCCGAGCTTATCGAACGACTGCCCTCTCGTGCAGACGACCAGTTTTCTTTGATGCTACGAAAGAGTGTGTATAGCAGACAAATATGATTCGATGCTCACATATTTTCACTTTGTCTTGAAGATGACTTTGAAATAGCACCAGGCTTTTTATCACGTGATCTAGGGGAGAAGTAGAAAATTAGCTTGTTCCAAAGATAATAATGTTGACTTAAAACAAGCGCACTGAACATTAGTGCGAGCTATGCTTCTATGAGTACAAAATCAGTCGCGAATTTCATAAATCTTGCTTGTACTGGCGTCACTAGCATAATTATGTGAAAATGTCCGAGATGGCACACGCTGCAGCAATTTAGCAGACCTAAAAAGCTTCTTACCTGCATGTCTTTCTTCTTTACTCTAGTCATCCTATGATGAAGTATTACGGCATCTCAGCCTCGTAAACTTCACCCTAACATGATTTATTATGTAACTTCAGTATTCCACTCAATGGTGACAGCCTCGATGAAGAAGTCTCCACATTTAGGCACCAAGCATGCCACAGTAGCCATGATCACTTCAAGCAAAGCGGTCATGTTTCTTGGACACGTCATGGCGGTCGGATATAGGTGCTTGACAGAGACGGCGTCTTGAAGATTCCACTCACATATGCGCGCGTGCCATATTACTATACCATGACAACTTCTTCTGGGGCAAGTTGGTGCTTAGGCTTGTTTGACATGCTTGTTTCCACGCATGGTTTAAAACGTGAAGAAAAGTCCTACAGAGGCAGTGGCGCCCCAGCCACCAGCTGTTTAAGGACAGACTAAGAAACAAACAGAAGAAGAGTGCTCCGCGGACACGGCAGAGCGAATGTGTAACATGTAAAAACGTATTCACGATGGCTGCCATTCTGAAAAGAACGTTTCACTCTAGTATAAAACAATAGATGTGTCGCTGACGCAAGCTGACCATTACTTCTTGATATGAAAGGTTCCATCAGTTCTTTTGCACCTTGGGGAAAGCCTGGCATACACGGACTACAGTGCGCAGGAAGATCCGCATTTTCACTTTTCCCAATGATGTTAGCATGTCTCCTCAATCTGTAAGTGACACAACGCCCCGTTTGTCCAACATAGTACTCGCCGCAGCTTAGCGGCATTTCGTGTACTACGCCCTCAACACAGCGCCGACATAGTATGGCATGCCTCCTCTTCTGGCAGTCTAACTTCCGAGGGCACGGCCAGGACCAATTGTTTTGGGAGCCGAAAATAAAACAAATATCTCATACCTACTTTCTTCAGGTTATGGCTCATGCGGTGCACACAGGGCACTTACGTCTGTTTTTTTAGAGCACTGGTCTCAGTCGCTTGTTCCGGCGGCGAGCGTCGGCGCTGTCCCTCGTAACCGTGCGAACAAGCCCAGCGAAGGATGAAAGCGAACGTGAAGCGCAGCGGGAAATGAAATACGGCAATAGCGGACAGAGAACGAGGAGGAAATCGGAGAAGGAGCGTGCGGCGCAACCATGAGGTGGAAAGCTGAGGAGGAGGGTATGGCGAAAGCGCTAGAAGGAAAGTGTATCACCGGGGAAGACGGGCGTTGTGGGGACGATGGCTACGAGATAGCTTGATAGTATCGTGCATTGTGCGTACGGAATCAATGTGCTGCCGAAGTGGAGGTCCGTCTGCGACGGCTGCTGTGAATTGCGCCTGCGCATGACCCGCACGCTTCCTCTAGCGATCTCCGGCGATACCGGAGTAGAAAATCCATCGGTGATCTTAGGACAGCCAGGCGACTACAAAAGAAAATTGAACGCCACATGGATAAATTGACATCTCGAAGTTGGGAAATGTTTTGCCAGTAACTACACCCCGAAAGGCCACTTTCACAAATCTGGAGAATCATACGTGTTCTGCTCCTTGAACAACGCTTCCCATTCAAAGCGCTGGTGCTCTTCCAGGGGGAACTGGATGCTGATGTTGCAAAATACTTTTGTGCAAGGATCTCTGGCCGGTCTAGGACCTCCAGCCCCCAGTGACATCCCTGTTTCGCGTAACTGCCGCATGGATCTTCCTTTCACAATGGAGGAACTTGAAGCGGCTCTTGCTCTATACAGGCGTCCTTTATCTCCGGGACCCGATGGAATATCCTACCGCGAGTAGAACAACCTGAGGCGAAGTCACGCGGGGAGAACTTTTAGATCTCTACAACGTATCCTGGCAAGATGGCATGATTCCCGCAGAATGGAAGACAAGCCGCTTGGTCCCTCTCCTGAAGCAAGGCAAGTCTCCACTTGAATTCACCTCATGTTGCCCAAAAGCGCTGGCCAGCTGTGTGGGAAATATAATGGAAAAGATGATCCTCGCCCGCTTGGAGCGGTACATGGAACAGTACAACATGTTCCCAAATTGCATGGCTGGTTTTCGTCGAGAACGCTCATCAGTAGACCGTGTTCTTGACCTCGCTACGTATATCCAGCATCAAAAGTCATGCAAAAGATTATCTGCAGCTTTTTTTTGGATCTCAAGGGAGCATACGATAACGCATCTCACGAGGGTATCCTCGAGGCTCTTGAGATGGTTGGCCTAGGTCTTCTAAGTTTTTCAACGTTTTTCTCTTTCCCTTTTTAGAGATCGTTCTTTGTGTGTACCGGCGATGGTGAAACCGCACGACACCACCTCCTCAGGGTCTTCCTCAAGGCGATGTACCTTATTCATACTCAGGCTCATTGGTCTCGTTGAATATCTGCCAGCAGCGATCAAGATAGCAACGGACGCAGTCAATATATATATATATATATATACGGACTTCAGGTGGCACGCGTCCTCAGATTCGTGCAAGACATCGGAAAGCTGCTACTGTGACAGCTATATACCTCCGCAACCAAGGTCTTGAAAACGTCAGACAAATCTGCTCTGATGGCGTTCACTCGTAAACCGATGACACCCGACGCCATCTCTATAAATGGCCAGATAATTTCTTATGTGAAGACTGACATATTTCTTGGCATAATTATTGATAGAGATCTCTCATGGAGCTCGCACGTGACCTACCAGAAACAGCGTCTGACAGCAATCTCCCAGCTTTTCAAGTTTCCGGGCGGAAAGACTTCGGGAATGTCAGCGCATGCAATGTTGAAATTGTACAAGGCTCTTTTTCTTGGCTTCTTGAGCTACAGTTTGCCCGTACTGACCAACGCTTGCCAGACCAATCTTCGTGCTCTACGGGCTATATACGGGGAATAACCCTGAGAGCCTGAACATATGTTCGGGCTCTCAGGGTTATTCTTGATTCGCCAAAATGCACATCGCCAGTGGCGACTATTGCATTCGCCCGGTAGCAACCAATACACACATTACTGTGGAAGTGTTGAGAGTGCACATTAGGCACTTTGCCTGTACCCGTTCCCATCATCTGGCAACACTACAGTCGGAGAGGCCGCAGGCATTACTTGGTACCCCGATTTCGGATTATTACACCCGCCTTCCATCAGAGTTCACCCCCGCAACTAAGCCATCAATTTCTTCATGGTTTTTGGCTCGACCTGAAGTGCACCACACCATGCCAGGAATCAGGAAAAAATCTAAGCTGTCATCACCTGATCTTAAACAACTAACTCTGCCCCTTTTGCACGAGAGATACCCTGACCACATGCATATACATTCCTTGTTACCAGACTGCCTACAAATCACAGGCACTCACTTCAATTTTACATCCATTCTAAACAAATTTCCTGAAGTTACTACTTCTAGACAACGGCAGCTATGTCAGTTCTTCACATCAATGTTGCAAATACCTGTCGCTTAGTTATCTTTGGAATGGCGTGCACGTGTCTTGTTCGCGTGGGTTTTGCCTACGCTGTACTTATTGCATTCTGTTTCTGGTCTTGTTCATCCTAGGTCATGAATTTGAATGCATACTCATGTCGGGTTGTTGCTTTGTAGGGGGCGCTTTTGTCTTGGTGTCCCAGCATATATAAATGTTTCCCATAATAAAAATTAGTTAGAAGTCAGTGCTTCTCTTCGTCGTCCTTTTTTGTCCTCGTATATGTATGCGCTGTAAGTGACGATTGATACCATGGAATACCAACCAGCCCGTACCCAAACCTTGCTCTACATAGCCTTCTGTCATCCTCGATTGCGTTTGCCTTCTCTTGGTACCCATTCTGTAACACTAATGGCCCAACGGTTATCTAAGCGGCGCACAAAATGACCTGCCCAGCTCCGTTTTCTGTTTCTTAACGTTATGCCAAGCAATCTTCCTTCCATCGCTATTTGCGCGATCTTTAACTTGTTCTCAAGCTCCTTTGTCAGTCTCCAAGTCTCTGCCCCTTATGCCAGCACTAGTAAAATGCACTGATTGTACACTTTCCTTTTCAATGATAATGGTATGCTTCCAGTCAGGAGCTGGCAATGTCTGCCGTATGCGATTCAACCCGTTTTTAATCTTCGGCGAATTTTCGTCTCATGATCAGGGTTCGCTGTGAATAATTTATCTAGGTAAACGTACTCCTTCACAGACTCTAGAGGCCGACTGGCGGTCCTTAACTCTTATTCTTTGCCCGGCTATTTATCATTATCTTTGTCTCCTGCATATTATACGTCAACCCCACTCTTAAACTCTCTCTGTGAAGGTCCTGAATCATTTGTTGTGGCTCGTCCGCATTGTTGCTGAATAGAACAATGTCATCAGCAAAACGGAGGTTGTGAGATATTTGCCGTCGATCTTTACTCCTAAGCCTTCCCAGATTAATAGCTTCAATACTTCTTCTAAGCACGTGGTGAATAGCATTGGAGAGATTGTGTCTCCCGGTCTGACTCTTTTCTTTACAGGTATCTTCCTGCTTTTCTTCTGTAGAATTAAGGTAGGTGTAGAGCCGCTGTAGATATTTTCCAAGGTATTTACGTAAGCGTTCTGCACTCCTTGATTACGTCATGCCGCTATGACTGTTGGTTTCTCTACTGAATCAAATGCCTTTTCATAATCTGTGAAAGCTATATAGAGAGGCTTTTTATACTATTCGGATTTCTCGATGACCTGAATAATGACATGGATGTAATCCAATGTAGAGTATCCCTTCCTGAAGCCCGCCTGTTCCATTCGTTGGCTACAGCGCAGTGTTTCCCTTATTCTATCGGAGATTATTTTGGTAAATATTGTTACCGGGTTAAAACAGTCAGACGTGTATTTACAGAATATTTACAATAATTATAGCAGCTGACAAGATGGTAGCCAGCGCGCGAAGCCCAGAACATCGTCTTCTTCCGATGATGATTACAACATCTTCTTCGTCAGCGTGTCACTTGACCCCCGGCGTCGGAAGCACCGGCTCGGTGCTGGGTAGGACGCCGGCGAGTGATACAGCTTAAGACGCGCGACGTGGACCACGTCGGAGCGATGCGGAGCCACGGTTGGCTCAAGAGGGGCGATTTCGTACGTGACGTCAGTTACTTCACGCAAGACACGGTAGGGGCCGGAGTAGCGTGAAAGTAACTTCTCCGAGAGGCAAACGCGTCGCGACGGCGACCAAAGGAGAACCAGGGCGCCCAGTGTGTAATGGACGTCGCGATGGCAGGCGTCACATAAGCGCCGCTGATTGTCCTGCGACTCCACAAGTCGACGTCGAGCAATATGGCGTGCTTCTTGTGCTTTGAGGATGGCTTCACGGGCGTACTCAGATGTGGAATTCAGTCTAGCAGGCGGAACGGTGCCGAAAAGTAACGTAAGGTTACGGCCAAACAAGAGGAATAATGGAGAGAAGCCTGCGGTATTATGGCGAGAAGAATTATAGGCGAAAGTAACGAATGGCAGCGCAACGTCCCAGTCGCGATGGTCATCGGAGACATACATGGACAGCATGTCAGTAAGGGTGCGGTTAAGGCGCTCGGTTAGACAATTCGTTTGTGCATGGTAAGTAGTAGCATGTTTAGTCGCGCACTCGTGTAGAATATCATTGACAACCTTAGAAAGAAAGAAGCGTCCTTGGTCGGTGAGGAGCTGTGGTGGAGCACCGTGGTGAAGGACGACGTTTTCTAGGAGGAAGTCGGCGACATCGGTTGCACAGCATGTCGGAAGAGCCCGTGTGATTGCATATCGGGTGACGTAGTCTGTTGCTACAGCAATCCATTTGTTTCCCTACGTCTGCTTCGGGAGACAAATGGGGACGTAAGCAGCCCAATCAGCTCGGTGAAAGCACCAGCTTGCTCAGGGCTCCAAATGAATGCAGCGTCTTTCTAGGAGCTGGATGAGAAGGCGTGCAACGTTTGCAAAATTTCGAACAAACCGACGGAAGTAGGAGCAAGGGCCCAAGAAGCTGCGAACATCCTTGGCATATGTTGGCAGGGGAAAGCCTTTGACTGCCCGTATTTTATCGTGATCAGGGTGTACACAAGAAGAATGAACGAGGTGCCCAAGCACAGAAATTTCACTACGGCCGAAGTGCCACTTGGACGAATTTAGTTGTAGCCCCGCCTGACGGAAAACAGATAGGATCGTCGACAGGCGCTCGATGTGTGTCCCAAAAGTCGGAGAAAAAACGATCACATCGCCCAGGTAACACAGGCAGCTGGACCACTTGAAACCGTGTAGGAGGGCGTCTATCATTCGTTTAATTGTGGCCGTGGTATTACATAAACCGAAAGGCATCACTTTGAACTGATACGGGCTATCGGGAGTAATAAAAGCTGTCTTCTTCTCGCGGTCCATCTCATCGATATCAATTTGCCAGTAACCGGAGGGAAATTCGATGGACGAAAAATATTGTGCCCCATGCAGGCAATTCAGGGCATCGTCAATGCGTGGTAGCGGATATACGTCTTTCTTTGTTAGCTTGTTGAGGTGTCGATAACCCACGCAAATTCCCCAACTGTTGTCGTTCTTTTTAACTAGTACAACAGGGGATGCCCGTGGGCTGCAAGAAGGTTCGTTGATGTCTCGTGAAAGCGTCTTGTCAACTTCGTGTTGGATGATATGTCGCTCAGTAGGTAAGACGCGGTAGGGTCGCCGATGGATCGGGCTGGCATCACCGTTGTTTATTCGATGTTTTACGACAGATGTTTGTCCTAGAGGGCGTTCTACAAGGTCGAATATGTCCCAATAAGAGGCAAGGAGGCAACATAGTTGTTGAGCATGCTGGGGAGGAAGGTTGGGAGCAATCATTTTTGTTAGGGCATTCAAATCTGAAGGGACATGGGGCGAAGCAAGCGTTGAACACGAGGAGCTGTCACAAGTTAAAGCCGAAATGTGGTAGTCTCTGGCTGGCTTTATTTGCGCCAGGAATATTCCGCGTGGGAGTGCTTGTGTACAGAGTCCAAAGTTCACAAGCGGAAGGCATGATGTGTTGTCCGAAATGGTAACGACAGTGTGAGGGAAAGCGACGTTATGCGAGACCAGGACATCCGGATTAGGAGATACGATGTAGTCGCCGTCTGGGACAAGTGGAACGGGCGAGACACCTATGTAGCTAACGGCACGGTGAGGGAGGGGAATATGCTCTGTGGAACATAGCCGTATCGAGCACTATCAGGAGGGTCAATAGCAGCAGGTAGAGCAAGATGTACAGCACCAACAGAACAGTCTATCAAAGCGGAATGTGTAGACAGAAAGTCAAGGACCAGGATGAGGGCGTGGGGGCAGTGCTCTAGTACATAAAATAAAACAGAAGTATGATGTCCGGCGACACTAACGCGAGCCGAACACATTCCAATAACGGCTGGTGTTCCACCGTCGGCTACTTCGACCACAGGCGAAGGGGCAGGAGTGAGGACTTTCTTGAGACGATTCCGAAGCTGAGCATTGATCACAGATACGTGCGCGCCAGAGTCAATCAGAGCCGTAAGAGGTACACCATCCACGCTCACGTTAATGAGGTTCCGATGTGTGGGCACGGTCAAAAGGGGATTTTTGCGTCGGCTCGGTTTGGCAGCATGACCTCCAGGTACCGCACCCGTTAGTTTTCCGGAAGGATGCGCCGGAAGGAACTAGGGGACGGTGATCGGCGACATGGGGGCGATCGGGAGATGCGGCGACGTGGCGAAGGAGAACAGCTAGAGCGGGTAGGACGAAAAGTGTCGCCAGAATTCGCTGGCTGCGTTTTCGGGGCGAACTGGGGAGCAGCATGAGGGCCGGGGGGTGGGTGGTAGGACCAGGGGGTCGAATTCCACGAAGACCGGCAGTGACGTGAGATATGGCCGATACAGCCACAAGTTAAGCATATAGGCCTGTTGTCTGGAGTACGCCATTCGGCCGGGTTGCGATACCGCGTTGGGGCATTCAGGCTGCGGTTACGTATGACAGTGCTGGACGGAGTGTAGTCGGGCCGATTGACTGAGCAGACGTTGGTCAAGCCAACGTTGGCCAATTCTTGGCGCACGACGGAATGTACCAATGAGGCGGCGCCTGGCAATTGTCGGGGCCATGGATTGGGGTCGTGACAGGAGATGCGGCTTCTATTTCACGTCGGATGACATGGAAGATCTCATCAGAGCAATTGGGTGTGGGCGGACTGCGGAGGTCTTCGCAGGAGGACGTAGCAGCCGTGTTGGGAACGCGGAGAAATGGCAGGGCAATTCGGCGACTCTTCGCTTCTTCAAACCACCGGCATTCGGTTATTATGGTTTGCACAGTGGAAGAATTCTTGAAGACAAGGAGATGGAAAGCATGATCTGCTATGCCCTTAATGACGTGTGCAACTTTACCTGGTTCGGACATCTTTGGATCCACTTTGCGGCACAGAGCGAGCACGTCCTGCATGTGTGTGAGATAGGATTCTGTGCATGTCTGGACACGCGAAGCGAGGTCTTTTTGGGCGGCGCGCTGACGTCCAACTGGCTTACCAAACAAATCTGAGTTTCTGTTTACAAATGTCCTGGCTGGTAAGTTCCTCCTCGTGGGTATGAAACCAGACGCGTGCCGTGCCCACGAGGTAAAATATCAGATTCGCGAGCATGATGTTCTGGTCCCAGTGGTTGCTGGTGCTCACCCGCTCATATAGTTGAAGTCAGTCTTCAACATCAGTGTCGTCAGTGCCAGAAAAGTTTCCTGGGTCGCGAGGTTGTGCTCGAATGACGGTGGGTGTGGATGCTGACGGGCCTGAAGCATCCTCGCCATGAGCTGGCATTGTAGATGCAGCCAAGGAGCGCCCGCTGCGTAAATCCGTCTTGATAACGATCCCACAACCTCCACCCAAAATGTTACGGGGTTAAAAACAGTCAGACGTGTATTTACAGAATATCTACAATAATTATAGCAGCTGACAAGATAGTACAGCGCGCGAAGCCCAGGACATCGTCGTCTTCCGACGATGATTAAAACATCTTCGTCAGCGTGTCACAACATTTTATTTAAAACTGCAAGTAAGCTAATGGGCCTATAATATTTCAAATTTTTAACATCTCCCTTTTTGGGGATTAGTATAATATTTGCATTCTTCCAGTTTTCTGGGACCCTCGCGGTCGATACACACTTCATATCAAGAGCCGCCAGTTTTCCCAGCATTATGTCTCCTCCATCTTTGATTAAATCGACTGTTATTCCATCTTCTTCTGCGGCTCTTCCTCCTTTCATGTCTTGCAAGGCCCTTCTCACCTCATCGCTAGTTATATTAGGAATTCCTGTATCCTGTTCATTACTGTTTCTAATTGAGGTATCCTGACTACTCTGGGTACTGTACAGGTCAGTATAGAATTGTTTCGCTGCTTTTACTATATCTTCGAGATTGCTGATAAAATTACCCTGCTGATCTTTCTGTGCATACATCTTGGTTTGTCCTATGCGATTTTTTTTTCTCACTGATTTTAGGAAGCGTCCCTTTTTTACGGCTTCTTCAGTCTTTCTCACGTTATAGTTTCGAATATCCCTTATTTTCGCCTTGCTGAACAGTTTTGACAGTTCCGCGACTTCTATCTTATCTCTTCAGAGACCCTTTCATTCTTTGCCGCTTCTTTATTAGGTTCTTTGTTACTTGTGAGAGCTTGCCTACTGGTTGCCTTGGTGCCTTGCCTCCCACTTCAGTTGCTGCGTCTGAAGCCAACGTAGTTACGGTTTCATTCATTAGCTCTATGTCATCATCATCTCTCTGTTCTGAGGCTGCATATTTGTTTGCAGGTACCGGCCTGAATTTCTCTGCTTTTACCCTTACTGCCACTAGGTTGACATGTTCTTGTTTATTTATTTCAAAGTCATCTATAATAAAGTCAACTATATCATTGAATGCCAATGGGCACTTATTGCCAAAAATATAGTGAACAAACCTACACAAACAAAAAGCGTTAACATGATATGAAATAAAACCACTTTATAGTGCGTAATCAAAGTACAATAAACAGATTTCATATAAATTCGGTTCCACACGGGATCCAAAGCAGATGCCCTTTTTTTTGCAAATAAATACCATGGTCAAGAGAAACAAAGGCGCAGTGGAGGCAAGCTTCCAAAGGAATACAAAATCAAAAGCCGACTTTGTGATATAGTCGTGGTCACGCTATTGTCGTCATACACTCGTGTCGTCTTGATTCATCCCATTGGCCTAACACCGTTGTCATTTAATCGTCGTCAGGCATTTTTTGCCACATCGTGGTTGTGACGCTGTCGTGATAAAGCGACTGTGACTTTCGCAATTCCATCAACATGACGTAATCTTCGGCCCACGAACTTCGTCATAGCGCTGTCACCAAGCGGTCGTCGATAGGCTGTAGTAGCACCATCTCCATAACTTCAGTGACGTCTTTCCTTTGCCGTCGTCTGTATACCGCCTTCGTCATTCTATCGACGATAGTCCTTCTTTGTCATTTTATCGTGATTAATCAAGATAAAATGACAGTGAAGGATTATCAGCATGCTGTCGTGTTGCATGCGATCATGGTTATTGCGTCGTCGGCAGAGAGTCTTTATCATGCATGCGTTCTAATATTGCCATCTTCATGCCGTCGTGGTCATGCTGTTGGTGCCACTCCAATTTCTACATTCAACTTGTCACGCCATTGACGTCACACAGGCTTAGAGATGCGGTCGCCGTCACGTCATTGTGGTCATATTTTCATCATCATCTCTGTGTCCTCATAGTGTTGTTATGCCATCGTCATGATTGCGTCGTCGTTATACAGCTTGCCGTGATGCATTCGTTGTCATACCATCGTGATGCCTTCACGGTCGTCGCCCTTCTAACTTCGTTATCCGACTGTCGACAGCTGTCCCTGTTTAACGCCTGCTAGATAGCGCAAGGCTAGTGTAGTTCCATCCATGACGGCAAGCTACCTCTCCTGACTGCCAGAGAATATAATAGCGTTGCTGCCGGGTATGCCGCGCTGATTTGAACGTCACCGCTTTCGTCACGCCTGGCTTGGCAATAGAAATTTCTGTCTAAGTAGCATGACTTCATAAAGCAGAATGCACAGGCCTGCTATCTAGGAGGCGTTACCTGGTCAGGCCATCACCTGTCGCAGGTTCATCGTCATGCCGCTTTCATCAATCCATCGACTTCAATAATTCATCATTACGTCGTCAACAAAGCGGAGGCCAAAGACTTGAAAAATTATACACCGACCAGCTTACTGTCCCTTGCCTACAAAGTATTTGCTAAGATAATCGCGAATATAATCAGTAACGCCTTAGACTTCTGTCAACCAAAGGACCAGGCAGGATTCCGTAAAGGCTACTCAACAATAGACCATATTGACACTATCAATCAGGTGATAGAGAAATGTGCGGACTATAACCAGCCCTTGTATATAGCTTTCATTGATTACAAGAAAGCGTTTGCTTCAGTCGAAACCTCAGCAGTCATGGAGACATTACGGAATCAGGGTGTAGACGAGCCGTATGTAAATATACAGAAAGGTATCTATAGCGCTCCACAGCCACCGTAGTCCCCCATAATGAAAGAAACAAAATCCCAATAAAGAAAGGCGTCAGGCAGGGAGATACGATCTCTCCAATGCTATTCACAGCGTCTTTACAGGAGGTATTCAGTGACCTGAACTGGGAAGAGTTGGGGATAAGAGTTGATGGAGAATACCTTAGTAACTTGCGATTCGCTGATGATATTGCTTTACTTAGTAACTAAGGGGACCAATTGTAATACATGCTCACTGACCTGGAGAGGCAAATCAGAAGGGTGGGTCTAAAAATTTGCCTGCTGAAAACTAAAGTAATGTTTAACAGTCTCGGAAGCAAACAGCAGTTTGCGATAGGTAGCGAGGCACTGGAAGTGGTAAGGGAACACATCTACTTAGGACAGGTAGTTAATGCGGATCCGCATCATAAGACTGAAATAATCATAAGAATAAGAATGGGCTGGGGTGCGTTTGGCAGACATTCTCAGATCATGAACAGCCAGGTTGCCATTATCCCTCAAGAAAAAGGTGTATAACAGCTGTGTCTTACCAGTACTCACGTACGGGGCAGAAACCTGGAGGCTTACGAAAAGGGTTCTACTTCAATTGAGGACGACGCAACGAGCTATGGAAAGAAGAAGGATGGGCGTAATGTTAAGGGATAAGAAAAGAGCAGATTGGGGGAGGGAAGGAAAGCGAGTTAATGACATCTTCGTTGAAATCAAGAAAAGGAAATGGACATGGGCAGGACATGTAACGAGGAGGGAAGATAACCGAGGGTCATTAAGGGTTACAGATTGGATTCCTAGGAAAGGGAAGCGTAGCAGGGGGCGGCAGAAATTTAGGTGGGCGGATGAGATTAAGTTTGCAGGGGCAACATGGCCACAATTAGTACATGACAGGGGTAGTTGGAGAAGTATGGGAGAGGCCTTCGTCCTGCAGTGGGCGTAACCAGGCTGCTGCTGATGATGATAATGATGATCATCGTGGAACCTAGCAGTTACCTCAAGGTTGTATCGGCATCGATGCTGCCGATGTGAAACAGCGGCACACCAAGTGAAGCGTGAACAACGTTGTTTCTTGAATACGGTTAATATACTGTCGTAATCAGGAAAAGGGAGAGATCATTTGATAAACGTAGCAGCGTGGTTTTGGATGCTGCTATTGACAGCTAGTGCGCACACAGACGCCGCACATGTGCCGATACGATACATCTTCCATCCTGTTTAACGTTAACGTCATACATTAGTCGCTGGGGGGTCTCGACTGTCGTTGGGATCCTGTAAGCGGGCGAACACTGTCCCGTTACAACTTGTATGTGTGTAGTCACTGACGATGCCGACGAAAAAACTTGCTCGTCACCTCGCGCGTCGTCAGTGTCACTCAGTGACAGGTCTGGACAGAGACTTTCCCTTGTTGCCGGAAGGTGTCGCCGATTTCGCAGAATGGTCCTACCATTTTCCATTTTAACGAAAAAAGACCGTGGACCCACTGGCGCTACACCGCGACTTTTTGGAACCACGATTTTTCTTTGACTCGTACAACATCGTCACGCTCGAAGGGTAGCAGTGGCCGCTTATTTGGAATGATTTGGCTGTGTTTCGCTGCTTCAATTACTCGATGATGCGTTAAATCGGGAAGTAGGGCATGCAGGTGTCTTCCTTGGAGCGATTTGCCAGAAGACCGCTCATGTTCCAAAGGACTTACTCTATAATTCAACAGACCTAGCCAAAAGTCTTCTTTTGCTTCTGTGGTCTTGTTAAGGATCCTTCTTAAAATTTGCACCGCCTTCTCGGCTAATCCATTTGAATACGGGTATCGTGGACTTCACCTTACCTGCTCGAAGTCATACCATGCGGCGAACTGAGCAAAATCATGGCTTGCAAGCTGCGGCCCGTTGTCGGTGCAAACCTGTGACGGGATGCCGTGCCTTGCAAACGTGGGGCTGAGTTTATCGATGACGGATGTTGTCGACAGGTCACGCAGCTGGTCCACATCTGGAAAATGGGACCTCGCATCGTACGCACGCCGGTAGTGCTTCACGCCGCACTGAAAAATTTCAACCCTCAAGCGACACATCGCCTGCGATAGCGTGGACAGTAGCATGAGTGGCTCGGCTGGTTAATTGCAGCCACGCTTCCTACAGATAGTGCACTTTTGTACAAGTGATTCTATATCGCACACGGTACCAGGCCAGCAGACTAATTGTCTCGCCCATGCCTTACATTTTCCCGTGCCCAGATGCCCTTCATGGATTCGTCGTAACGTTTCTGCTCGCATTCTTGCTGGGATTAAGACCTTCATCCCCTTGCGAAGTGTACAATTTACTATTCACAGCTCAGAAGCCGTTGAAGCTAGTGGCCCGTCCACCTTCCCTGCATGTCCCTTTGCAGCTCTGATTTGTGGCGCAGGTTGCTCGCTGTTTCATGCACAGGGCGCCGCGCAGTCCTCTCGGAGACCCGTGACGACACCGCGCTAGTGGCATTCAGCTCGACGTCGGTAGCGACCACAGCGGTGCCATCTGCAGGAGCAGCCGATCTTGACAGCATGTTCGCCAGGAGCGAAAGTAAGTGAGTAGTCGTACTGCAACAATCTCAGAAAAATCGCTGCATCCGCGGAGGTATTTCCGATATCACCTTTATTGCTGCATCGATAAGAAGGTGATGGTCACTTTCAAGTATAACTGGGCGGCCATAAACGAAACAGTGAAATCTTTCGCAGCCGAAGACCAAAGCGAGCGCTTCTTTTTCGATTTGAGAGTATCGTTGTTCGGGCGCTGTCAAAGTTTTAGAGGCATAGGCCACCGGCCTGCAACCATCATCACGTCGCTACAACAGGGCTGAACCTACGCCGTCGGGTGAAGTATCTGATGTCACCTTTCTTTGCCTGTTTGGGTCGTAAATTGACAAGATTGGAGCTGCACTCACTGACCTGCATACGTCATGCCATTCCTTTTCATGCTCGTGCGTCCATTGAAAGTGCACGTTGTGCCTAATCAGAGATCGCAAAAGCGTACTTCGCCACGTCAGGTTCGGTACTTATGTGCCCAAATAGTTCATAACACAGGGTATTCTTTGGATAGCCTGTTTATTTTGTGGTGCAGGCAACAAAAATGGGCTAGCAAGTAATGTTGAGGCTGGCTTGATGCCATCAACGTTAATTATGTCTCCCAAGAACTTATTTTTTTTTATCTGCAAACACGCACTTTGCGGGGTTAAATGTTAGCCCCGCCGTCTCGGCTGCGTTCAGAATGTCTTGCAGGCGCTGATTGTGTAAGGAAGGGAGGTTCTGCAAGGAAGGAAGATGCATCGTATCGGCACATGTGCGCGTGTGTATGCTCACTGGCTATCAATAGTTGTAGCCAAAACCACTCTGCTATGTTTATCAAATGCTCCCTCCCTTCTCCTGCTTACCACAGTATATTAGCCGCATTCAATAAGCAGCGTTGTTTACCCTTCACTCGGTGTCCCACTGTTTCGCATCGGCAACATCAATGCCGATACATGGTGTCAGAAGTGGGATTTAGTGACCGACAGGCCAGAAGCGATGAAGTACGTCAACGATGGACTGCATCAAGCCCCCAGAACCGCTTCGCTTATCCGGAGATAATGGAAACCCCGTTGAAAAAGGCAACAGGAATTCCTGTCGCAACAACAGAAATTTTTGTCGCGATTACAAAGATTTGTGTTGTACGACATATGATCCTTGTGTTTCTGTAGTTGCGACACACATTTCTGAGATATACGACAGAAATTATGATCACGCAACAGAAATATTCTGCCGCGAAGACCGAGAGTTCTGAAGTCGCAACAGAAACTTTATGTCGCGACAACAACAGTTCTGAAGTAGTGAGAACAGCTTTCTTTCGTGACAGCGATTCTGACGTTACGACAGCAATTCTGTCGTCGCAACAGAAACATTTTGTCACGATGATGAAGAGTTCTGAAGTCGCAACAACAGCTTTCTCTCGTGACAGCGACTCTGACGTTACGAAAGCAATTCTGACGCCGCAACAGAAACAATTCGGTCGCGGCGGCCAAGAGTTCTGAAGTCGCAACCGAAACGGAATGTCACGACAACAAGAGTTTATAAAGCCGCAACAACTTTCAATCGCAACAGCGATTCTGGCGTCGCAACAGGAACTGTTTGTAGGGACTACACATTTTCTGTCGTGGCGTTAAAAATGTGCCCCTTTCTGTCGCAGCGACATAAGTTCTGACGCCGCGACAGAAGCACTTGGCGTCGCGTCGCTTTAAAATTGTATGTCAGCTTAGCGTTAGTGGTGTACACTGTATTTTTCTCTTGCATGATATTCAATTGTGTTTCTCTGAAGCCGGCAATGCTGACAGCACCGGCACCGATATTAAAGTCGACGTGGCCAATTGTTATAATTGTGCCGCGATGATGAGGCCCCACCAACGCCCTACCGGCATCCTCAAACACGGCCGCTGATCAAAATGATACCATTTGTGGGAATGGCTGCGTATCCGGTTTGTTTTGTTTGGCAAAATGTGGCACACAGGCCTGTGGACTTACATAGCCCATTACACTGACACATTAGGTAGTTTCCCAGAAATACTGCGCAAGCTTTTGCGAAGCGAAAATGAAGTTTGGGGTTGTTCCACAAATTTGGGTGAAAAGCTGTCTCGCTCGGATATAATTATGCTGGTACAGCGTTGCCGTGAGAAGCCAGTATTCTGTCAGAATGAACACTCATCCATGAATGTTTATGTAGTTTTTTTGCATTGAACAAACGAATTATATGCGCGCCGAAAGTGTAACGAGCGAGAGACAACTGTCGAAATTAGCAGTAACAAACCTAACAGTGTCCCCGGTAACCATTGTCTATTGCTGAATTTCTTATTTATGTGGATATAGTACAGCAAAATCGATGTTGTAGCACTCCATGATGTACCTATCGATGGTAAGAACACTTTTGCTCTTCTAGAGATGCGGCTGTTGACGCGGTGGAGTGAAAGTGCATCTTGGCTCGTAAAATGCAAATGTAAGCATCTACGCAGAAAGATATTCTTACTGTTGTCATAGCCAAAATGTACACTTGGAGACATGTTCGGTGCGGTAAAAAATAAGAAGCCGTGCGGAACGCTTGTGTTAGAAAATGCTCTCTGCTGGAAACAGCGTATCGGCTCCAGGCCGAGGATCGTCGACCCCGTTTTTGAACGAAGATGCAACTTACAAAGTTGCCTTTTCGCGGCTACCAACCGGTAATGATGTTTGAATTCTATTCTCCTTCATGCGGACTTGAGTGGCAGACCATACCATGCTCCTGACTTCCGAGACGCTCTGGTTGAAATAGTGAATACTGCAGATATTGTAGGGGTCGGGCAGTATCAAATGAGCCATGTATGGATGGTTAATTGCTCTAGTAGTGCGGCAAAACAGACTCTCATCGCCTGTGGTGAGCCCCGTGTCAAAGGGCTGAAGTGAATGGTGATAGATCCGGAGATTAAAAACATCAAGCTCAAGTTACTATGGTTGCTACATCACGTTGAACCACAACGCGTGAAGAGGCGTTCCAGGCGTATGACCAGGTGAAGTCGGTGGAGTAAGAAGTATGGAGATGCACTGGTATTGAACAGTGGGTGACAACGAATCGGGAGGTTTCCTTGGTGCTCAAGGATACTGTCACCGTAACGTCGATACCGCACATTATGTCCATTTACAGACACCAGTGCTTCGTACTTATCCCTGGTAGGCCTCCGCTGTGCTTCGTCGCAAGCGTGTGCGACACGTTCGTCGACAATGCAGAACACCGAGACGCTTGCAGTGCCACCGATTTGGTCACTCGGCGGACGCCTGCGTGTCGACCTACACCAATAAGCTTCGTGGGCAATATACCACAGACGAGCCACAACTGGAACATGTCATGGAATCTACGGAGCTAGTAGATGCTACCGGAGAGACCATAGGTGGCATCAGGGACGAAGACCAGTAGTCCTCGAAGCCATTGCCAAGCATTCACAACAGCTCGAGTAACACTAGCGAAGCTACACGCGAGGATGACTGTTTACCCACCTGGCCTAGCAAGCCTTAAAGAAAAGCCCCCTGATGACAAGGAAGAAGAGGAAGAGGCGATGGACATAAGTCAGGCAAGGAAACGTTCGGCACCACTCAACGACGAAGCAACAGAAAGTGCTGTACAGGCGCCTGAGAAAGTGTCTTCTAATGCTCAACAACCTCCCTCTCCTGTTAATAATGTGCCGCGCCGGTTTTATCAGCGTAGTCAGGAGAGTGCCACAAAGAAGTCCAAAGGGAGCAAGACCACAGATTTACCTGTAATCAAGGGCGATGAAACACAAAAGCTTTAGGTGAGCAAAATGGCTACAGCCTTCACCCTCCCGTTATGTGTAGCGACACTCAACGTACGTAGGCTGAGGAATATAAGGTGTCAGCAGCAGTTACTACACGTGCTTAGGCAGCATGAAATTGATGTTGGTGCAGTGCAACAGACAAAGGTATCGTCTACTGGAGGTGTCAACCTTGCGCTGCAAACATTTCGACCAGATTACGAGGTGTGTATTAGCCAAGTCTGTGGGGCTTCCGCTGGAGCCTTTTTTGTTATTAAGATAACAGTTAAACCATTCTTCATTGTCGCTACGTGTTGATGGAGAAGGCCGGCTTGTATGCTTTGACGTCACTTTTCGCTCCCGTAATTAGCGGTTTATTTGCGTTTATGTTCCCTCAAAAGTTAGTGACAGGAAGGCTTCCTTCCTCTGACTTGCTCCGCTCCTAGGTACTGACAGAGATTTGGTACTGTTGGGAGACTTCAGCTCTGTTTGTCATTCCAAAGATCACTCATACGTAACTAATCGTGATGATGCAAGTGCTACCTTACTGCGTCGGTTAATGGAAGATCGCAATCTAATACACGTGGGAGCCTACACACCTTCTTGGGTGCGGTTTACGCAATTTCAAGACGTCTCTCATGTTCGAATTGATCGTGTGTACGTTTCCACGGATCTCTGGTCTCATATTCACAACTACGCCGTGAAGCCTGTATTTTTCGCAGAACACTGTTTAGCAGCTGTTTCATGGGGTTCGCGAAAGTTTCGCAAGTTTGCTCTAAACTGGGAACTGTGGAAACTTAATACAGAACTTTTACGAGAGGAAAGTGTTGTAAACCAAGTGAAATAACTATTGCTAGAAATAACACAATGTCAACAGCTTCCATTGTTTGCACAATGGGAAATGTTCAAAGATGGAGTAAAAAATGAGGCGATTGCCATTTCATCTGAGGTGTCACAAAGAAAAACAGCTGAAAAGCATTACCTTCATAATCTACTTTACAAGCTGCACGCTTTCGAAAGCCAGGAACCAGGGTTATATAGTGAAGAGATAAATACAGTTCGTGCACAAATGCAGAAATATGAGGGATGTGTACAAAAAAGCAGTGGTGCGTTCACGCATAACTCGCTTCACAGATGAGCAGCCCACAATAAGGGTCTCGATGATGAAAAATGATACGCGCTTTCCAAGCAAATATTGGAAATTGAGTCTGGTGGTTCGATATACACAGAAATGTCACAAATAATAACCGCGTTTGAAGCTCATAATAAAAATATTGTTACGCCCACAAAAGGCGTTACTTTCAAGCCGCGTAGCGTTAGATGCGATGGCCTCGATCAGCTGAGCGCCTCTCGTGATTCAGCTAGCCAGCCACCCGTCGTCTTCTTCGTTCACCACTCTTCGGTGCCGCCGCTTACTGTTTGCTGAGGCGTGAACCCACTATGCACGTAAGAGCGTCACATTTGCCTCCGCGCAGACGAAGCCCGCCGGGCAAGTCAAACAGGCTGCCGAGAAATAAAGGGCTTTAAACGGGCGACATGCGAAAGTTCTGTCTTTGTTGACCGTCGGCCATTTGATGTGATACGTGCTATGCGGTAGGTTAATTCGCTGATACGCTCAGTAATAACATAGGGTCCAACATAGTGGGCCAGCTGTTTTTCACATAATCCACGTTTCCTGGTTGGTTTCCAGAGCAACACTAAATCACCAGTGTCATATATCACGTGTCGGCGTCGGCGGTCGCAGCGTGCCTTCGAGCGGTCTTGTGAAACAAGAGTGCGTAAAGAAGCAAGTCGTCGGGCTTCTTCAGCAAGACAGACTGTCTCTGATATACAAAGATTATCGTGGCTGGAAAACGGGAAGATAGTGTCTAGTGTATAACGAGGCGGACGAGTGTAAAGAAGAAAGAAGGGACTGTAGCCCGTAACTTCGTGCTTTGAGGTATTAAATGCGTACGTAATGAAAGGTAGCACGCTGTGCCAGTTCTTATGATCTGACGCGGTATACATGGACAGCACGTTAGTAAGAGTTCTGTTCGTGCGTTCCGTAAGGCAATTTGTTTGGGGATGATACGGGGTGGAATGTCGAAGCCTTGAAGCACATAGACGAAGCATCTCTTCGACCACGTCTGCAGTGAACTGCCGCTCACGATCGCTGAAGATGACTCTGGGATGTCCATGTTGGAGAATGACAAAACGCAGGAGAAAAATACACGCTTCGGTTGCAGTAGCCGATGGTATTGCAGCTGTCTCACAGTAGCGTGTCAAGTGATCGGCACACACGATAATCCAGCGATTCCCGTCGGGTGAAGGCGGGAAAGGACCGAGGAAGTCGATGCCAACTTACTCAAAGGGAGTGCTGGGGGGTGGCACTGGATGGAGTTGACCAGGAGGAGCACTCGTCGGGCGCTTGTAACGTTGACGCTCGCTGCAGCTGGATACATACTGGGCTGTCGTCTGGCGCATTTTAGGCCAGTAGAACCTTTTTTGATGGCGGTAGAGAGTTCGCGCAGAACCCAAATGACCAAATGTTGGATCGTCATGCATAGCACGCAAGACGGAGACACGGAGACTCTCCGGGACCCGCAGAAGATATCGTGGGCCTGTAGCAAAATAGTTCTTTTTGTAAAGAACCCGATCACAAACACAGAAAAGAGTGGATGGTACTGATTGCCTTGCAGTAATAAGCAGTGGTTCTAAAATTCTGTCTTTTTGTTGCTCGACCTTGAAGGTATTTATATCAAGAAATCCCGGCTCCAGTGATGCGATATAGCAGTCGAAGTTGTCCGCGTCGCTGTCCGTCGTTGGAAGCGGCATGCGCGAGAGGCAGTCAGCGTCGGCGTGTCGGCGGCTGCTTTTATAAGAAACGGTAAAATTATATTCCTGTTAACGAAGTGTCCCACGCGCAAGCCGGCCCGACGGATCACGGAGATTAACCAGCCAGCCGAGAGAATGATGGTCTGTCACCACAGTGAAGGGGCGCCCGTACAGGTACGACCGGAAGCGCTGTACTGCGAAAATAACTGCAAGACATTCTTGCTCTGTAACGGTGTAGTTACTCTCTGACTTACTTAAAGAGCGACTTGCATAGGCGACGACGTGTTCTTTGGTGTCGACGCGTTGAATAAGGACAGCGCCGATGCCAATACCGCTAGCGTCCGTATGAACTTCTGTCGGTCGAAGTGTCGGAGAATGGGATGGGACGTCAGACGAGACTTCAGCTCACCAAAACTAGCTTCACATTCAAGAGTCCATTCGAAGGGAACGCCCTTCTGGAGGAGGCATGTCAGCGGATACGCGATGTTGGCAAATCCAAGAGTAAACCGGCGGAAGTACGAGCAAAGCCCTAGGAAACTGCGTAGCTCTTTTACATGGCGAGGTTGCTTGACGGCTTCCACCGTAGCAGTCTTCGCTGGATCAGGTCGTATACCGCCCTTGTACCCTAGGTGTCCCTGAACGAGTGTTTGGCGCTCTGCAAAATGGCACCTCTTCGAGTTGAGCACCAAACTCCCTTTGTCCAAGCAGTCTAGCACATGATCGAGACGTGCGTTGTGCTCACTGAACGTGCGCCCGAAAATCACTACATCGTCTAGATAGCACATGCATACTTCCCACTCGAAAGTTGCAGGCGCATTACAGAGCCCGAACGGCATCACATTAAATTTAAAAAGTCCATCTGGTGTTACAAATGCCATTTTCTCCTCTGCATTGTGCATAGGAATCTGCCAGTACCCCGACGTCACGTCAACAGACGAAAAGTAAGACGCTGATGAGAGGCAGTCGATAGCATCATGAATACGCGGAAGAGGATATACGTCCTTTTAAGTGATGGTGTTGAGGCGGTGGTAGTCAACACAATATCGCCATGTACCATCATTCTTTCCAACCAGAATCACTGGCGCTGCCCACGGGCTACATGATTCCTGCATTACATCCTCATTTAGCATTTCGTGGACTTGGTCATTGATAACCTTGCGTTCCGATGGTGAGACTCTGTATGGTTTCTGTTGCAACGGTTGGGCGGATCCCGTATCTATGCGATGGTGCATACGAGAAGGAGGAAACAATGGTGGCCCCTCTTGCTGGAAAAAGTCAAACAGGCCGGCATGTTTTAGCAGAATATTCGCCACTTCGTGACGCTGGTTAGTGCTGAGTGACTTGTTTACCGTAGTCAGAAATGAGGAGTGCGCCGCAGGGCAGTCATTAACGAAATGACGCTCATCCGCAGAATCAAGGGCCTCTGTAAGAATGGCGAGTGATAGCACTTGATCTTTATGGTAGGCGGCAAGTTTCAGACCCTGTGGTAGTATTGCAGGTTCACTCGAACAGTTTACGGCCCATAAGTTAGTGCGCCCCTGAACAATTGACAGCGTGCAATACGGTATCAGTATATTCCTCTTGATGCAACTCAGATGAACGGGCTCCACGGTAGCGTCAAACGTTCCGTCGGTGGTAGGGAAACAGGCAACTAAAACACACGTTGCGGATAACGGAGGCACAACTGTATCCCGAGATACACAAAGCACACTTTCACGATGCGGTGGGCTTTCCATTAACGCAGCAGAAAAGCTCGTACTTACAATGATTACACCCGTTTTGCAGTCGACGGTGGCACCACACAGTTTCACAAAATTAAGGCCCAGGATTACGTTATGCGTAGAATGAGGTAGGAAAGCGAACTCCGCGTTAAATATTTGACCACCTAAGGCAATGTCTACATTACACACGCCCACAGGATACAACAACTCCCCACTCACTCCGCGAAACGTATCGGCATGGTCTCAGCGAAACATCACTTTTCGTCCAAGGAGGCTTTTGAACGCAAGACTCATCACTGAAACGGTTGCTCCCGTGTCCACTAAGGCCATGGATGAAACCCCGTCAGTTAATACAGACACCTTATTCTTAAACATACAAATGGTCGGAGGTATCTCTATCGACATCGAAGATTGTCCAGCGACCTCACCTCCAACAGCCGCGCTGGCTAGTTTTCCGGAGGTGGCGACGGGTATCGACGCCGCGGATAGGGCGATCGGCTTACACGAGGAGCGGGTGGTGGTGTCAAGCTGCGATCGGATGCTGGAGAACGGTCCCGCAGCTGCTCCGGGTGCTGGTGAGGCAAGCTTCCTAAATATGTGCGCGAGGGCGAATATGTTTCGCCCAGAGGAGCGCAGTACCGCTTAGACATCGTCGATCGGTCGAACCTCGGTGCTTGGCGGTGATTGCAGTGCCTGGCAATGTGACCCAAGTCGCCACAGCTATAACACACAGGTAAGCGACGATCGATGAACTGCCCTTCGAAGCGCTCAGCCGTGGGGGGTTCTGTAGCAGAGCGATGCGGCTGTGCCTGCTGCACAGGAAGAACGATCGGTCTGCGTGCAAACCTGCTGGAGCGAGGGTGTTCTGCAGGTCGGTGTTCGGGCGTAAGTGCGCCCTCACGTGGCCATGGAGCTCCTCTGTGGTTGACGTCTGTGACACATACCGCCGGTTGCCAGGAAGCGCAGGGTGCGGCAGGCGCCATGTGTCGCGGCTCTTCACGCACGATCTGCCGTATAGTAGACGAAAGATCGGCGGACGGGCTCTCATCGACGCTGGCAACGGTTGTCACATTCGCCAGGCGTCAAAATTTAGGCACAATGCGACGTATTTTCAACGTCTCAAACGTACAGCGATGACGCACGACATCTGAGACGGAATCAACCTGTTCCCGGCTTATGAGGAAATTATATACATCTTCTGCAATTCCTTTGAGGAGATGTCCGACTCGGTCTTCCTCAGACATCTGCGAATTTACGATTTTGAACAGCTTGAGGATTTCCTCTATGTATATGGTGCATGTTTCTCCAGGAGCTTGAGCACTTTGAGCTAGTGTTCTCTCGGCGCGTTTCTGTTTGGCGTAGGAGTCGCCAAAACGCTTCTTAATTTCCTCAACGAAGCACTGGCACGCTGTTAGGGAGTCTTCGTGGTTTTCATACTACATCAGCGCTGTCTCACTTAGAAAGAGTACGACATATTCAAGCTGAGTGACCGAATCCGAACGGTTGTAGCGGCTCACCCTTGCGTAGTGCGTCAGCCACTCGTCGACGTCTTTGCCCACTTTTCCCGCGAACGAGCGTGGTTCCATGTAGTGCTGCAAAGGTCCAACTGGCGCTGACCTTTGGGCAGCTGAAACTACACTTGGCATTTGTCCACCTCCATCCTGAGCCATAGAGAAAGTCGTTGGCAAGAGACCGGCAAGGCGACAGCTCCGGCGAAGTTCTAGATGTTGCGACTCCGTGGTACGTTGTGTCGTACCCAGCACCTCCACCTCTCTGTTACGCCCACAAAAGGCGTTACTTTGAAGCCGCGTAGCGTTAGATGCGATGGCCTCGATCAGCTGAGTGCCTGTCGAGATTCAGCTTGCCAGCCACACGTCGTCTTCTTCGTTCACTTCTCTTCGGTGCCCCCGCATACTGTTTGTTGAGGCGTGAAACCACTATGCACGTAAGAGCATCACAATATTTTCAATGCAGTTAAGCCTCAGAATGGATCCGAAGAACAAGCTGATCAGTTTATTTCGCTTATGCAAACTTACCACAAGATGATCGACTCCGCATTGGTGGGCCAATAACTCGAGAAGAAATTAATTTTTCCGTGGGAACGCTCCAGGGAAACAAGACGCCTTGGCCTGATGGCTTTAGCGCTAAATTTTAGATAAAATTTCAGGAATTCCTTTGTCCTTTTCTTGTGCAACCTCTCGAGGAAGACTATAAATATGGTGAGCTTCCTTCACCTGTCTATCAGGGTGACACAACCTTAATACCAATGAGCACTGGTAATGAAGTAATAAAGAAAGTAAACGTATATAGGCCGATGCCATTATGTAACGTCGATTACAAAATATTTGCAAAAGTACTGACAAATAGGTTACAGAAAGTCATTACTAAATTAGTAGGTGACCATCAAACATGCGGAATTTGAGGTCGCTCTACGCAGACAAATGTTCATATCGCACGTTCAGTCCATGAGTGCATATAGGGTAGCATGGAACAAGTAGCTCTTCTGCAGATGGACCTCGCCAAAGCCTTTAAGGTTCAGCACGATTTTTGTTCCAACTACTGCGACATCATCAGTTAGAGGATTTATTATACAATGGTATAACATTTTCTTATAAACATTGCACTACAAGGTTAATTGTGAACCGTAACGTCTCAGATATAATACAGCTACAGTCATTCGTTCGTCAGGGTGGTCCGCTCTCGCCTTTACTCTTCGCCATATACTTAGAACCGCTTTGCTTAAGCGTGGTTTGTGACTCGAGCATTAAAGGATACAGCTATGCAGATGAGGAAATAAAAGTGCGAGCTTATGCAGATGACACTGCTTTCTTTTGCGTCGATAAGCCAAGCATTAACAAGGCAATAAACGCTCTCTTGCGTTTATGTGAGACTGCAGGAGCTAGTGTAAATTTTGACAAATGCAGAGCCTTTTGGCTAGGCATGTGGGTGCTCACTCCCTCTGTATTAGCAAATATTCATTGGAATCTGCCTCTGTTGCAATACCTTGGTGTGCCTTTCGATGACTTCCATAATAGTGAACCTCATTCGACTTTCACGTCAACCACTATCCGTCGAAAGGTGACTACCTGGCAGGGACGTGATCTCTCCAACTTTTGCGAGAGCTAAGGCATGCAATACATTTCTCGCTTCTAAGCTTCTTTATGTTCTGCAGGTCTTGGACTGCTCGCGTGTCCATGTTCAACCATTTCATAGAATATTTCCATGTTTTACTTGGCATTCATCATGGGAAGCCATGAGAAGGGACAACCTTTTTCTTTCGCTTGAGAAGGGAGGCCTGAGTCTTGTGCATTTGTTTGTGCGACAATTGGTCATGCGCTTATTGTACCTTAAAAATGTCCGTCATCCATTCCTTCTCATAGTTAATCGAGCACGTCTTGCGTCACACCTCCATTTTCTTTTTGTCACGACAAACTGTGCTCAAGGACTACAGTAATGGGGCTTCCTAAAGGAACTTGTCGACACTATTTTATTCTTAAAAGCCAGATTCACCCTTGAATATTTGTTTACCGTTCATGGCACGTGGCTAAATGTAGCGCTTATAGATAACCTCTTCCCTGAACGCCCGTACCAAAGCCGTATCTGTCTCTATTTGGTCAAGTTGTTAATTAATTGTGGGGTTTTACGTGCCAAAACCACTTTCTAATTATGAGGCACGCCGTAGTGGAGGACTCCGGAAATTTGGGCCACCTGAGGTTCTTTAACGTGCACCTAAATCAAAGTACACGGGTGTTTTCGCATTTCGCCCCCACCGAAATGCGGCCGCTGTGACCGGGATTCGATCCCGCGACCTTGTGCACAGTAGCCCAACACCACAGCCACTGAGCAACCACGGCGGGTTTGGTCAAGTTGTTCTTTGCCGTGTCCATAGAATGTGCATTACACCAGCAGAGCAAACATTTTTCTTTAAGCTGCACACCTCCACCCTGCCAGTTACAGCGTGGGTTCAGGAAAAATGACTCTCTGTACGCTGGAATACAAATTGTAAACTTTGAAATGAACCCGAGACAATAGAACATTGATTTTTTCTTTGTCGTGACGCATTTAATTTTTGGGTCATTTTACAAAGAACTATCAAAAAATACTTTCATCTCGCATATTATGGTATCCGGTTCCTTCCTTTCAAACAGACAGCCAGTAATACACAATATGATTTGTTTATGTTATTAGGACTCCACTCATTATGGAGAAGTCGAATTATCGATAGACATGCTGACCCGCCTCGCTCGACAAGGTCTATCTTCCGAGAAGGGATTGCTCACAGGTGTAGTGTGATTGCTACATTCGATCCCATACCTGAATGGATTTCGCGTCTGGACGCTCGTGCTTGTTTGCCAGAATTTCGAACTTTCATTGGACTGCATACTATGTGTGCATTTGTTTTTCATGTATATTGAAATGTCACGTAACAGTATTGGTTTGACATTACTCATAATTCCATGCAATAGACAAAAAAGTTCGGGCTGTTGACGAGAGAAGAGGCTTGTTCGAACGGCCACGTTTGCGATGCGCTCCGCTGGAAACAGCGCATCTGCCCTCGGCCGAGGATCGCACCCACCGTCAACTACTGATTCCGGTAATTATAAAGTCGTTCTTCCTCGTCTACCGACTGGCAACACCGTTCTCAATTCAGTTTTCCTGCATGCTGACCTGGCACGGCGGCCGTATCGGGCCCCGGACTTTCGCGATGCTCTCCTTTCAGTGCGAAATGCAACTGATATCCTAGGCGCTGGACAATACCAGATGAGCCATTTGTTGTGGTGACATGTGTTAACAGCATCGTGAAACAGAAACTTGTCGACAAAGGCGAGTTGTTCGTGAAGGGCCTCAAGTGCCTTATCATAGACCCGGAATGCAAGAATATCAAGATGAAGCTTCTTTGGCTTCCCCCACACCTCAACAGAGACGGATTGTTGAAGCGCTAGAGCCATATGGCACAGTGCAGTCCATCACGAGTGAAATGTGGCGGTGTGACGGCATGGAGGGCTGGCAAGTGACTGATCAAGACGTAGCGTTCACATTGAAAAATAGAGTTTCTGCCAGTAATCTGCAACATCTGTTGAGCATATACGGCCACCAGTGCCTTATCTTGGTACCTGGCCGACCATCACTTTGCCTCCGGTGCAACAGAGTTGGGCACATCCGGCGACAATGTAGAACACCACGCTGCAGTAACTGTCATCGCTACGGTCACCCTGCAGATGCATGCGTTGGAACCTACGCTGACAAGCTTCGTGGAAATAGACCAGCTGAGGATGATACCATCACCGATCATCTAATGGACGTGAGCGATGCTGTGGATGCAACTGGAGCAACACTCCCTGAGACTCATCGGCAACAGATTAAGCCATCATCGGGGGACATTAGCCACAGCCAGATGCCTGCGAGCGAGGATGAGACTAAGGCGCCTGACGACGAACCAACTGTGTCATGGGCAGAATCGCCACCAGTTCAAGATCGCCCCCCTTCAGTGGAATCTGGATCGACGTGCAAGGCCACTAAGAAGCGTCCAGCCCCATTTTACAATCCATCGCCCTCGCAAAAGGAGGCTCGCGTTTTCAAAGTGTCAAAGTTGACAAAACCGCTCCGGGGAACGCCTACTCCTGCAGATGTCCTTTGTGTTAACGTGCACCAAAAGGTACATAATGCATCACCTCCTCAAGAAGGGAGTGGGGCATCTCTGGAGCAGCGTTTACACACTGCACCTACATAGGTAATCACGGCGGGCGCTCTTCCCTTCCATTTTCGTACTTTAACTGCCCGTGGCTTACGAAATAAGCGACGGCAAGTACAGCTTCTTCATTTGTTACGCAATAGAATATTAGATATTGCTGCTATCCAAGAAACAAGGACTGAATCGGACGAAAACACAGAAGTAGCTCTATCTCCATTCCTATCTGGCTATAATGTTTGTGTCAGCCACGCAGTAGGCGTTTCCGCAGGCTGTATGTTATTTGTTAGAAAACATTTACCATGTGATTTGCTACATTTGTTTACAGATAGGGAAGAGCGCCAAATCTGCAGCGATATTGATATCAGTGGTATGAGCTTTAGATTTGTGTGTGTTTATGCTCCGAACAAGTTACGTGAACGCGAGTGTTTCTTCTTATATCTAGAACATCATTTCTGTACTGATCGTGCATTGGTACTCTTTGGAGATATTATTGTGTATGTAACGCGCAAGATCGTACGTCCCTAAAGCTGAGACATGATCCAAGTAGTGATGCATTCCAACGCCTGATATGTGATCATCAGCTTGTGGACATTGGAGAAAATGAAAAGGCGGGATGTCGATATACGCACTTCCAGGGTACCTCGCATGCAAGGCTTGATCAAATTTACGTTTGACTTGGCGCGCTACCTCTTATTCATGGTTATACTGTGCACCCTATATACTTTAGTGACCATTGCCTAGTCTCAGCATCCTTTGGCAGCCGTTGGTATCAAAGTCGGCGTATGTGCTGGGAGCTTTCGAAGTTTATTAACCAATTACTTTCGCGTGAGTGTTTCTTAAATCGTGTTACTGAGCTTATAGGTCGTGTCGTGCCGGACTTGCCACTCTTTGCTGTGTGGGAATTATTCAAACAGGAAGTTAAAATTATAGCTATTGAAGAATCATCAATATTGACTTTTGAAAAAAAAGAATAATTACAAAGCATTGTATAACCGTCTGAGTGAATTGCATGAGCTTGAATGCCTACATCCGGGTCAACATATTGATGATATTTATAAGGTCAAGGCACAGTTACAAGCTTTGAACGCAGAAAAATACAGAGGTGCACTAGTGCGTGCGCGAGAGCAGCGTTTCCTGGAAGAACAGCCTTACAGTAGGGCCCTTGGTGATGAAAGCCGACACGCACTGTCGAAACAAATATAGAGTAGGATGGAATCATTGTTAATTAGCCTACTATAATAACTAAAGCGTTTTTCGACCATTATCGAAAGCGATTTCGAGACCATGAGATATTGGATACAGATGCTGACAAAAAAACTGTATCGTTGCTGCCCCAGTTAAATCAGGATTATTACAATTATGCAAATGAAAACATTTATAATAATTAGGTAACTCCAAGCATCGATTTGTTAGCGAAGGGCAAGGCACCCGGCCCGGATGGCCGGGTGCCATCCGGACCGGGTGCCAATTTTATGAGTGTTTTCGTTCCCTCTTATCACCATTATTACTTCAGGTGTACCGTGAGGCCTTGGAAGTAGGGTACCTAACCGCCACAATGTACGAAGGACAGACCATCCTTATAACCAAAAGCGATGATGAGACAAAATTGCAAAAAGTTGACGGATATCGGCCTATCTCCTTATGCAATGTTGATTATAAAATTTTTGCTAAGGTATTAGCTAACCGTTTGCATGTTGTAATAAGATCTGTGGTCGGTGATCATCAAACATGTGGCATCAGGGGCCGCTCCATTCAGACGAACATTCATGTTGCGATGTCTTTGCTAGAGTGTGTAGGTGAGGGGTTTGTACAGGTGGCAATGGTGCAGCTAGAGCTGGCTAAGGCATTTGACAGGGTGAATCACTCATTCCTGTTTACTGTACTAGAGCATATAAATATCGTATCCCTGCACCTTAGAGGTGTCAGGATATGTTATGCTAATGGTTCAACAAAGCTCATAGTGAATGCCTCTCTCTCCGATTCGATTTGGCTTGCATCATCAGTACGACAAGCATGCGCTTTGTCACCGCTTCTGTTCTGCTTGTATTTAGAACCACTTTGTAGGAGCATTCTTAAAGAACAAAATTTCCAAGGGTTTAAATTACTGACTAATGAGGTTCGGGTTCTTGCGTGTGCAGACGACGTGGCCTTTTTTTGTACAGATAAAAAGAGTCTAAAGACTGCTCTTGCAATTACAGAAGAATTTTGTGCGGCTTCTGGTGCAAGCGTTAACATTGAAAAAAGTTTAGGTTTTTGGTTTGAATTATGGGCCACAATGCCATCACATTACGCAGGCATTCAATAGAAAGAAGATCTGCGTTATTTAGGTGTGCCTCTCTCACAGTATAAAAATAGCAACGCTCATTGGTCGGGAGAAGTTGGCAAAATACAACGTAAAGTGAATTATGGCGAGGGTGGAATTTGTTGATCTTCTTTCGTGCTGAAGTGTGCAACGTGTGCTTAGCTTCCTGTCTTATGTATGTGCTGCAAGTACTGCACGGCTCACGAATTCCCCTTCGGGCACTGCCTCGCGTATTTGCAACATTTATTTAGAGTTCGAGTTCTGAATCGATGCGGCGCGACAATCTGTTCCTCCCCCTTGAAAGTGGTGGTCGAGGTTTAGTCCACCTCTTCGTCAGGCAAATTGTTTCACGCCTGTTTTTCTTCCGAGACAATGACCCCCCATATTTGCATGAAATGTTGCAACTCCGTTTAGTTCATTATATCTCTAATATAGCAGTGTCATCAAATGCCAAATATGTCCCACAGGCTCCCTGGGGCTTTCTCAAGTGGGTTGTTGACACATTTCTTTTCTTGAAAGTTAGATTCAGCCTTGGAGTACGTGTTCACTGCGAGTCGAAAAGCAATTTCTGCGGCCCTGGTGGACTATTTCCCCAGATCCTTTGTATCGTGCACCTTATTTAAGCCGACCTTATCAGGATGTACTTAAGCGCTTCCGAAAAATGTGTGTACCTCCTGGAGTAAAAATATTTTTCTTTAAATTAGATTCGGGAACACTCCCTGCTGAAGCTTGGCTGAATTCGAGGGGTTGCTTTGTGCCGTGGTCAACAAACAGTCGGCTCTGTCCATGTGCCGAAACCATAGATCACTGCCTCTAGACTGTAGGGACGCTGTATTTTTTTGGGACATTCTCCAACGGACGCTTAGAAATGACATTGACATGACTCCATATACAATTAGGTTTCTACCGTTTAAGGTTACGGGTGGTCCTCCCTATGACATATTCATAGTACTTGGTTTACATCGCCTATGGAGAAGTAGACTGTGTGATCACCATGCCGAAAGCCGGCGATATACAAAGTCCTTCTTTCGCGAAAGTGCTGCTTATGTAAGAAGTGTGTACGCTGCGCAGGAAACTCCGCCAGACTGGATGCACTTGTTGGATACATGTGGGTGTTTGCCTGAGTTTTAAGTGTGTAGTTGTGTCCACTTTGTAATAGACCTTCAGTTCTCTTTTCCATGTAATACAGGAAAAAAAAAGTTCGGGCTGGTGCAGTGGTAAGATGCTGGGCTTGAAATCCTCAGGTCCGAAGTTCGAATCCTCGGCGGGGAAGTTATTTTTTTTCATGTTTTTCTTTTTTGTACTAACAAACTTACATAGCCTTAAAGAGGTCTCTGTCAATTTTTATTTAAATATTCATCAAAAACTACAGAACTTTACACTACAGGACGTCACACTACAGACAACACCAGACAACGTCAGACAAAAGAACGACAGAAACAACGTTCCAAAATATGACAGACTGAAATTTCCTGTTGTGTTTTTCAAGTGCGAAGAACTGCAAGTCGTTCACACAACGGTTTGAGCTGTTTCTAAAGACAACCTGCCTTGCCAAGTGCATGTCCCAAGAAGCAAAGACAACAGTCCTGTTCAGCATAGCCGGTGAAGACGCAATAGAAGTATTCAAGAGAGTCAAACGAGTCAGAAGTGGTTTTATTTAGGCATAAACTTCAGCAACTTCTTCAGCAAACAACTTCTCGTTTGCTGAAGAAGTCGACAGGCACGACTACGAGATAGTCGTCGCGAAGTTCCAGGAGCACTGCGTCGAACAAGAAAATGAAGTCCATGAAAGGTATGTGTTCCGAACACGCCTACAGGCTGAGGCTGAGCCGTCAGAGCTATTCCTGCGAGAAGTAATGAAACAGGTGTCGCTTTGCAACTTTGGTATTTTGACTGACGGCATTGTTCAGGACCAAATCATCTTTGGGACGAATTCACCTCGGCTACAAGAGAAAATGCTCAGAGATAAAGACCTAAGCCTACAAAACCAAGAAAAGTATGTGAAAGGCGACAGAGACAGTGGGTGGTTTTGGCTGCTACTGTTGATAGCTAGTGCACATACAGAAGGCACACGTGACGATACGATACAGAGGTATCTTGCTGAGGGAAGCAGTTTTATTCCTCTTTCTATTGCCCCTTTTTCCTTACCCGCCGTGTAGGGTAGCAAACCAGACGCTCGTCTGGTTGACCTCCCTGCTTTTCCTCTCCTTGCTCTCTCTTGATTCCGTTGCTGTTCATAAAGAAAGCTCTTATAAAGCCTCAGAGATAATGTGAATACTGAAGACTTTCCCTCAGAACAATACGTAGTATCCTTATGACATTCAAGCAGCTTTTCAAAAGGATGAAAATGAATGAGACTTCACTGTTTCGAGCACTGGGTTATTGCAAGCAACTTAACCAAGCGTCAAATTTCGGTAATACAGTCCGTTCACGAATACCAGATTAGATTTTACCTGATTAGAGTGTACTTTGAGGCTTCCCTTGCAGTTTCATATTTTTGGTGATTCAGTGAAACTGAAATGGTTCCTATTAGCATACTCTAAAACTGGTCTAACACAGGTTACCTACGTGAGTACATTAACAGATTAGGATCCTTGCCTTAGTTCCTAGGGAAAGAACGATAACCTCTCCACTAGTTGCATAGCTTTGCGGTAATCTGGGGTATTCAGCTCCGCTTTAAGGTAACGTGCTGATGGAGCTAGAACCACACGCATGTAAACGATATTGGGCGATAGATTTGATAGCTTCCTGCTTTACGCTTGCCACTGCGAATACGAAATTCTAGCACCCTGTTTTGTTATTTAACAAACAAACGTACTCCTTACAACGCATTTAATGTTCGTCAAGAGGCTACGCCACCACCCTACGTTCTGCGCAGCATATTGATTTAAGGTTCTTGATAGAGATTCACACCACACTAACAGTGCGAGACACATGACGAGAACGTAGACGACATCCATGTCTGTTAAAATGCTACGATGCTACGTACACACGGAAAGGCTGCCCCTTAATATTGTATTCTTAGCTTTTGCGCATTTAAAAACATTCAGAGAAGATTTCTACGCATAATTACAGCACAAGCGCAGTTAATGACCAAACAGGTTAGCGTTAAGATGGAAGTTTTCAAAACAAATTCCATTTCATGCTAAGTAATCACGCACAAATGATTTGCGGCTTCCTTCAGGGGCAGACATGGACTTTTGGGTTGGGACTTGCAGCTACGTGGGATGCAAGAATATGAATGGGAGCAGGCAATGCTTATGCGTAATTACGAGCAATATACGCACAACGCTTCTTCAGAAAGTGAGGCTAAGCACAGGTAACGCGAGGATCTGACTGCGCTGACACGACGACTTCGCTGCAGCCGAATTCCGACTACAGCATATGCGGTGAGGGTAGCTATATGGGCTTGTGGGTAGGTCATGTTGTAATTTCTTGTAGTGCAGGCAGAATAACACAGACATAGAAGGAGCATGGGACAACACACAGCACTGATCGATCAGCTGCGAAGAGCTCTTGTTTACGTATGCCGTCTGTCTTCGCACTGAACTGCAAAGCAAACTTAAATTTCAAAACATTCCAAAATTGCAGAAGAGGCATATTACTTCCTCCTAATAAAGACAGGCCAATAATATCAAACCTCAGCAGTCTTTTTCGTTACATTTGAAAAATTGTTTCGTTTGTGCCACAGTACTTGGCAGCCGGCAACCCTGGGCGTCACTTCAGCTGGGTTGTTGAAATCGCAATCGTCTGAAATGAGCCCTCTAAAAATCGCACTGAGACACGTGGGAGTCCACTGATTCCTTTCACTGCAGTAGCAACATCTGAAACAGCCTTTGCGCGTTGAACTCGATGTCTTCTGAATCCATACGACATCAGCGCAGAGGATCTATATCAGTCTCGCCACAATGTTGCGCCCTTCAGACCAGCACACTCGTTCATACCTGCCATGCTACAGGTATTGCTTTCACGTCTGCAATATGATTCAGTTTTATGCAGATGCTCTGCTGTTGCCTTCCAAACGTAGTGCTTCTCGTCTCGCATCATAGCTGAAGTTCTCCACTAATTATCAACTAAACACAAGGTTGCTACGGATCATGAGCGCCTGACAAACTGGCTTACTGAATGGCGGAACAGCACATAACCATCATCATGATCATCATCAGCCTGGTTACGCCTACTGCAGGGCAAAGGCCTCTCCCATACTTCTCCACCTACTGCGGTCATGTACCAATGCACTAATCTCATCCGCCCACCTAACTTTATGCCGCCCCCTGCTACCCCCTGCTACCCCCTGCTACCCTTGGAATCCACTCTGTAACCCTTGATGACCATCGGTTATCTTCCCTCCTCATTGCTTGTCCTGCCCATGCCCATTTCTTTTTCTTGATTTCAACTAAGATGTCATTAACTCGCGTTTATTCCCTCACTAAATCTGCTCTTTTCTGATCCCTTAACGTTACACTCATCATGCTTCTTTCTATAGCTCGTTGCGTCGTCCTCAATTTAAGTAGAACCCTTCTCGTAAGCCTCCAGGTTTCTGCCCCGTACATGAGTACTGGTAAGACACAGCTGTTATACACTTTTCTCTTGAGGGATAATGGCAACTTGCTGTTCATGATCTGAGAATGCCTGCCAAACGCACCCCAGCCCATTCTTATTCTTCTGATTATTTCAGTCTCATGATCCGGATCCACGGTCACTACCTGTCCTAAGTAGATGCATTCCCTTACTACTTCCAGTGCCTCCCTACCTATCGCAAACTGCTGTTCGCGTCCTAGACTGTTAAACATTACTTTAGTTTTCTGCAGATTAATTTTTAGACCCACCCTTCGGCTTTGCCTCTTCAGGTCAGTGAGCATGCATTGCAGTTGGTCCCCTGAGGTAGCCGGAAGTGGACATAACCATGGGCTTTTGATAAATGTTTCCGCCGACCATCTCTAATGGAACATTACTTTGCGTCTTGTTATACTTTGGCACCTAATTTATCGTGTCATGACGTCGTCGGCTTTTCCCTCTTTTATCTATAATTAGTGTGAACCAATCTTACCTATGAACACCTTGCTCCGAGCCTCTCTGTACTTACCGTTGAAGTAAGCGCAAGGTGAGATTGACATGGGCAACAGCTGCACACTAAATTGCCTGTAACCGGCTCACATCTTTTGCGGATTTGAAAGCGGTGTCATTACTTTTCTGCTTTCCGTGGATCCTCTGGTTGTCTTCTCGAAGACTGTTCGCGAATTTTCTATCACGTTGCTATGGTCCCTACAACGTTTTTTCGCGCGCTCACCCACAAGTGTTTTATTACATGTTGACACACGTCGCCCCCATCACTTAATACCCGTGCCACACGGGCACAGAAAATGGCATTAACTTCATAATGCCTTATTAGTTAATGTCATTTGCGTGGTGTCACACGAGCAAATCAAAGGGCATTCGCCGTGATGCCATTCGTTATTTAATGCGTTCGCCAGAACTCATTCGACTGAAATATGCGTACTCTCGATGCCGTAGCTTCGCAAGCCACATCGTTGATAGTATGTATTTCTCAGTGTAAGTAATGTATTTGAAACGTTTAAACCTGTAATAAAATATTTGCACATAATTTTGAAGTGCAACTGGCACTTTTACGAGAATGAAACCTTTCTATTTAATAATTTATTCATACCTAAAATACCCCATATAGGGTTTTACATGAGGGGTGGGTATATTTAGGTCATATTTTCAACGAATACGTTGAACGATGAATGACTAGAGTGGTGCACCGATCGGTCAGGTAGGTGATTCCAGCCTTTCGCTGTTTTAACGAAGAAAGAGTTAAGATGAGCGGTGGTGCCAGCTGGAGGGGGATAAACAGCTTTTGAATGGCTATGACGAGATGAAGTGCGACGCGCAGGTGTGATGTCGGTCGGGTGAAGCTGCGAGTGAGAGAACACGTGAGAATCTTTGAGAAGACGAGGACTGTTGCAGCTAGCGAAGTTGCGCAAAAGGTTGGCAACCTGTGAAACAGACGAATGTCACGTGGGGATGGGTTATATTTGTTGCACGGTAAGTCTTTCGTGGCACGCAGGATGTTCACGTGCAGTCTTTGTGTTCATGGACTCCACGTGATAAGGCGAAATTTCTCAGGTTGGCGTTGCGACCGTCTTCCTGCGGCAGGCCCCATTTCGTTCCTGGGCTTCGGATTTGACATACATTGGCCACAGTTACTGTGGTCGATTCTAAAAGACAACAAGAAACTCAAGCTAACTGTATCATAGTATGCTTAGTTTTATATTTCGTTGTTTATTAGGACAGTTTGGACTTGTAAAGGCATATTTATTTTTTCATTCATGCCCTAACATTGCTTACTTCATAAGACACTGTCATCGACATCATTGGGTCAAACGTCCTTAAATTTTACGCATGGCAGCTCCGCCGACAGAAATGTTATTGAGGAACTCAAGGCCTTAACTACTGAATGCCACTTTCTGCACCCATGTGGCACAGGTATAAGACCCAGACGACGAACAATGCGAACAAATAAAGAAGTTGGTAGTCCTCTTTGCTGACAGTATGTCCTATTTACATACTCAAATAATACACATTTGGGCAGTTTTTCCTTACTTTTTTTATGAACAGAAAACGGGACACTAAAATCAATGATGTCTCTGTATGTATAACAATTAAAGATAAAATCCTTATCATCAATCCATGGTCAATGCAAATAGCAAATGTAATGAAAATCTTCTCGCTATCTTGCTTTCAACATGTATACCATATGCGCAAGAATGCATTGTGCTGATATTTCCACTCATGAAAATAGAATACGACAAAACACCATGTTAACTATTAGAAATAAAGATACTAAGTGCAATGTTTTGTTGTCGAAAGAAAAATCAACTACTTATGAAGTGGTGAATGGTGTGATAGACAGCCATGGTCTAAAAGGATTTCCGCCTTTTAAAAAAGGAGAGCGTAGCCCCACACATGAATGCCATTTACCGTGAGGTTACTGGATATAAATGCATAAAAGATAAGAAAACAAAAAGGTATACCTTGTCTCACAGGACATACACAAATATGGTAAAATGCTATCGTAGAAACTGCATTTCTTAAACACATCATTAATAGCCTTTTTTATAAATACCAGTGGACAATTAGGCAGAAGTCGTCACTAACTTGAATATGAGCATTTTATTTTATTGCGATCGTCACGCCAAAATGATAGCTATTAATTCAAGAGGAAATTTTTTGTCTTACCTCGGTCAGAACGAAGGCCTTGGTTCAGATTTCAGGAAGTTGATTTTGAGTCCGTCTTTCGGACTTTAGCTTTACTTATTTCAGGCGCTGACACCCTGCCGCAGAGTTGAGTAAATGCCGCAATCAAAAAGTGTTAAGGTAACATTTTGTGGTATACCAGAAATGTTCATATGCTACATATATTTGGCTTCATCTGGCTCACAGAATGTTAGATTGCGTTCATTCTACGTAGGAGTTCATGTGCAATCAACTCTTTAGTGCTCTGTGGAAAGCGCCCATGAACTTAAGAGGAAGCTTTAGCTCGGGCCAAACTCCGACGCGGCCTGTTCAAATACATGTAAAACGTAAGAACTTTTTTTCTGAGAAAAGCCCCGGACCGATTTCAACAAGATTTGTTGCATTTGAGAGAAAGCTAAATTATAGTGACTGTTGGAAGCGGAATTTTGATTTAAGGTTGATTTTTTTAAAGATTTTGAAAATTTCGAAAGTTTCAAAAGTATAGACGCACGAAGTTTCCACGTTTATGGCTCTGAATCAAGAGGTATCGCGGTTGTGTAAACGGCATCCTTTAGACCATTGAAAGCGGACAAATTTGTTATGTCATCTTATATGTTGCATGAAGTTACTTTGTCTACGAGGGTTCTGCAAAAGCGGTATTTCCGTATTAGAAGAGTTTTCTAGATTCGGTGTCCAACATATAAATTTCCTCCGCTTTAAATGTATTATTAGATGCACTTCATATCATTGTCAGATCACTTTTCATTGCTGAGTTACACAGTTATAAACTCGATAGTTTCATTTTCTGGAAATTTGCAATTTTTGCCGCTTATTTATAAAAAATTTATGGCTTAAATAAAAATTCAAAACCAAAATTACAAGATTTGCGGTTTTATTTTAAATGCAACAAACTTCTTCAAATTTGGCGCAGTGGTTGCCGAGAAAAACGAATTCTCCTTTTACATGTACTTAGAAAGGATCACTCGAGCTAAAGCTTCCTCTTAAGGCTTCGCTAGAACTTTCCACAGTAGGCTGTAAGTGACAGCACGACTACTGGAATGATGTTTTCTATTTTTATATTGGTTACTGAACCAAAACACAGATGGGTGATGGCAGCAGCTAAATTTATACTTATTGGCAACCGTTTCATTAAATGTGTTACCATCAGCGCTTTTACATTATCAGGACAAATGTGCTACACATATGAAGTTGGGGTAACTCAACATGCGCCTGTTAATTAGTTCAACAGGATGTACACCATAGTGCGCTTATCGAAGGTAACTGAAATGTGTTTGACAACGGTACCACCCCTTGTCCTGCGTGCACATTTCCTGCATTTATGCCACAATGTCGAGCGTACATTCACGCTAGGTATGTCCGTGCAACCTTTGTACAGTATGCAGCGTAGTAATTCTCAGGTAGTCCAAGAACCAGTCCCGATGTCATCCATCCCTGTGCTTCGATGTTCGGCACCATACACATTGTTGTCAACTACAGATCAGCATCAACCTGTTGATCTCTTTTCTTGTTTTGCCGTGCCCTCTATGCTTTCGTGAAGCGCTCTCGAGGCAGACCCGTCGCCTCAGTGATAAACGCCATGTTTTGGGTCACATCCGCGTAGACTGCTGGCACTCCAAGTTGGCCGCAGGGCAGGTCGCCGTACGAGACCAGACCCACGAGCATGGGGCGTCCCTCACTGTTGCGCTTGCACACCAGGGGCCCACCGTCGTCTCCCTGCAATTCCCAAATTCAGTGTGCGATGTGCTTTGTTTAGGGTAAAACAGCACCACTTCATTTTCAACGCTTAAATTTTCAGCGCACCAGAAGAAATGCTGTAAACTACAATTCAAGAATTTCTCCAAATTGGGAGTCAGTACGAAAAGCAAATGGGAGCATGGACGCAGCGACCAGAAAGTGTGCAAGAAATGCCGCCCACGTAAATATCCGAAGACCTTCAAAATATTGTGTAAATTTAGGAAATAAATAATTGCACTCACTGAATGTACAAAATAAATGTCGTGGTTATTAAGTGTAACAATACTGTGCCATTAGTTCAACGTAATGAGAAAAATGAGTTCAAAAATAAACGAATTTTATACGTATAAATGAGAATATCAGAGGAGTATTGCGTCTGTCACTTTTTACTTAGACTAAGTCCATCCGTTATTGCGATATTCCCATGACTAATTAGCAGGGATATTTCGCAGCCTGGTAGGCACTCCATAATTTCAGCACTCTTGTTTAACGGTTTACCCAGGGCATTACTGGTTGTGGGTGATGTGTGGGTTGCTGCACAAAATAATGGCGAGTTCTTGTTTCAAGACAGCAGCCTCAATATCATCATCATAATCACCATCATCATCATCATCATCATCATCATCTTCATCAGCCTGGCTACACCCACTGCAGGGCAAAGGCCTCTCCCATACATCTCCAACTACCCCGGTCATGTGCTAATCGTGGTCCTGTTGTCCCTGCAAATTTCTTCATCTCATCCACCCACCTATCTTTCTGCCGCCCCCTGCTACGCTTCTCTTCCCTTTCAATTCAGCGCGTAACCCTTAATGACCATCGGTTATCTTCCCTCCTCATTACATGTACTACGCATGCTCATTTCTTTTTCTTGATTTCAACTAAGATGTCATTAACTGGCGTTTCTTCCCTCACCCAATCTTCTCTTTTCTTATCCCTTAACGTTACACCCATCATTCTTCTTTCCATAGCTGGTTGCATCGTCCCGAATTTAAGTAGAACCCCTTTCGTAAGCCTCCAGGTTTCTGCTCCGTACGTAAGTTCTGTAAAGACACAGCTGTTATGCATATTTCTCTTAAGGGATAACGACAACCAGCTATTCACGATCTGAGAATACCTGCCAAATGCACCCAAGCCCATTGTTATTCTGATTATTTCAGTCTCATGATCTGGATCCGCGGTCACTACCTGCCCTAAGTAGATGTATTCCCTTACCACTTCCAGTGCCTCGCTACCTACGGTAAACTGCTGTTCCGTTCCGAGACCATTAAACAAACTTTAGTTTTCTGCAGATTAATTTTTGGGCCCATCCTTCTGCTTTGCCTCTCCAGGTTAGTGACCATGCATTGCAATTGGTCCCCAGAGTTACTAAGCAAGGCAATATCATCAGCGAATCGCAAGTTACTAAGGTATTCTTCATTACCTCTTATCCCCAATTCTTCCCAATTCAGGTCTCTGAATACCTCCTGTAAACACGCTATGAATAGCATTGGACAGATCGTATCTCCCTGCCTGTCGCATTTCTTAATTGGGATTTTGTTGCTTTCTTTATGGAGGACTACGGTGGCTGTGGAGCCGCTGTAATCTTTCAGTATTCTTACATACGGCTCGTCTACACTATGATTCCGTAATGCCTCCATGACTGCTGAGGTGTCGACTGAATCAAACGCTTTCTCGTAATCAATGAATGCTATATGATTAGGGTAGGTTATACTCCGCACGTTTCTCTATAACCTGATTGATAGTGTGAATATGGTCTATTGCTGAGTAGCCTTTCGCGAAATGCTGCCTGGTCCTTTGGTTGACAGCAGCCTAAGGTGTTCGTGATTCTGTTTGCGATTGCCTTAGTAAATACTTTGTAGGCAACGGATAGTAAGCTGATCGGTCTATAATTTTTCAAGTCCTTGGCGCCCCCTTTCTTATGGATTAGGATTATATTGGCGTTCTTCCAAGATTTCGGTACGCTACAAGTCATGAGGCATTGCGTATACTGGGTGGCCAGCTTTTCTATACCGATCAGCCAACCATCTTTCAACAAATCTGCTGTTACCTGATCCTCCCCAGCTGTCTTCCCGCTTTGCATAGCTCCCAAGGCTTTCTTTACTTCTTCCGGCGTTACTTGTGGGATTTCAAATTCCTCTAGATTATTTTTGCTTCTATTATCGTCGTGGGTGCCACTGGTACTGTATAAACATCTATATAACTCCTCAGCCACTTGAACTATCTCACCCATATTAGTAATGATACGGTCGGCTTTGTCTCTTGACGCATCCATCTCATTCTAGTTTCTAGTTTCTAATTTCTTGTTGATTGCTTTTAGGCTTCCTCCGTTCCTGAGAGCATGTTCAATGCTATTCATATTATATTTCCTTATGTCAGCTGTCTTACGCTTGTTGAATAACTTTGAAAGTTCTGCCAGTTCTATTCTAGCTGTTCATATATGGGTGTTTGTTATTCAGATATTTCGTCTCCTGCGATAGCTTACAGGTATCCTTTCTAAAGAAGTTACTACCGACTTCTATTGCACACTCCTTAATGATGCTCATAAGATTGTCGTTCATTGCTTAAACACTAAGGTCCTCTTCCTGAGTTAAAGCCGCATACCTGTTTTGTATCTTGATCCGGAATTTCTCTATTTTCACTCTTACAGCTATCTCATTCATCGGCTTCTTATGTACCAGTTTCTTCCGTTCCCTCCTAAAGTCTAGGCTAATCCCAGTTCTTACCATCCTATGGTCACTGCAGCGCACCTTGCCGAACACGTCCACATCTTGTATGATACCAGGGTTAGCGCAGAGTATGAAGTCCATTTCATTTCTAATAATGATATTTGGGGTTTTACGTGCCAAAACCACTTTCTGATTATGAGGCACGCCGTAGTGGAGGACTCCGGAAATTTTTGACCACCTGGGGTTCTTTAACGTGCACCTAAATCTAAGCACACGGGTGTTTTCGCATTTCGCCCCCATCGAATTGCGGCCGCCGTGGCCGGGATTCGATCCCGCGACCTCGTGCTCAGCAGCCCAGCACCATAGCCACTGAGCGACCACGGCGGGTCATTTCATTTCTGGTCTCGCCATTCGGGCTCCTCCATTCGCACTTTCAGCTATCCCGCTTGCGGAAAAAAAAGTATTCATTACCCGCATATTATTCTGTTCTGCAAACACTACTAATAACTCTCCAGGGCTATTCCTAGAACCTATGCCATATTACCCCACTGACTTGTCTCCAACCTGCTTCTTGCCTACCCTGGCACTGAAGTCGCCCATCAGTATAGTGTATTTCGTTTTCATTCTACCCATCGCCGATTCCACGTCTTCATAGAAGCTTTCGACTTCCTGATCATCATAACTGGATGTAGGGGCGTAGACCTGTACTACCTTCATTTTTACCTCTTATGAAGTTTCTCAACAAGACCTGCCACCCTCTCCTTAATGCTATAGAATTCGTGTTGTTACCAGCTATATCTTTATGAATCAGGAATCTGACTCCTAGTTTTCGTCTCTCCGCTAAGCCCCGGAAGCACAGGACGTGCCCGCTTTTAAGTGCTGTATATGCTTCTTTTGTCCTCCTAACTTCACTGAGCCCTATTATATCCCATTTGCTGCCCTCTAATTCCTCCATTAGCACTGCTAGACAAGCCTCACTAGATAACGTCCTAGCGTTAAGCGCAGCCAGGTTCAGATTCCAATGGTGGCCTGTCCGGACCCAGAGATTCTTAGCACCCTCTGCTGCGTAACAGGTTTGACCGCCGCCGTGGCCAGTTGCTTCGCAGCTACAGGGGTAGAAGGTAGAAGGAAACACCTGCAGACGTAGAAGTCCTCATCGAGGGCGACCAACGTCTATTGCATGACCATGAAACTTCCGTTTCATGGTCATGAAACCATGAAACAGAGCGATCGCTCGAGTGCACGGAGGGAAAGCAAAAGCGATGCTGACAAACCGCAGCCACGAGTTCTAAAACCCCAACAAAGCACCGACGACCGTACACATCGAGGAAACTGTGGAAACCAGTAATGTGTTTGTACTCTCGGATTCTGCCACGTCTAGCCCAACGATCATAGTTCCCGATCCAGACTTCGACATAAATCCAAGTAGCCCCATGAGTAAGCCGCAACATCTCCGAAGTCTTCCTCGACGATACAAAGACTGCTTTTCGACGTCATCGATCGAAGGTTCCACAAACACCGGTTGCAAAGCATCGCATACTAACCGAAGAGCGCGCTCGGCCACTCGCTAGAGTCCTTACTGAATTAGGCGCTCGAACGTGAAGCTATACGGCAGCAAATCAATGCAATACTTAGCTACAAGACCAACCAGCCGTCGAAAAGCCCGCGAGCATCTCGTGTTTTTCGTGAAGAAAAAGCTAGAAACCCGGCTTTTCTCCGTCGATTATCATCGAACGAACAAGATGACGAAGAAGGATGTATACCCCCTGCTACAAATATACGACGTATTGAATCGGCTCTGCAATGCTAAATAATACTCGTCGATGGATCTCAAGAGTGGCTACTGGCAAACACACCACTTTCATCACGCCAGACGGCCTTTATGAGTTCAAAGCCATACCATTCGGATTGTGTTCGGTGCCTGCAACGTTCCAGTGCGTGATAGATATTATATTAACAGGATTGAAGTGGCAGACCTGTCTCGTTTACTCTGATGATGTCGTCATCGTTGCGGGAAATTTTGATGATCACCTTAGGCCGTTTGCGATAGTACTAGAGGCCATCGAATCATCTGGGCTCACTCTGAAGCCAGAAAAGTGGCACTTCACTTACAATGAGCTTCTGTTTTTAGGCCACGTCATCAGCAAATGTGCAGTCAGCCCCGACCCGAAGAAGATAGCAGCCATCGCAAAATTCGAGCAGCCCATTGACAGAAGGAGTGCCTAGATTCTTTGGCATGTGAGCTAATAATAGGCGCTTAGTCAAGGCCTTTTCACGCATCGCTGAGCCGCTGAAACATTTAACTAAATGTGATGCCTAGTTCAAGTGCGAAATGCCGCAGGCCGACGCACTTCTGGACACATGGCGCGGTGAAGTCTCAGACTCCAAGAATATGACACCACTGTAATCCACATGTCTAGGCGAAAACACACTGACGTTGACTGCCTGTCTCGCGCTCCCGTGGACCTTCCGCCCCAAGATTATCTAGACAAGGACGTTTTACAGGCGTAAGTGCAGATGCGGTTGCCGAGCAGCGGCGAGCAGACCCTGAGCTCAGAAGCCCTGCTGAGTACTTGCAACACAGACCGACATTGTCACGAGGATATATAGGCACGCATTGTCTCCGTGTTTCTAACGAAACGACGTCCTCATGAAAAAAAAATTAGAGACCCTTCCGCTACAAGAAAATAGGGGCAAGCCAAGCTTGTCATGCGTGCACTTGACCTTCAAGACGGATAAGTAACCCACATGTAACGGTGCCGGATTGCTTCGGCCTCCCGCTCCCTCAGCTAGGGATCTTCTTCCCGTTGCTGTCGGATCGCCTTCGATCGGGAGGCTCTAACGGCTGGATCGGCGCGCCGACGGCGAGCCCTTTCACGGAGGAGTTCTCGCCGCCGCTCCTGCACGGAGCGTGGAGCGTGACAATCCCATCCGTTTTTCGAGACTCAAGAGAACGAAAACGAAGCCGGCGCAGCACGCGCGAAACCCCTTCCTGCCCTTTCCCTCTCCTGGGGTAGCGATACGGCTCTGATGTTTACCCGCTTAGCGTGATCGCGCCCCTCTGGAGTTTGAATCCTTGCTATGAACTCACGCTCTAGCGAAGGCGCAGCTGTCAACTAATAGAACCGCCCTTTCCCGTAGCTGCTCTGCTCTGCGAGCGAATTGGTTGTTTTGCGTGACTACATCGCTACCGAAACCGGTGAGCGAATACAAGCTTCGACTGAAAGAATTTTTCGCGAGCCCGCGCAAACTACGTTCTTTTTGTGCCCGCAGCACTCCGGTCAGAAGCGCTGCATGCCCTGCACGATGCTAAGACAGCCGATCACCTCAGGTTTTTCCTCACGCTCGCAAGAATACAAAAGAAGTAGTATTGGTCAGTGGGAGCTAATGCGAGGAAGACCCAGCTCCGTCAGCGTTGGGTTTTTGAAGTGTTCTTTGTATTTTTATATATTGCACTGGGCACGTTGTCTGGCCGGCAGCTAACTTCCTCCTCCTTGACAGGCGGTGCACGCGGAGCGAGTTGTGGCCTGCTGCCCGGGCCTGAGGCAAGGGGCGTTACAGCGCTCCCCCCTCCCCATGGAGCGAAAGTCAGAGGAGCCACCCAGTGAACGTGCTTGAATGTTACCACCTGGAGTTATGAAGGAATCGAGGCCAGGTTGAGTGGAGGGATCGCGGGTGCAAGAGCGGCGGCGTAGGCAGGTTTGAGTCGCTCAGCAAACACGAAGTCTTAGGCGTACGACGGAGTACGCGGAATGGTCTATCGTAGGCAGGGGTGAGGGGCGGATGCACGTGGCCACGCCGAACGAAGACATGGCTGCAGGAATTCATGCATATCCTGGCTGACACATACGGACCGGTGGCGCCGGTCAGCAACAATTACAGGAGCAAGGTCACGAAGCGTGGTGCGCAGCTCCTGGATGTAGGTGGAAGCATCATGGGTGCAGAGTGGCGACGACGGCATGAATAATTCTTCAGGAAGGCGCGGGGGAACGCCGTACACGAGTTTAGCCGAAGAGCAATCTAGGTCAGCCTTCAGTGCTGATCAGATGCCTAGAAGGACGAAGGGAAGGGGGAGCGTGGTATAGGCGGTATGAGTAGGTGAGCGCGGCACCTATTCAGTGCGAGCTTGGCCATGGATGAGAGCGAGGCCACGCCGTCTTCTCTGAGCGTTGCGTAGGAGCGGGAGGCTTTGAGCCATCGTCGCCAAGCGGCGTCTGACGACTCCACGGACATCGCCCGGCGAGCTGCTTCACTGGAGATGGTCCGCAATGCAACAGGCGTCGCACCGTCGAGATCAATGTAGCGACCGCGTTCGCGCCCTGACCCTTTCTGCGCATGTTCGCGGCGTCACTTTGCATGTCTAGCACTTTCGCTTTCCCTGTGGTACAATAGGCGTCGCACCGTGGAATGATGCGTGTCTACCCAAGACTGATCACAGTCATGTCTAGCTACCGACCTAGGCACAGCCGTCACACCTGGTTTAACGATGCTTGTATACCTAAGTATAATAATTACATCTAGATCAAAGTGAAAGTAAAACTTAACCAGGGTAAACCAAGCTTTCACGTTGCATATCCAGGGTTATCTCAGCTAAGCCGCAGCCATTTTTTTACCGTCACTACTCTTTTTACCGTCATAATTGATGCTTGCATCGTTTGTGTATGTCTGGGTGTTGTGCTTTTTCCCGTGTGTTCGATGTAGCGTGGCGACATACATCTGTGATCCGTTACCACTGTATCACAGCACTTGACTTCACAGAGAGAGTTATACTATCTCTATACAGTGTCAAAAAAAGTGACTAAGAGTATGTGTTTCTGACCCTACACAAAAAATCTCGAATCACTACGAAAGCGCGCTCTCTCATAACCATTTCAAATGAAACAGAAGGCACTGAGTTTATCCGAGATATATATATTTGAAAGTCCATTGCGAATCCCGCAGTAAAGTCCTGGTCCAAATTGTTATAAAAGCTCGAAGACTACTCGGAATGTTCAATTAAAAGAAGTTCAGCCTGTCGAGCAAGATGAAACACTTTGAATAAAATAAATATTTTTCTAAATATGAAGCCAAATTGTGCTTAATGACCACAATAAAAAGAACACGGTTATCTCAATCCCGAAGACCTTTACAAGAAGTCGCAGTTTCGCACGAAAGCCGAAGCATCGATTGCGATAGCAAATTAGTCGACAGCCATAATAAGTGGGCGCAGTAGGTTTATCAGCCCTATAAACCTGTAAACACTCGCTTACTCAATAAATTACTAAGCATGGTGACAACGCGCACAGGCAAACATGCACACATTACACTTGATAACCGCGAACACTCGCTGCCGAAACAGTGGCGTGAGGAAGCGCTGCAACCGCAGCGAGGCAAGTGGCCTTCGTGCAGCTTATCCCTTGAACGCAAACTGAGTGGCTAGAACACGGCACACGCAAAGCTACGAGCCATCGGCACACCTAGACTCTGCCCCCAAAGCCGATTATTATAACTTACAGCGCGCACTAAAAACACGGACAAAGAAGGGAGACGAAACGCGAGCAGCGCTGTGGGTAATAATAATGCAGATGTAACGACTCGGCCCAGCTAGCTACCGTACTACAGTCGAAATCAGTTCGCTTTCATGATAAAATCCTCGCCACCACGCACCACATGCAGTTCGTGACGGAGTGCAATCACCTCTCCTCCCTTCTCCCAGGTTCCTTGCGCGCGACGAAAGACGGTGTGCTTAGCGCATACGAGATTGAGCCGCGATAGTCGGCTCAGCCTTGTACGCTTTCACTCGCATATGCAGCATGCGGCGAGCGGCGACGGCGTTATCAACCTTAGACTTTATATTGAACGTCGCGGCCACGGCAACGGCTGAAGAGGTGCGCCTGAAGTGTCCATATAATTGCTATCGCAACAAGAATACGTAGTGATGAAACTAGTAATGCGCAGAAATATGTGGGAATAACTCATTTCATAAAAGAGAACAACGTATACTACTAGCCTACTCACTGCATGTTTTTTCAGAAGCACCTTTGCATTTTTTTTATCCCGACAAACCTACATGCGTTATTTCATCCACGTACCTTATTTTAAAACAAATGGCACTTCAATAATTAATTTCGTTTCTCCGCATGTAACGTCACACAACTAAAGTAGCGACCCTCTGCTACAGGCTTCTTTTTGCGACAACTCGGCAAGTTTCTGCCTAAATGACAGTGATTGTTGCATGCTTGAAAGTCAGGAAGGTGCAAACCTGGCAGGCAGCCGCTCCACCCTCTCCGGCGACGCACATAGAGCCTTCGTCGAGCTTGAACGATGGGCCCAGCTTGGTCTTCCTGAGCGCATCTTGGCAGGGCGCTTTCTCCACGATGCTAACGTTGGCCTTCGTAAGCACCGAAGACAGAGAGCCGCCTGCACAGAGGAACCGATGCACATTGTGGGAGAACCCATCTAACGATGAATGTGCATGTTAATGCGATTAGCATTCAAGCAATGTACTGAGACACTCGAATGCCACCGCCGAAACGCTGCATGCATGAGCTGACTTAGTCTGGTGGCGATGACTCCTATCAGGTCCTGTCAATGCATGAGCCGTGTACTACAGCCTCAGAAACATCACAGACGTCAATTTGTGATGCGATTTCTGATCATAATACCAGCCTTCGATTAGGCTTCACCTCGGGAACACGGCCATTAATTCCTTAATGATATTTGTATCAGCCTAGAGAGCACGTCACTATACCGACAATCAGAAAAAAATCTGAGCAGTCTTCTCCCTCTGTCAAACAACCATCTATTCTCGTTTTGCATGAGAGGGAAGCCGAGCACTGTCATCTTTCCGCTGATGGATCAGCAACTATTCAGTGTTCGTCTAGAGCCGTGGTTTTCCCAACGAGAGATTCAATAAAACTTCTTTCTGGGCGAGTTCGTGCATACCTGATTTCAATACTGATTTGAGTTGACAGTCGGCGCTTTCGTCTTGTCCTTGTTATTTTTTGGTTGCATGTGTTAGCGCTGTCATGCTTTTCAAATCAACGAGAGCTACCAGCCTCAGTGTCAAAACGTGTTACAAAACGACATTGACGGCTGTAGAATCTGCAGCTTTTGTCCCTGGACTTCATCGCGTCAGCCCAGAGTACCTTCACAGATGTTCATTATTCGATGACGTGCGGTGCGGACCATGTTAACTACTTGTATTGAAGATTAGACAACTAATCGACACGTTCGCCGTGGAAGGAAACTACGTCATAATACAGTGGCTTCCAAGTCACTACGGCATCACACATACCGAACACGTCGATAACGCTGCTCAGTCAGCTTTTCCAAGATACCGAAAAACAGACCATATCACCAACAATGACAAATGCCGCGATAAAACTTGGAATGCACGCACGAGATTTCACGTTCTTCATCTGAAATACCCCTAGATTTCCAGGCAACCCGCAGCGCAAGATGGACTTTTCTGCTAGTGTGCGCATCCCAGCTAAACTCTGGCAACGCGAAGCGACCTTGCTTTGTCGAATATGGCTAGGAGCGGCTTTTACGAAGTGTTCTACTTTCCGAATGTAATATGCAGACAACTTGTGGAGATGCCTGTCGTAGCGAGGTGAATCATCAGCACGTTCTGTGTAACTGTTCTCGTCACAAATTACAAATCACAACACAACTACGCTCCCTATCTGAAAGCGCGCTTTCATAAAGGACCATTGAGAGAGTAAATCATTTTCGAATGTCGACCTTACAAGCCATTGCAGCTGAGCATGACGAGGGCACTCTCACAGTTTCTAAGGCAAACACGCGCACAATCGTCCTCGCTTTCCAAGAGTTGGACATTCCCTCGTCTGGTTGACACTGCTGCCTTTCCCTTTCTTCTGTTACTCTAAGCGATCTTTGTTTCATTGTAAATCCGCGTAGACAGACCCTGTGTAACTTAGATAAGCGAAAAATGGCTATCTGCATTAAGATCCTACAGTAACTTCATGGCATTTCCCATTGTACATCAGTGCACTGTTGTGACAACACATTACCTACAGTAGTATACTTGGTCATCAATAACAACGGACGCCTAGTGGCAATCCCGAAGTTACAGTAGAAAGAAAGATGTAAAACGTACGCTTGAGGTTCTTTCCCCATCCGCTGATCACGCAAGCGCTGGCGCCGAAAGAGCCCTCCTCGGGCTCGGCCAGCACCACGCGTCCGATGGTCGGTGTGGTGGCCACTTCTTCCCGCAGCTTGAGGACGGCCACGTTGCGTATCTGCGCTGACCTGAACTTGGGGTGCACAATGACCTGTGCGCACAAGATGCGCGTCGGGATATCAAAAAGCAATTATTTATTTGGGTCTTAAGTGTCTATCCATGCACTCATGCAGACATAAACATGGTAATGAACACGTGTATTGGGCATTGCATAAAAAAATCACCGATGATTACGGTGCTTCCTAATGCGAAATTTGAGCGCTGCTCTATACGTGTTTTCCTTTCGCGATATATCAGCTGTCGCGGACAGTGTGTCCCGTGCGTCACGCTGGAAAACGAAGCGAAGCGTGGCGTGACTGCCTCGCTATTCGGCAGATCGCGAGAGGCAACGCGTGGGTGAGGTGTAGGCGCGACTCACAGCCGCCGCCCAAGGAAGACCAGCGCTCTTGGAGTTTTTGTTTCCCTATGACTAACGCGCACTGCTTTGGCACCATCTCGTAGCCATCATCGGCACAGAGCCAGTCTTACGCGGTAAAACGCTTTTCTTCTCATGCTTTCGCCGTACCCTCCACCTCAGCTTTCCGCCTCATGGCTGAGCTGCATCCTCCCCTTGCGATTTCCTCGCCAAGCTCTCTTCCCTATCTCCGCCTTACATGCGACGCTGCCCTCCGCGTTCGCTCTTTCATCGATCGCGGCGCTTGTTCTCATGGTTACGAGGGACGCTGACGCTCGCCGCTGTAACGGGAACCTAAGAACTGCGCTCTAAAACAGAACTACAAAGGGCCCCGAAAATCATATTCAGCGACGATGTAGAAAAAACTCTGTCCGACAAGTGTGCCAAGTTAAATGCTCGTGGATTAAATGCAATCATTTTATAAAACGTTCCCTAAAGATGTGTTCTAAAGTGGTATGTGAAGTATTTACGCTTAGTTCCCGTATCTCGACGCAGCCTTATGCTACACAATGTTTACATTCGCCGAAAATATAGGAAATGTTGAAGTTAATGACAGGAAAATGGATGGTGTTTCGCTTAATTACACCTTCTGCAATTATTTGTGTAATCAAAAGCTCCATAGAACATATAATTACTTTTAGGAGCGGCGCGAAATTTTTGCACGCAGTCGTTGTTTTTGCTACCAAGTTATTAGCAGTAATGCGCACACTAATAGGTAAAATCACCCCCTGTGGCTACTAAGTGGCTATGGTTATGGGCTGCTAAGCACGACGTCACCAAATCGAACCCCGGACATGGCGCCGCCTTTTTATGAGGGCGAAATGTGAAAACACCCGTGCACTTAGATTTAGGTGCACATTAACGAAACCCCGGTGGACCAAATTTCCGGAGTACCCCACCACTGCGTACCTGATAATCAGAAAGTGGCTTTGGCATGTAAAACCCGATGATTTGTTTTTTAGGTGAAATCAATGCGAACGTAACGTGCATCGATCTTGCGGGTAAGAGTAAGGGTAAGAATTGCGGATAAGAGTTAATGGAGAATACCTTAGTAACTTGCGATTCACGGATGATATTGCCTTGCTTAGTAAGTCAGGGGACCGATTGCAATGCATGTTCACTGACCTGGAGAGGCAAAGCAGAAGGGTGGGTCTAAAAATTAATCTCCAGAAAACGAAAGTTACGTTTAACAGTCTCGGAAGAGAACAGCAGTTTACGATAGGTAGCGAGCCACTGGAAGTGGTAAAGGAATACATTTGCTTAGGGCAGGTAGTGACCACGGATCCGGATTATGAGATTGAAATAATCGGAAGAATAAGAATGGGCTAGGGTGCCTTTGGCAGGCATTCTCAGATCATGAACAGCAAGTTGCCATTATTCCTCAAAGGAAGAGTATAACAGCTGTGTCTTACCGGCACTCACCTGCGGGGCGGAAGCCTGGAGGCTTACGAAAAGGGTTCTAAGGGTTCTACTTAAGTTGAGGACGACCAGTGGCGTAGCCAGAAATTTTGTTCGGGGGTGGGGGGAGGTCTCAAGGGGAAGCTAAAGCTTCCTCCTTGAGAGGAAGCTTTAGCTCTAGTGCTCGTATCTAAATACATGTAGAAGGAGAATACGTTTTTCTCGGCAACAATGCGCCAAATTTGACGAGGTTTCTTGCATTTAAAAGAAAAACTTAAATTGTAGTGACTGCTGGTTTCGAAGGTCTCATTTGCGTAGTCAATTCTTTATTAAAAATTTACCAAAATCGCAAATTTTCAGAAAACGAAACCATCAATATAAAAACTCTGTAACTCAGCAATTAAAAATTATATCACAATTCCGTGGATTGCACTTAATAGTGCATCTACAGCGGACAAAATTGCTATGTCACACATGAATCTCAAGAAAATAGCATTATGGAAATACGGGTTTCGTAGAATCCTTGTACGCAACGTAACCAATTCACGTGAGATACGAGATGACACATCAAGTTTGTCCGATTTCAGTGTTATAATAGATGCCGTTTACTGAGCAGCGATCTATGTGCTTGCTGCAGAGCAGGCACATATATCGTCCATGTGTCGTCCAAGCACATGTCCCGTTTTTCTGGTGCGACAACTAAGATAATTCGTGACTATAACAGAGGAAATTACAGTGTTATTAACGCTGAACTTGAAACATTTCTTGTTAGTGTATTACTTCCTTGTTTCAGTAACCGAACAGTTCAATATAACTGGGATTTGTTCAAAAACATGCTAATAAGACTGGTTAGTCAACATGTTCCGTTAATTAAAATAACAAATGATAAACGCAACCCGTGGTTCACTAAGTCTCTTAACAAACGGAAAAATAAAAAGAAATGATTGTACGCCGCCGCAGAACGCGCGTTCACTCTAATATCACGGAAAATATACACCGACTTCTTGAAAAGCTACTGCTCCAGAGTACGCGCTGCCCGAGATAAGTACTTTTCGCACGATTTGCCATCCCTGCTCACAACTAACACTAAAAAATTTTGGGAATCAGTGTGTCCGGAGCGACAGGACAGCAACATCATTTAGCATGATAACGACCACATTCCCATTCCAGACCATGACTGTCCAAACGCGTTAAATTCATTCTTTTCATCATTATACACCATAGAAGACGACTCAAACGTGCCTGAGGTAGCTGATGTCGACTACCCTTTTTTACAGCCCATCGACATTACTCTCGATGGCATCGCATCCATTACAAATAATCTGAAAGTGTCCACATCAGCAGGCGTTGACGACATAAACTCAAAGATACTAAAAAAACACGATATCAGTATCGAGTAAAATATTACCTCATATATTCCGACAATCGCTATCGACAGGTATGCTTCCCCAAGAATGGAAAATCGCGAAGGTCATTCCCATCTTTAAATCTGGCAATACAAATTCACCACTAAACTATAGACCCAGTTCACTTACTTCCATCTGCTGTAAGATGCTCGAGCATATAATCACCTCCCATATTTACAATCATTTAGAGAAAAATAACTTTTTCTTCACAAACTAACATGGAATTAGAAAGGGTTTATCGTGTGACACGTAACTATTTGAGTTCATGACTGAATTACATTTTAATCTGGACAAAAGCCTGGAAACTGAGAACATGTTCTTAGATTTTTTAAAAGCCTTTGATCGCGTAGCTCACTGCCCACTAATTTCTAAACTGTGTTCGTTGTCCTTAGATTCACTAATGCTATCTTGGATTCGGAACTTTCTTACCAATCAGCAGCAGTTCACCGTGGTCAATAATTTTTCCTGAACTGGAATAAGGGACGCTCCTACCTCCACTGACAAATCACTACTTCAAATAAAAGTTTATTTCTCTCTCTCTCTCTCCCTTTTTCCCCGCTCTCTTACGTTTCCTCTGGTGTGCCACAGGGCAGTGTCCTCGGTCCACTACTTTTCCTGCTATATATTAACGACTTACCGAATAACATTTCTTCTCATGTGCGGATCTTTGCTGACGATTGTATAGTTTACCGAGAAATTGCTAGTACTGATGACCACGTAAAAATTCAAAATGATTTTGACCTTATTAACAGTTGGTGTAGCACCTGGCTAATGTTGCTTGATCCAGATAAATGTAAAGTATTGTCTTTCACTCGCAAACATTTTCTTTCCGACTTCTCATATCATATTAATAACAATCCTGTGTCTGTAGTTACTTCTTTTCAATACCTAGGCGTAACCCTGACAACAAACCTTTCCTGGACTACACATATCAACAACATCTGCGGAAATGCCTCCCGATCCTTGGGGTATTTACGCCGGAACCTCAGTAAGACGCCGACAAATGTCCGCAAATTAACCTATCTTACATTTGTTCGCCCTAAACTTTAATTTGCTGCTTCAATATGGTTCCCTCATTACATTTATTTAACCACTATGCTAGAATCAGTTCAGAATAGAACCGCTCGATTCATTTCACAAAATTACAACTGGAACGAAAGTATAACGCAAATTAGAAACAGTTTATCAATTCCTTCTTTGAACACTCGTCGTGATGCAGCACTTATATTGCTGTTTCACAGGTACGTTCACGGACCGAGGCCATCACCAATAGCTCTGCAAGTTTCTCCATTCGCCTCACGAAGATTGCATAATCATCTTTCTTTCACGCGCATCTACGGCAAAATATACGCCTTTAACTCATCTGCGCTTCCACGTGTCACCCGCTTGTGGAACGACCTTCCCGATATCCTGGTAGCTGAGGCTAACAAAGAAAAATGCCATCACGGTATAAACATTCATTTCTTAATTAAAAAAAAACTTCTTGTCTGAGTTGCTTCCTGTATGCTTTTTTTACTTGTATCTTAGAATTTTAGAGTTTGTGTAAACTTGACTCTTCGTTACAATATTATTAACAAAGCATTGTATAATTGTTTGCTCTTTATACTGTGTAAATTTTTTCCCCTTACCCAATGCCCATTCTTCGGGCCTGTAAGGTATTTTGAATAAATAAATAAATAAATAAAGGTCGTGCTTCTATATTTTTTAACTTTAGAGTTTTTCAAAACCGAAATTCCCTAAAGCGAAATTCCGCTTCCAACAGACACTAGAATTTAGCTGTCTCTCTCAAATGCAACAAATTTCACTAAAAGCAATCCTGGGGTTACCCCGGAAAAGCGTTTCTGCGTTTTCCATGTATTTGAATAGGCCGCGTTAGAGTTCGGTGCGAGCTAAAGCTTCCTCTTAAACAATTTGTCCGGTGATCAAATACATGTCTAATAACTGCGTCGCCATTGCTAAAGACGCTGCAAACGAATTCTTGAACGCTACGCACCGTCAAAACAAGTAAAATATGTATTTTTTCATAAAAGAATATGCTTGTATGTGCCATATGCTGTGCCCCAAATAACTGGTGTCAATGCTTCCATGTTTTTTTCTCTATTTAATAAGAAAAGAAAATATCACATGAACTTTAGAACTATATCAGTTCGATACCAGCAAAGCACTGCATGTCGCTGCTATGGAAAATGTAAAGATGAAATTAACAAGCTGAGGACAAATATTGTAATGAAACATTGTCGTTCAAGAGTCTTGTTTAGATTCTTGTACATATGCAACGGCCAGTGAAATATGTCAATGACACTGTCATTTGTTCCAATGTATTACGCAGGAGCAGCTGTCACCGGTCGTGTATCCGGAGTAATTGCACTGAAATTATAGCCGCAACAGAGAGCACGTATAAAAAGCAGAAGTTCTGCAAAATCTACGAGGGCGAGTCAAATGAAAGTCAGCCACTGCGAATATACGACAAACGGGGTACTTCATTTAAAAGCAGTCTCCTAGATTATTTAGACATTTGTCCCGTTATTTGACGAGGTCGCGGGATTCCAGTCCCATTAAACTCCTTGGGTTGCTGCTTCAAAAAGTCTGCAACTGACTCTTTCATGTCATCGTCCGACACGAATCCGGTTCCCTTGAGCTGTTCTTTTTTTCGGTTGCCCAAAAATGTGGAAGTCGCAAGGCGACAGGTCTGAGCTGTATGGTGAATGTTACAGCGTTTCCCACTTGAACATTGCCAGTTTTGTATTAACCACATCACTGACGTGGGGACTGCATTGTCGTGGAACAAGATGACGCCACTCGTCAATTTTCCACGTAGTTTGTTCATGATTGTGACACGCAACCGATCTGGCGTTTCACAATAACGAAAAGAATTCATAACCTCTCAAGATTTAGCAAATTCTATACATAATGGCCCCTGACGATCGAGAAAGAAAAGTCAACAACACCTTTCCGGCGGAAATGACGGCCTTTCCTTTCTTGGGGGTGGTGAATTCGAATGTTTCCGCTCTAAGCTCTGCCGTCGTGTTTTAGGCTCTTAGAAGTGGCATCATGGCTCCAACCCGATCACAGTTGGAGGCAAAAAGTCGTCACCCTTATTGTGATACCAGATCAGATGAGTCAAGGCAGCGCTGAACTTCTCTGTCTTCTAGCGGTAGTTCAAAAATCTTCCGCAACCATTGCACAAACAAGAGCCGATAACCGAAATGTTCATGAATTATGGCGTGAACCGAACCGTGACTGATGTTTACACGCTCTCCCAGTTCATCGATGCTTATCCTCTGTTCTTGCATCACCAGCTCATCAAGCTTTGCAATTTTGTTTGGGGTGAGTACGATGGCTTTGGCCCAGCCTTGGATCATCTTCGCAAGTTTCACGTCCTTCTGTAAACCGTTTGCTCAAACGCTTCACAGTGGCCAATGAAATGCAGTGTTCAACGTACACGGCAGCCATACGGTGACTAATTTCTTTTGTGAAATACATTCAGCTGTCAAAAACCTCAGGACACCACGCTGCTCAACTTCTGGAGCGTCCATTACGTCACGCAACCATGTTCAACCCAGTGTATGAGAGCATCAAAAAAATTTATCCTCACACCGGCGTGTCACTTGTAAATGAGAGATGCCTCTGTGCTATGTGCATGCCTCGCAGATAATGAACCGAACCATTATTGCGCGGGGCTGGTTGGATCACTTTCATTTTACTCGCCTTCGTACATCAGAAATGCGAAGATGCAATGGAATATACAAATGCGAAGATACAGCTTGATAAAAGGCCAAAAAGTGTCACTGGAAAAACGTTCACTGCACGTATACATAAAACCTCGCAACGAGATACTTAAATATACGTATAAGTCTCCAATAAATCTACGTATCTAAAAAAGTCACTCTATATAAGGCGTCAAACAAGGCAAATGAATATGTTGCGCAATCAGAGATCCACGGAATCCTAGATCCCGCCCACATTCCATCCACTCCCCTCGACGTATCGCGCACGATGGAAGGCGGCACGCTTCCTCCTCGCTTTTCTCCTTTGCGCACACAAGACTGAGCCACCATTGTCGTCTCACCCATTCCAGCCCCCCCACCCCCCTCCCTACGCTTTCACTCGCACATACAGTATGCGGCGCGCGGTCCCGATGTTATCGCCTTTGGACTGAAATATCAGGGCGACGGCGACGCCAGGAATGGGCCTGGAGTGTCCATATAATTGCTGTCGCAATACTATATAATCAGAGTATTCGGTAACTGAAGCGTCCCGTGGCCCATTACTGTCCGCAAAAGAAGTAACAAAATTGAACTTTCATCATGCAACAATTCGCTGCGCCACAACAATGTCTTTTTTTTTCTTTTGTGTGGCCGGGGCACCGAAATGAAAAAGCGCAAAGCTTGTTGCGCACAATCAAATGCCTACTTTGTGCACCTAATGTCGCTAACGAAGGAATATCGAAAAAAACGTGAGACGCTTGGTCGACCGAGAATCATACGCATTGTGCTCGGTATCCTACAATGACGAGACAAGACTTTCCGGAGAGGTTGCGCTCAAGCGAACGCGGTGCGATTCGTCGAGTCCCCACAGTGATGGCAGCGAGCGACGATAGTTTCTTTTTCTCGTATGCTAGCCCGAAAGCGCCCAAAACTCTGCCAGGCGAAGATCCACTCGGCCAGGGAAAAGCGAATGCGCACCGAAGTGCACCGCAAGGTGGTTAGAGCAACACAAGAAAAACGCATGCGCTCTGGCTGGCTCTGACAGCCCGCGAGTAGGGGAGGGAGGACAAAAAAATTAAGAGGCTCAGTGTATCCTCACGAATAAAAGTCAAAGTAGAAAAAATAAATAAGAACGTAGTTACCTTGGCTGGCTTTCGTTTCTTGATATGGATGCTTTGGCGTAGGTGAAAAAATTTCTTTATATGTCAGGACGGCACAAATGAACCACCACAACGCTTCATCTCATCGGACCTCGCTGCTGGCTTTGTCAACTTGTCTGATAGTGTGTTTATTTGCCTTGTATCGTGGTATGGTCCGATGTAAGGCTTTAGAAAAGTCAATGCATCTTTGGCGTTCAATATTTATACGAACATTAACCCACAAAGTTCCGCAATGAAGATCTAAAGCACAGCTTTGGAAATGTCAATGCGCCTTTCACATCAAAAGTTTATGACAACTTTATACCCATAAATTTTGTAATTGACATCCATGCACTCCGTGGATTCCGCGGCCTCCGCAGGATGCCGCGGCGAGCCCGTTCGCCATCAAAACGCCCTTGAAACTTTGTGCTCGGATGGGGCTGCTTGCGTTATGTGACTCCCGGTGCATGGGCGTTGCCGCGAAATCCAGCCCGAGTTCGCAATGTTCGTGGTGAAATGTCTTTTCGAGCTCGTGAAAAAGACATTCTAGACGAAATTCAGAATGATTACCGGCACCGTGGATCGCTTTGGTGGGCGGTGCATAGAGAATACGAAAAAACTGGGGGGGGGGGGGGGGGTGAAGCCCCATAAGCCCCCCCCCCTGGCTACGCCCCTGAGGACGATGCAACGAGCTATGGAAAGAAGAATGATGGGTGTAACGTTAAGGGATAAGAAAAGAGCAGATTGGGTGAGGGAACAAACGCGAGTTAATGACATTTTAGTTGAAATCAAGAAAAAGAAATGGGCATGGGCAGGACACGTAATGAGGAGGGAAGATAACCGAGGGTCATTAAGGGCTACGCACTGGATTCCAAGGGAAGAAAAGCCTAGCAGGGGGGGGCAGAAAGTTAGGTGGGCGGATGACATTAACTTTGCAGAGACAACATGGCCACAATTAGTACATGACCGGGGTAGTTGGAGAAGTATGGGAGAGGCCTTTGGCCTGCAGTAGGCGTAACCAGGATGATGATGATGATGATGATGATTGTGAGGAGGAGGAGGAGGAGGAGGAGGAGGAGGAGGAGGAGGAGGAGGAGGAGGAGGAGGATCTTGTGTTCAAAGCATTCCAAAATTTGGAAGTAACTAGCCTTATTGGGAAAGTCGCAACAAATTGCGGAACCCTCGTTTTTACGGTATTTCCACGCGTGATAAGACGCTCGTCCGCTATTCTCCGATAATTAAAAGAGGCACTTTGTTTCCGTTTCCTGAAACTAAGGAACAAGGGAGCGTGGCCTTGAGAAATATCACATCTCGGGGGAAAAGGCGGGGGAATATCGCCAATATTTTCGCAAAGTAAAGTGTATGTGGCTGAATTACTGTAATTGTAAAAAATTGCTACCAAGTGCATGAAAACATTATATTTTGGCAAGGTTGCATTTGACCTGTCTCAAAGAGAAATATTTTAAGTTGTGCGATTTAGTTAGGGACAACGGTCGTTTTGCAACTGCTCGAAAGGTACAGGGGCGGAATTCACTAAGCTGCACTGTTCGTAGGAAATTTCTTAAGCAGAGATAAGGATGCAACCAAAGTGACCACGCATTTAACTTGCGGCGTCGTATGAGAGTGAGGGGGAAGTAAAGCTCAGTATAAACGAAAAAATCTCAGTGGCCTTCCACTCTGAAGAAGCATGACCAGCGAAGCTATATGTGGGGGCCCCTTATTGGCGAAATGGACCTCCGCCACCACCCGGCATTGCGCAGTCTTCGGGATCGGCCCACGTACGGGGAGTGCTTAACGCCTGATTTACGTCCGCCCCGGGTCGGGCCAGTATTGCACTACCTTCGCGATCTGCCTATGAATGGGGAGGGCTAGAAGTAATCACTTCAGTTTTATCAAAGGGCGGCATGCATTCATTCTCACAGCGCTTGCGGCACAAGTGCCCAGATCCCGATGGTACCTCGTCAAGCAGCTTGTGCGCCATTAGACGAACGTTAATACACCGGCCAGTTTGGCCGATGTACGAACTTCCACATGACAGCGGAATTCTGTAAACCCGTTTGTCCTGCACTCCACATAAGACAGTTGAAGTTTAATTGGGCGAGTGACGCCAGTGACAACTTTGCAAAGTTTCCCGAGTTTATCTGGTGCCGTGAACACAACTCGGGCATTGCCTTTCTCCGCCACCTCTTTTAAGGTGGTGCGTCAGTTGGTGAATATAGGACAGCGCCACGCACCTAGCCCGCTCGTGAGCTTGTCGCTCAAGCGTGAGCGCCTGTTTACCAGCTTTTCCCACTTTTCTCAGGCCTCCAGCCACGGACGCCACAAGTTCCCTAGGGAACGCTGCCTTTGTCAGGCGAACTGCTTGTATATGTACACTTTCATGAACCCTGTGCTTTTATACAGTAGTGCAATGTCCCCTTATACGAATAACCACCAACTAGCCCAGCTTTCTACCTTAAACACCCCTATTCGACGGCTTCGTTTTCCGGGCGTCTGCTAGAGCGCCGACGAGCGCAACCACCCTCGCCTATATTCACTGCACTGTCACCAAAAGAATTGCAGAGGAAGTCTTACGCATTCTTCGAACATTTCTGTGAGAGACAGGACTGATGATAACATGGCGAAATATTTAGCGCAGAAAGTCCCGCTCAATAGGAGAGCATTGTCGGCCATGTCTGCCAGGCTAATTTCACCTATATAATTCACCACAACCACCGTATTACAAAGCAATTAAATGTCTTTCTTTCGATACTGACTAGGAAAACAAAAAATAAGGTTCATAAAAGTTTGGAAAACACTTAAGATTCGCCTTTAAGAGTGCAGCGCGATAGCATTCAAGATCCCTGACTGCTTCTCAGGGTTCCCGAGAACTGGATCGTGTATAACCGTAATGTTTACCTGGAAACTGTTGCCGCGAACGTTATGCACGAAGGCGAGCTTTGTGGTGGAACCACGGCCTGTTGCGTGGGCCACGATGTGGCGGAGACGAGCGCCAGCTGGAGTTAATGAAAGGAACCGGGCGCGCCGCTCCGTGGCCCTCAAGACAACCACCGCGCGGGCGCGCGCTAAATGGCGGACGCCGCGGCCGGTCTGTGATCGCCGCGGCCGCTTTGTGCGTGTGAATAGGTTTGAGTTTTTGCGTGACAGAAGTGTTTTCTCTTATAGTCAAATTACAATCAGAGAGCTTTCGTGTCTGTCGGTTATGTGCAAGTCGTAGTTTACGATTTTTCTACGTATTTTAGCTTGAGAAATTCAATTATTTAAGTAAATTCCTTGCATCATATAAAAAGCCTGTATATTGGTGGTTCGAAAACAATTTTGCCGGTGCGACGTTCGACGCCGGATGCGGGACAGTGGATTTGCTGCGACACGGGCTACTTAACGATGTCGCGTTAATATACAGTTCAATGTCCTCGAGGCAAGCGGCCCAGCGCCCGCACGTTCATTTGTGTGATACGCGATCACGGTGCACGCGGTTGCAGGTGCGGTTCTCACGCCGCGCGCCAGCAGCCGTCTGAGGTGTTGGTCGGTGATCTAGTTGACCGTCAACCAACGACGAAACGCGCGCTCCCTTCGCATAGCATAATTGTCGATATCTATAGAAGCCGCCCTAAAAAATAAATACGGAAACAATCCGTGGCTACCGACGCTCTCAAATTAGGACTGAAAACTTCAGTACCTAATGTCTACATCAGCAAGTTTCGCCGCCTATCGCACTCTGACATCATATCAGCGTTCATCGCTTTTTCTTGGCTTCTCCTCAGCTGATAAAACACGATGATGCCACGCAGCAAGTCAAGAGTGGGCTTTGAAGATTCGGGCTGCCGCATTCCCACAGAGGCGAAAGGCACAGAGGCGCGTATGCATCAATTTTGGAGACGGGTAATAAATCATTATTTGGTCGCATCAGGGCCTGGAGCCCCTCACTACGCTGTCTGTCATGGCCGAAATGTTGCCTCATAGAAGTCAAGGCTAATCAATCAACATGTTTCCGATGCTCAAGTACTCGTCAGAATACTCCACAACCCTGAACGAAGCAAACAGTGGTTTAAACTTCGAGCTGCTTTTGGCCCAAATTGGTTCCATCTTGCGACACTGTGTTCAGAGCAGTCGCTGCATGTATGGAGCGATGCCAAGCTGAGGGTGGCGGTATGTAAACATACCAATGTGGCCTCGGGATACGAAGTGAACTGCACATCCAGAGTAACAGTCCTATAAAGTTCCGAACGGATTTTCGATGTTGTAAAACGTCATCAACGTAATTTTATGTAGTGTCGTTGAGCGGAAATACAGGCGGGAAGAGAAGAAGTGGACAGAACAGACGCTCACTTACAAATCAAGTTCAATGAAACTTTTTCGAGGGACGGAGAGGCGCACGTGCCAAGTGAAAACGCAGATACAAAGCTCATGCATAATCACATGCAAAACTTGTAAAAAATGCTACCGCCCAAGGAGATACCTTATTTCTTTATCCGCACACACGTGGCAGATTGTGCATATATCTGGCCAGGCTCAGTAATTTCACTGCCCAGTCTGTCATTAGACTTGTTAAATAGCGGAGTGCAACCGCAATCGTCGATGGGTACAGGTAGGCGCATACCACTCGCAGCAGCCTTTAAAGATGCTGAGTGCTCCCTGAGTCGGTCGCTTATAAATCGACCCGTTTGGCCAATGTAAACTTTACCGGAGCGGAGCGCAATCTGGTAAACCTCAATGGCGCAATTCACCAGGGCGTTTACGTCTCTCTTCTCGCATGAATTATTTGTACTGTTCGCTCCGATTACGTATTAGAGAGCACAACCTCACGAGCTTACAGGGGGCTGTGAAAACTACGTCCACCTCGCGTTTGCGTCCTATTTTTGTCAGGTTGTGTGAAACTGCATGCATTTACGGCATCACTACAAGCTTTTTTAGTTTGCACTTTTCCTGTGTGGTTGCGGCGCTTGATATTTTGAGCTTCTGTAAAAGCGAAGCTCATTATTGTGCCCACTACAGGACGAAGGCCTCTCCAAGCGATATGTAATTACCCCTTACCAACTCTAGCTCAGTTTCTTTTATGCCTGCAAATTTCCTTATTTCATTACCTGACTTAATATGCGGCCGTCCTACAGAGCGTTTCTTTTTCCAAGAGCCAACTTTGTAACCAACACCGATTATCTACCCTACGAACTACGTGGCCTGCCCAGCTGCAAGTTTTCATGTTAATTTCAACGACCACTACTGCAGTTCGCTATCTGATCCACACAGCTCTCTTCCGCTCTCTTAACGTTGGGCCTGACATTTTTGGTTCCATCTCCTGTTTGAGTAGACCTCAACTCGTACTCAAGTTAAGTTGTTAACCTCCTACCTTCCGCTCCAATTGATAGTTCTGGCAGAACGAAATGATTGTAGACTATCTTTTTCAAAGTCCACGATCAGCTTCCAGTAATGTTTGGATAAAACAGCCGTATGCGCTCCTGCTCATTTTCATTCTTCTGTAAATATCTTTCTCATGATGAGGGCTCCGTGTGACCAATTAACCTAGATAAATTGCTCCTTAACACACTCGAGGGGTTGACTGCCGATCAGTAATTATTTGTTGCTGGACACATTATTGAACATTAGCTTTGCCTTCTGCACAGTATTCTTCAACTTACTTTTACAATTTTTCGCTTAAGGTACTCAATAAGTTTTCATAATGAATTCCAGCGTTGTCGAGCAGTACAATGCCATCGGCAAGCTGAAGGTTATTGATATATTCGCCGTTGATCGACGCTCCCAATGCTTCCCAGTGAAGAGCTTGCATATTTTTTTCTAAGCACGCAGTGAATATCATTGTAGATATTCTGTCTCATTTCGTGACCACTTTGTCGACGAGTATTTTTCCACTTTTCAGGGAGATAATTAAAACATGTGAAGCCTGAAATATCTCTGAGGCAGCGCTGAAGCCTGAGGAGTTGCGGGTACGTGCGCTGTGACTTTATGTATTTATTCGGCTTTTACACGAGCGCGGCAATTACCACGGCCTCGATGCGAAGTTCGTTCAGTCCTTCAGCTCAATCCATACGATATGCACTTGCACCGCTAGCTACACGAACATCTCGTACCTTCGTCCAACAGCAACGAGTAAACACTTCCAGCTGCGCGCCACCGGGAGAGCCGACAAGGCAGCATAATTCGAGCGACGCAAACGCTGATTTTGCCGACATGAAGCGTTTTACGGACTTCGCTAATCGTCGTGCACGCTTCACGTCGTTCACTTCGCGAAACCAGGCCACTGTGGCCTGCTTTTTCATGACGCCACGTTCACCTGTCTGCTGCGCAGCAGGCACCTTAAGAGGAAGATTTAGCTCGGGTGCTCCTGTCTAAGTACATGTAACAGGAGAATGCATTTTCCTCGGCAACCACTGCACGAAATTTGATGAGCGTTGCTGCATTCACACCCACTCCTGCAATAGCCCGATAGGGCTGCAGTATGTACAAATAAAATTTAGAAGGAAAACCTAAAATCTAGTGGCTGTTTGTTTTGAATTTTTTATTTAGGTCGTAATGTTTTTATTAAAAATTGGCGAAAATCAAACATTTTCATAAAACGATACTATCAAGTTTACAACTTTGTAACTCAGCAATGAAAAATACTAACGCAATTTTGTGAATTGCTTCTAATAGACGATCTAAAGCGGACGAAATTGATATGTTACAAATGAATCTAAAAAAATTTTGCAATATGGAAATACAGCTTTTGCAGAACCCTTGCAAACAACGTAACGAAATTACGTAAGATGTTAAATGACATGTAGAATTTGTCCGCTTTCAACGATCTCATAGATTCCCTTTACAGAACTATGATCTCTGTTCTTGATGCAGAGCTATAAGTTTGTAAACTTCATGCTTCTATTTTTTTTTTCAAACTTTCAAGTTTTTTGAAAATCCTTGCAACATATATTCATACCTTCAATCGAAATTCGGCTTCCAACATTCACAAGAATTTAGCCTTCCCTCGCAAATGCAACAAACTTCATTAAAATCGGTCCAGGCGCCATCTCAGAAAAGCGTTTTTGCGTTTTACATGTATTTGAACAGGCCGCGTCAGAGTTGGGCCCGAGCTAAAGCTTCCTCATAAGACCGCCGCCGGATGGATGACAATTCTTGCGCTGAATTCACAAACGCCTACGAGGATGTTCTTAGGCGACAAAAGTAAACAATAGAAAGAACGTCACACGAAGCGATTGAAAGACGTTAGTGACTTCCCTTCGCCCAAGACTGATATCAGCCTCGATTTAAGAATAAGCATCTCCAGCCAATCATAAGACGACTGTGGCTACCCTGTGCAGCGCGGTTGAGGTGCCCTCAACTGAGAGGCAGTTACGGCGCTGCACTTTACCCCAATTTTCTCCTTCCATAAACAAGAATCTCTATCTCTATCGTCTGCTCTTGCTTTGCTTTGTCGTCTGCTCTTCCCATGGTCTGTTGTCTGTTACTGGCTTCGCACATGTAAAACAAAAACGTAGGGCTAACTTTTTGAGTGTTATTTATTAAAAATTAAATTATGGGGTTTTACGTGCCAAAACCACTTTCTGATTATGAGGTACGCCGTAGTGGAGAACTCCGGAAATTTAGACCACCTGGGGTTCTTTAACGTGCACCTAAATCTAAGTACACGCGTGTTTTCGCATTTTGCCTCCATCGAAATGCGGCCGCCGTGGCCGGGATTCGATCCCGCGATAGCGTTATTTATGAGTGTCTCCAATGACCCACGTCAGTGTGTTTATACATATAAATTTGTGCATATGTGTGCGCGCGCGCCTGTGTGTGTGCGCGCTAGGAGTCATCGTAAGGTGTATTTGATTTTACAGCATCACTATTGTTCGAAGAGTTTACATGACTTTCTTTTCAATGGTGGTGGCTTCAGGAAACGATACTCTACAATGGGTCACGTCCATGTCATTAATCAGGTAATCGAGAAATCTTGAGAGTACAATAAACCTATTTATGTCGCTTTCAGAGATTACGGAAATGCGTTTGATTCAGTAGAGATGCCAGCACTATTCATAGAGACATTAGGTAATGAAGGACTACAGATCGCTTAGGTAAATACTTTGGAAAATATTGTTACGTGTGGAAAGACACAGATTAAAGAGGCTATATACAGGTTATTTACACTGGAGAGAGATCGCCAGGCCGACACTCGCTCGCGCCAAGGGCACAGACCCACTTCGTCGTCGTCCTCGCGGCGGCTCGTCCCTTGAGCATCGCTCGATGATATCGTAATACTACCCCCCGGCGGCAAAAGCGCCGTCACGGTGCTGTTAAATATCCAAGGTGCATGGAGAGTTGTAGGGTTTGAGTCGGGCGACCTGGACAATGTCACTGGTTGTCACAGCGGAGGACGTAGTGGGCGTGGCTAGAGCGATTTCGTATGTGACATCGGTTACTTGGCGAAGCACGCGATATGGGCCTGTGTAGCAGGAAATCAGTTTTTCACAAAGGCCAACTTAACGCGATGGTGACCAAAGCCACAACAGGGTGCCGGGCAAAAAATGGACATCACGGTGACGGAGGTCGTAGCGTCACTTCTGTTTGTCTTGAGAGACTTGTAAACGAGTGCGCGCCCGTTGGCCAGCATGGTCAGCATGGGCAATAGCATCATGGGCACAAGCGCTAGTTGAAGCTGTGGTGGACGGAAGCACAGTGTCCAGTGGTAGCGTCGGTTCACGGCCATACAAGAGGTAAAAAGGAGAAAAGCCAGCATTGTCGAGACGGGGAGAGTTGCACGCGAAGGTGATGTAACGAGAGCCGGGTCCCAGTCACGGTGGTCGTCTGAAACGTGTTTGGATAGCATGTCTGTAAGGGTGCGGTTCAAGCGCTTAGTGGTAGGGTGGTAGGAGGTGGTAAATTTATGCTGTATTGAGCAAGCACGCATGATGTCGTCAATGACCTTGGCTAAGAACGTACGGCCACGGTCTGTTAGCAATTCACGCGGAGCACCATGAATCAAAACGATAGCATGCAGGAAGAAGTCCGCAACATCAGTTGCGCAACTGGTCGGAAGAGCGCGGATTACGGCATAGCGGGTCGCGTAGTCCACCGCGACTGCAACCCACTTGTTTCCTGATGTATATTACGGAAATGGGGTGAGAAGGTCTAAGCCGACACGATGGAAAGGCTCGGCAGGGATGTCAAGCGGCTGTAGGTAACCAGCGGGCAGCTGGGAAGGCTTCTTGCGTCGTTGGCAAAGTTCACAAGCGGTGACGTAACGTCGTACGGAACGGGCAAGGCCCGGCCAGAAAAAAACGGCGACGTACACGGTCATAGGTTAGAGATACGCCGAGGTGCCCCGCAGTTGGTGCGTCATAAAGCTCTTGTAGAACGGTTGAGCGGAGGTGTTTCGGTATGACAAGTAGGAACGCAGAGCCGTCCGGATGAAGGTTACGACGGTACAGAGTACGGTCGCGGAGGACGAAGAAGCGTAGAGTAGCGTCAGCCGGAGAGTGTTCAAAACGGTCGATGAGTGCTCTGATGTAGGCGTCACGACGTTGCTCGTAGGCGAAATGAAGCAGCTGCGACACAGAGAATACACAAGCAGCACTGGTAATATTGGAGAAATCAGGGTCGTCAACAGGGTAACGCGACAAGCTGTCAGCGTCTTGGTACAGGCTGCCAGACATGTAGACAACGGAATATGAAAATTCTTGTAGCCTCCAAGCCCATCGACCAAGCCGGTCTGCAGGATCCTTTAGCGATGAGAGCCAGCAGAGATCATGATGGTCAGTGACTACGGAAAAAGGGTAAAGGTAAGGACGGAGCTTCGCAACCGCCCAGACTACAGCAAGGCATTCTCGTTCCGTAATGGAATAGCTGCGCTCCGATGGTGTGAGGAGGCGGCTCGTATAAGCAATAACGCGATCCTGGCCACGCTGACGCTGGGCTAAGACGGCACCTACGCCATGACCACTGGCATCTGTACGCGATTCTGTAGGGGCATCAGGGTCGAAGTGGGCGAGAATGGGTGGTGAGGAGAGAAGAGTGACGAGACGAGAGAAGGCGGTAGTTTCTGCAGTACCCCACGAGAATTGTACGCCTTTCTTCAAAAGCTTAGTGAGGGGTCTAGCAATTGCCGCAAAATCTTGAACAAAACGACGAAAGTACGAGCATAGCCCGACAGAACTTCGAACGTCTGCGGCTGTCTTCGGAACCGGAAAGTCTCGGACAACGTGAGTTTTGTCGGGATCAGGCTGTACTCCGGAAGCGTCAGCGGGGTTGCCCAGAACAGTAATTTGGCGGCGGCCGAAACGACATTTGGACGAGTTAAGTTGCAGCTTCGCCTTTCGAAATACATCAAGTATAGCTGTTAGACGCTCAAGGTGAGTGTCGAACGTGGGCGAGAAGACGATGACGTCGTCGAGGCAGCAGAGACATGTGGACCATTTGAAACGACGGAGCAAGGAGTCCGTCATACGCTCAAAGGCGGCAGGGGCGTTGCATAATCCAAACGACATTACGTTAAATTGGTATAGGCCATCCGGTGTGATGAACGCGGTTTTTTCTCTGTCCATATCGTCAACAGCAATCTGCCAGTATCCCGAACGGAGATCAATAGACGAGAAATAGCTGGAACCGTGCAGGCAGTCAAGGTCATCGTCTATACGTGGGAGCTGGTAGACGTCCTTCTTAGTAATGCTGTTCAGATGAATGTAGTCTACACTGAAGCGCCACGTGCCGTCCTTCTTCTTAACCAACACTACAGGTTACGCCCAGGGACTCGAAGAAGGCTCAGGGATGTTTTTATCTAGCATTTTGTTCACTTCACTTTGAATTACTCGGCGTTACGACGCAGAAACTCGATGCTGTCGTCGGTGAATAGGAGTAGCATCGCCAGTAAAAATCCGACCGCGAGCGTCTGGCCTAAAGGGTGATCGTCGAAGTCGAAGATATCTCGGTAGGACCATGATACTTATTAAAGGTCTTCAGCCTGTGCAGTAGACAGGTCCGCCGCAACCATTTTCTGTATCTTGGGATCGGCGGCCAAGGCTGGCACGATGTGCCTGTTAAGCTCGCAAGAAGCATCGATCGATAAAGTTGCCACGTGATGGTCGCCGAGACAATCAACGTTGGTAAGGCAAATACCTTCCGGTAGAATTCGCTTTGCCAATTGAAGGTTAAAGATAGGCATGAAAGTGCGGTTTGGAGTAACAGTAATTATACTCTGAGGCACGGTAAAGCCGTACTGTAGTGGAATGTCGGGCAGAGGAGTGACGAGGTACTCGCCATGAGGAACTGGTGGGGAAGACAATACTTCAGTATAGGCTGTTGATTTTGGCGGCAGGCAAGGTGCGCTGCAGTGACCACAGGATGGTAGGAACTCGAATTAGCCTAGACCTGAGGAGGGAACGGAAGAAACTGGTACATAAGAAGCCGATCAATGAGTTAGCGGTAAGAGGGAAAATAGAGGAATTCCAGATCAAGCTACAGAACAGGTATTCAGCTTTAACTCAGCAAAAGGACCTTAGTGTTGAAGCAATGAACGACAATCTTGTGGGCATCATTAAGGAGTCTGCAATGGAAGTCGGTGGTAACTCCGTTAGGCAGGATACCAGCAAACTATCGCAGGAGACGAAAGATCTGATCAAGAAGCGCCAATGTATGAAAGCATCTAACCCTACAGCTAGAGTAGAACTGGCAGAACTTTCGAAGTTAATCAACAAGCGTAAGACAGCTGACATAAGGAAGTATAATATGGATAGAATTGAACATGCTCTCAGGAGCGGAGGAAGCCCAAAAACAGTGAAGAAGAAATTAGGAATTGGCAAGAATGAGATGTATGCGTTAAGAGACAAAGCCGGCAATATCGTTACTTATATGGATGAGATAGTTCAAGTGGCTGAGGAGTTCTATAGAGATTTATACAGTACCAGTGGCACCCACGACGATAATGGAAGAGAAAATAGTCTAGAGGAATTCGAAATCCCGAAGGTAACGCCGGAAGAAGTAAAGAAAGCCTTAGGAGATATGCAAAGGGGGAAGGCAGCTGGGGAGGATCAGGTAACAGCAGATTTGTTGAAGGATGGTGGACAGATTGTTCTAGAGAAACTGGCCACCCTGTATACGCAATGCCTCATGACCTCGAGCGTACCGGAATCTTGGAAGAACGCTAACATAATCCTAATCCATAAGGAAGGGGACGCCAAAGACTTGAAAAATTATAGACCGAGCAGCTTACTGTCCGTTGCCTACAAAGTATTTACTAAGGTAATTGCAAATAGAATCAGGAACACCTTAGACTTCTGTCAACCAAAGGACCAGGCAGGATTCCGTAAAGGCTACTCAACAATAGACCATATTCACACTATCAATCAAGTGATAGAGAAATGTGCAGAATATAAGCAACCCTTGTATATAGCATTCATTGATTACGAGAAAGCGTTTGATTCAGTCGAAACCTCAGCAGTCATGGAGGCATTACGGAATCAGGGTGTAGATGAGCCATATGTAAAAATACTGGAAGATATCTATAGCGGCTCCACAGCCACCGTAGTCCTCCATAAAGCAAGCAACAAAATCCCAATAAAGAAAGGCGTCAGGCAGGGAGATACGATATCTCCAATGCTATTCACAGCGTGTTTACAGGAGGTATTCAGAGACCTGGATTGGGAAGAATTGGGGATAAAAGTTAATGGAGAATACCTTAGTAACTTGCGATTCGCTGATGATATTGCCTTGCTTAGTAACTCAGGGGACCAATTGCAATGCATGCTCACTGACCTGGAGAGGCAAAGCAGAAGAGTGGGTCTAAAAATTAATATGCAGAAAACTAAAGTAATGCTTAACAGTCTCGGGAGAGAACAGCAATTTACAATAGGCAGCGAGGCACTGGAAGGCGTAAGGGAATTCATCTACTTAGGGCAGGTAGTGACGGCGGATCCGGATCATGAGACGGAAATAACCAGAAGAATAAGAATGGGCTGGAGTGCGTTTGGCAGGCATTCCCAAATCATGAACAGCAGGTTGCCGTTATCCCTGAAGAGAAAAGTATATAATAGCTGTGTCTTACCAGTACTCACCTACGGGGCAGAAACCTGGAGGCTTACGAAAAGGGTTCTACACAAATTGAGGACGACACAACGAGCTATGGAAAGAAGAATGATAGGTGTAACGTTAAGGGATAAGAAAAGAGCAGATTGGGTGAGGGAACAAACGCGAGTTAATGACATCTTAGTTGAAATCAAGAAAAAGAAATGGGCATGGGCAGGACATGTAATGAGGAGGGAAGATAACCGATGGTCATTAAGGGTTACGGACTGGATCCCAAGGGAAGGGAAGCGTAGCAGGGGGCGGCAGAAAGTCAGGTGGGCGGATGAGGTTAAGAAGTTTGCAGGGACGGCATGGCCACAATTAGTACATGACCGGGGTTGTTGGAGAAGTATGGGAGAGGCCTTTGCCCTGCAGTGGGCGTAACCACGCTGATGATGATGATGATGATGAATAAAGCCGGTGGGGCGTAGGCGGCACTGGGGTGCGTCAGAAGGTTCTGCGAGAATCGGCAACTCAAGGCGAAGCGTACTAGCAGAGCAGTCAATAAGAGCAGAATGCGCGGAGAGAACATCGAGGCCGAGAATGAGGTAGTGGGGCAATGAGCAATCACTGTGAAGAGGACAGGATTGTGGCGGCTGGCGATGCTAACACGTGCCGTACACATGCCGATGATAGGCACAGTACCGCCATCTGCAACACGGACGACGCGTGCCGACGCTGGGGTGAGGAGCCTGCTCAGTCGTCGTCGGAAGGCAGCATTTATAATAGAAAGATGTGCACCTGTATCGATGAGTGCCGTGACAGGATAGCCATCAACGGCAACGCCAAGAAGGTTTTGGTTCGTGTGTAACGTGAGCAGAGGATTTGAGGGCAGGGTGGACAACGCAGCTTCACCTCCAGAAGCTGTAGTGCCTAGTTTTCCGGCTGGATCCGGGAGGCGATAGGTAACGGAGAGAATCGACGGGGTTGGGGCGAACGAGACTGATGGAACTGAGGTGAAACAGCGCAAAAAAGACCAGGACCTAAGGAAATAAATACCACAGACAAGCGCTGATGGCGTCGAGGTGAGGGCGAGCGGCTATAGCGAAGGTTCGGGGCAGGAGCCTCAGCGGCAATGGGTTCATGGTGGGTGGCATAGGGAACAGAAGATCCAAAGGGGCGAGAATGAGCGGCGGTCTATGTCCGAGGACGTGGTGGCCATCGTTCGCGGCAGTGACGAGCGACGTGGTTGATTCGACAGCAGTGAAAGCAGATCGGCCTGTCATCAGGGGCACGCCATTCGGCCGGGTTGCGGCGAGATGTGGCAGAAAAGGACTGCCGGGGACGACGAGGGTTGCCAGTGTACTGGGGAACTGCGGGTGTAGACGATGAACACACGGAGTTGAGACCCATGTTCTCAAGTTCCTGTCTGACGATGGCCTGAATCATCGCAATCGTGGTTGCTGGTGGATCGGGAGGCGTCGTGGAGAAAGCTGGCAAACAGGTAGCCTCGAGCTCGTGGCGAACAATACGAGTTACGTCGTCACAGGGGGTCGTCTGACGCGATCGACCCTCACATGTCGACGTAGCAGCAGTGTTGGGTAGCCGCGTGATGTGATGTGTGATACGACGGCTCTTAGCTTGTTGAAGGCGACGGCATTCTTTGATGATGGCGTCGATAGTCGAGACGTGGCCGAAATTAGCAAATTGAAAGCATCGTCGGCGATGCCTTTTAGCACCTGCGACACTTTATCTGCTTCAGACATAGTATCATCAGCTTTGCGGCAGAGCGCCAAGACGTCGAGGATGTCTGAAACGTACGGCTCTGTAGATGTCTGAACACAAGACGCAAGAGCCTTTCTCGCGGCAGCCTTGCGCCCAATGGAGTCGCCGAACAGTTCCCTGAGCTTTTCTTTGAAACTGTCCCAACTGTTTATCTCGTCGTCATGCGTTTGGTGCCACACGCGTGGGGTGCCGCAGAGATTAACGATGACATTGGCGAGCATGCTCGTTGGGTCCCACCTGTTATTAGCACTGGCGTCTTCATAGAGCTTGATCCATTCGTCAACATCCTCTCCCTCCAGGCCAGAGAACACACCAGGGTCGTGCTGTTGGGCAACTGTGATGATTGGAGCAGTCGGACAAGCCGAAGCCGTTGCAGAGGCGGTCTCGTCACCGGCAGGCATGGTGACACGCTCGATGTACCGACCACTCCGGAGTTCCGTGGTGAGGACGGGGATTGCCGACCTCCATCAGATTGTTACGTGTGGAAAGACACAGATTAAAGAGGCTATATACAGGCTATTTACACTGGAGACAGATCGCCAGGCCGACACTCGCTCGCGCCAACGGCACAGACCCGCTTCGTCGTCGTCCTCGCGGCGGCTCGTCCCTTGAGCATCGCTCGATGATATCGTAATAATATCTACAGAGACTCCACAGCTACCTTAATTCTATACAAGAAAAGTAGGAAGATACCTATAAAGAAAGGGGTCAGACAGGGAGAGAGTATCTCTCCATTGCTATTCACTGCTTGCTTGGAAGAAGTTTTCAAGGTATTAAACTGGGAAGGCTTAGGAGAAAGGATCGAAGGCGAATATCTCAGCAACATTTAGTTTGCCGATTACATTGTTCTATTCAGCAACAGTGCAGACTCGTTACAACAAATGATGGAAGACCTTAACAGAGAGAGTGTAGGAGTGCGGTTAAATATTAATACGCAGAAGACAAAGATAGTAATGATTAGATTGGCAAGAGAACAAGAATTCAGGATCGCCAGTCAGCCTCTAGAGTCTGTGAAGGAGTACGTTTACCTAAATGAACTAAGCACAAGGAACCTTCATCATGAGATAGAGATTCATAGAATAATAAAAACGGGTTGGATCGCATACTGCAGACATTATCAGCTCCTCACTGGAAGCTTACCATTATTCAAAAAGAAGGTGTACAATCAGGGCATCTTACCCGTGCTGACATATGGGGCAAAGACTTCGAGATTGACAAAGAAGCTTGAGACCAAGTTAAGGACCGCGCAAAGAGCGATGGAACAAAGAGTGCTAGGCATAACGTTAAGAAACAGAAAGAGAGTGGTTTGGATCAGAGAGCAAACGGGTATAGCCGATATCCTAATCGACATTAAGAGAAAAACATGGAGTTGGGCCGGTAACGTAATGCGTAGGTTGGATAATCACTGGACCGTTAGGGTTACAGAATGGGTGCCAAGAGAAGAGAAACGCAGTTGAGGACGGCAGGACACTAGGTGGAGCAATGAAATTAGGAAATTTGCGGGCGCTAGTTGGAATCGGTTGGCGGAAGACAGGGGTAATTGGAGATCGCAGGAAGTGGCCTTCGTCCTGCAGTGCACATAAAATAGGCTACTGCTGCTGCTGCTTCTTCTTCTTCTGCTGGTGATGATGATGATGGTACGGGATTTTATTCGCTATTTCTTTTTCATATGTCATTGAATGTGACGTCTCACTTCATATCATAGGCAGGAACGCCGTCCATTGTACGCATACGCTCGTTCAAACCGTAGGCCACATGATGAGCAAAACCTTGAACACAGACACTCCGTCTCTTCGAATTAGTGCTGAATTGAAACTATCAGCAATATAATAGAAGGCTGAGGCTAACAGCACGGAACATGACAGCGAATTCTAGTGCAGCAACAAATTTTGATAATTATAAACGTTTAAGCTTTGTTACGTTGTTTCATCTCGAATTGAGAGTTATAGCCTCAAAACTGCCGTGAAAAATAATCGTCGCAGCCCTATCAGTCACAGAAAGCTCTAACTAGAAAAATAAATTCTCGAAACCTAGGTATAGTAAATTTTCTGGTTGTCTGGGGCGGACACTACGATATGCACGCATAAAAGAAAACACAGCCTATCAGACATGCAGGCGACGTTCGCAGCACGGCAGTAATGTTAGTGCCTTCCACAGCTGCACAGGCCCAATACAATTATGCACAAAAACTGCTCAATGCAATGCAATTAATGCAGGAGACAAATCAGACCATGCCAAAAATTATAAACACGCGCAATCTTAGTGTATCAGTTATGGCCTCTATCCAATCGGCCGCTACTGCGTGTTCCAATGCTTACCCACGTCAGCTCGAGCGGCACAGATAGGCATAATTAGGTTCGTAAGACTGCTATCCGCCCGTCGTAAAAATTTCTTTTTCAGTTGGCAGCTACGGCGGCTGTTTATGTTTTGTTAATCGAGGGCGCTATAAGGTCAACTATTCCAAACTTTTCTACTCCAATTCTGCAATCAGCCCTCCGCGATTTGTCAAAAACTTTTTTGGACCACCCCCATTTGACCTGTCACGCGACTTCACTAAAATTGCGATAGCTCCCCATCTGATATAACGTGTACACACGGATTATGCATGATTTGACTGAACGAAAGAATTATAGTTATTTCGGATTCGACGTCTCTTCGCCATTAGCCCTCGGCTACTGGTCAAAATTTTTTGGACTGCGCCCACTTCACCTGCCTCTCACGCGATGTCACAAAACCGCAAAAGCTCACTGCGTCAAAGTGACGTGTACGCGATGAAGATGCATTAATATGCCGAACAAAACTGAATTTTCTTCTGAATAGCCGCAGCTGCCCTGTTCCGAAAGGAGTAAAAGATGGCTGCCGCTGATCGCTCAGTCACTGGCTACTCGCACCTGTCGGAGAGCATGGGTTTATTTGCGTGTTATAAAGCTTTTTGCGTGGCCGTGTAACGTTTTCGAGCACTTCGGGCATGCTTACGACCTCGTTCTGCCAACTCTTCCATGCTGAGGCTTCGTTTTATCGTCATTCTTAAGCTTCCGTTGCATGCCGCCGCGATTGTCGACGAGCCACCGCAAGCTAAGTAAGGGAAAACGGACCAATCGCAGACGCCGGTAGCACCCTCTTCGTCCGGTTATCCATTTTCAGTGCAGTGGCTCGGCTCTATTGAATCCCTCTCCACTTGAGCGTGCTCCTCGCCTCTTGGGAGCCAATTAGATAAGACAAGCCGCTCAGTGTAGGCAATGTTATTCGTTTTTCAAGCAAATAAAAGTTACCTCCTATATACGAGGAGAGCATTTGATTGGTCTGTTCAGACAACACTGCGGGTGACCGCCCGATGCTTGCGTCGGCGGTTACGCAAAGTTGAAGTCAGGAGATTGGAATAAAAACATATTGGAATAGTTTTACGTTATAAGGCCCCGATTTACGCTTACTATTCGCGCAAGTACTGCAGTTCGCACCGGCGATGCCATTACATACGTGCCTTTTTTAGACTGCGATGCTCGTCTTTGCAGCGGCGGGCAACGCAGACTTGCTGATCTTACGAAGAGTTTTGGCTTTGTGAATAAGCTTTTCTCGTAAGATTTCTTTTACGCCAAAATTTGTTCGTAAGTTCGCTTAGTGAATTCCGCTCCAGGTTCGCTGGAAATTGTGTTGTGATTCTGCGAGGTCGCACAGGTCTGCTCTTGGTTTGGTAATCGCGACTATACAAAGACAACTGACAATAAAGCGAAGGGTATGTTTCTAGCATCTCTTGTGGGCCGATCCCAGCCATTGATCAGTGTAACCAATGTGGGATGTGGTATGGTCACGTTGACGCACCATATATATATATATATATATATATATACATATATGCCGTTGTCATGATGAACAAGCCCGATTAAGCCGCAGAGGCCCACAGACAGCTAGCAGACGCGACTTTTTATAAACGCCTTGATCATGACCCCACTGAGCACTATAAATCTCTGATCAAAAGCACAGTGCTAGATCTCGTCAAGAAGAAAAAGGTGCCTGACAATGCGGTTCCTTCTCTAATTCCACTAAGTCCTGTTGCTGGTCGTTTTTACCTTTTTCCTAAAATACATAAGATAAACAACCCAGGTCGTCCCATCATTTCTGGTATAGGTACAGTCACAGAAAATTTGTCCAGCTAAGTAGATTCCCTGATTAGTAATATCCCAGCTACGTTTGCCTCTTACGTAAGAGACACTACCCACTTCCTGTCAGATATAATCGATCTCATTATTCCTCAAGGTTCTCTTTTGGTCACACTTTATGTAGCATCTTTGTATACTAACATTCCACATTCTGATGGCATCATGGCAGTCGTCAATTGCTACGAATGTGTATCACCCGAGAAACTCATCGATAGCGACACATTGGCAACTTTGCTGCTAGCCCTTATTTTAGAACTAAATCACTTCGAATTTGAAGGACAGCACTATATGCAAGTTAGTGGGACGTCTATAGGTGCGGGAATTGGCCCAAACTACGCCAATATATTTATGGGTGAGCTAGAAGATAAAATTTTGCTAACCAGGACGTTAAAACCTTTTTATTACAAACGTTACATTGACGATGTTTTTCTGATTTGGTCGCATGGGGAACAGGAACTGCTTTCCTTGATATCTGACTTTAACAATGCCCATCCATCCATATCATTTTCTCACAGGTATTCTGCATGTACTATTAACTTCCTTGACGTCTGCTTTTGAGTGCTAAATGATAGACTGTTTACTGCCCTATGCAAAAAGCCGAAAATAGATGTCATTATTTGCACTTCAATAGCAGTCACGTTAAACATTGCAAGACAAGCATTCCTTATAGCCAAGCCTTACGTTTTAAAAGAATTTGTTCTGAGCAATCAGAGTTTCAAAAAAATTGCGGTAAGCTAAAGAACGCTTTAGCCAAACGAAATTACCCACCACAATTAATTGATGATGCAATAAAACGCACAGACGTGCATGACCGAAGGACGCTTCTTTGCATTACGAACAAACCGACTCCCTCACCCCAGACAAATCTTGTCCTAACCCACACTGCGTAAGTCTCAAGTGTTTCGCATGTATTAAAGAAACACCACAATATTCTAATGCAAAGTGAACGCCTCAAAAACATATTCGCTGATCCGTCTAAAGCAGTATACCGTAAAGCTAGAAATATTCGAGATATACTAGCATCATCATCTAAGACTGACTGGCCTGATGCCGTCGGATGCCATCCTTGTCGAAAACCGCGATGTAAAGTATGCACCTACATGGTCACATCGCAACAGGTTACTAGTACGTTTTCAAACTTTTGTTTAAAAATCAAAGGCGATTTCGACTGCGACACAAAAAACGTAATATGTATGCTTGAATGCACGCTGTGCAAGAAACGGTACATCGGACAAACAGAAGGGCCTTTCAGATTCCGCTTTAACAATCATGAATCCCACGCTAACACGTTGCCCAACCTTCCCATCTCAAGACACGTGCATCTTCCTGACCCCTCATTTGATAAACTCAGAGTCACGTTGCTTGACTCTGGATTTCTTTCGAATTATGATAGAGAAGCCCGCGAATCCTTCCTTATCTATAACTTTGATACCGTCGCGTGTGGTATGAATGAATGTGTAGGAAAATTGAGTTGCCTGTCTTTGTAGCCCGTCACTTGTCCCTTCTACTAGTACGTCACTATTCTCCTTTTTCCTGTGTCTGTGTTTGTTTGATAACATAGCACATATTGAGCACATATTGACGTTTTGTTGTCACGTGGCGATTGGTTTTTGCAATTCATTTCGGTACGTTTTTATATACACGTATCAGCTGTCCTTTGAACGATTCCGATGCATTTTGTTCGCCCATTTTATTATTTTTCATGTAAACATATCTTCATTTGGTTGCTATGTACATGTATATTAACTGTGATAACACCATGCAATGTATTCTGAAGAAGGCCGGACCCCGGCCGAAACGTCAATAAACCGCTGCATACGCGCGTCTACATTACTGCGAATATTTACCCCGATCCAAAATTGCTTCCTTTGTGGTGTCGATATATATATATATATATATATATATATATATATATAGGCAGCTGACGACAGTTTTTGACATGCTGTTCTTGGTGTTGTATGCGTGATTCCAAAGCATATAAGCATTGTTCGCTTCACTTTGTTGAGAGATTGTAGCCGCTGCATTACGGCGCTATGAGCCACTGCATTTTTTCTTTGCTTACGGGGGTATTATCACTTGCGCGGGTATGATTTATTGATTACGCGAGTATGAGCCATTGATTGCATGGGTATGAGCAATTGATGATGATAGTTATTGTGTGTGGACATGAAAATGCCGTGCTATCCTAGCCATATACAGCTCCGCTGTAAAAATCTAACCAGTTTGGCGCTCCTCGTGTTCCCCTTACACAATAGGTGCAGTGCCGTGCGCAGTGACTCTGCCTCAGCCCAAACTCGTGTGGAAAGGCTTTGGTCGACTTTGAACACAACAGTCAGTTTTAAAGCGCAGGTCCTAGGCGCCCGTTCTTACGGCGAGTGTCGGCGTAAACGAGCGAACAAGCACAGCGAAAGCTGAAAGCGAATGAGGAGTGCAGCGGGGGATAGAAAGACGCGTGGACGAAGGTACAGCGGAACCATCAAGCGGGAGGAGAAGGAGGAGGGCATGGCGAAAGGGTGAGAAGAAAAGTGTAGTGCGGCGACGATTCCTACGAGATGGCGTCGGAGTAGGGCGCGTCGTCGGGGAGGTCTGTCAGCGGCGTCTGCTGCGAATCGCGCCCACGCGTCACCCACGTTCTGGCTCCCGCGATCTCCACATTAGCCTCCTGAGACCCGGGATGCATTTGGGTGCACAGATTTTTACCAAACTTTCAGAATAAATCAGGATGGTTATGAAGGTGAAAAGTGTTAAATGTTTTTTCAATAGCCGTGATAATTTCAGCTCAGCGCGATGTCCAATATATTGGACACTGGGATGCTACCCGGTCTTTCTTCACCCAGGGCGCACGTAATGACATACCGCGGATATTACGCAAAACTCATGTGCAAAAATATTTTAACAACTCAAAAGGCAAAGTATTCAATAAAGTACATAAGAAGAGCATTCCTCTGCTCAAAAAAAAATTTCGCTCTTGTGTTCACTTCCCGTGGGCAATTTCAAAACACCTGTTTGTCCTTGGTGATGCAGAAGAAGAGCCGACATTTGGTGCAAAAGAACTTTGTTTTCATGTCGCAGCCCTGTAGTCTGCAACGGGCAGTGTTTGCAGTGTCTGCCAGTATTGAGTAGTGGGTAGTGCTCTTTTCTTGCGGTTCTCGAGGAGACAGCCGAGCCTGCTTTGATGGCGGATGCCACTCGGCTTCGTTCTCACTCTCCGTTTCATCCTGCTTCTTCCCTTGAGCCACGAGAGTCTCAGCAACAGATTGGTGGAACTGCATATATTTGAGTATTTATTTCCGCTGTTTCTTTAGGGAGCGTATGTCCCGCGTGTTCTGCACCCAGGAGTTGTTGAGGGCAATGTCGAGGTGAAAGATGGCTCTGATTGTCCACTTGTTCACGCCTGCTTTTATCCTGTAGTAACTTATCATTCGGTCTGCCTTGTCAACAACGCCCATGTTGAAATTGTACATGCGAACAATATCTGGTAGAGGGATATTGATATTTTTGCCTTACGAGACCATCTGCGACAGTAGGTGTCTTGCGGATCGAAGCCATGGATTGAAAAAAGAAACGTTATTGGAATAATTCATAAGACACGCGAGGCCGGTCCCCCGAAGAAAAAAAAGAGACGCAATTTCGTCCGCAAGCCGCTAAACGCCATCAGTACTCGCCTACTGTTCATAACAAGGCCATTGAAAAAGCGCGGTCAAAATAACCGGGTTGAGTCCTAGCGTCCAACATAATGGACACGCGAAATCAAAGGAAGAGTAAAAAAAGGTAAGCGCGCGAATAGTTAAAATTTTGTATTCTGCGCGTACGCTGTTGTATCAACTTTAATATAAAATCAAAGATATGCCCTAAAAGCAGGTAGAAATACGAGAAACAGTGCTTGCTTCTCCGGCAGCTGCCGTAAAACGCCGCGCCGCTTAATGCCGCCATTGTGGAACTGTTTCGGCGGGAATTTGAACGATGTATTTTCATCAATGCTGCATAGACGGCGCAAGCAGGTGTCCAATAAGTTGTACAGTGTGGTTTTATGAGGATGAAAGCCTTGTCACAGGAGTACTGTCTCATATCTGAATGTCCAATATATTGGACAAATCCCCATAGCGGGGTCTCAGGAGGTTAGTGAGGCATTCGTGCCAAACTTCGCTTCGTTTACAATATGCCGCACGAGACTCACTGTCCGCGCCAGCCAATACATAGCGAAATGAAAACACATATCAAGCTGTGCTCAAATTTTGTATTAGGAAGTATCGTAATCGTTGGTTATTTTTTTTAATGCCAGTTATTAGAGGTACTAGCTCGGCAAGAATATGTAAAGCTTCGTAATATGACTACAACGGCTCAGTTAAGGAATTCGAACACGCACAGAAAAAAAGGGAACTTTTGAGGCATCTCTGGGCTCCGTTTGAAGGAGAAGCTGCACAAATAGACTAATAAAATGCTTGGACAAATTATGAGGGTTGCAAACCTTGTACATTCAATATGCATTAGCACTCGCAATCAAATACAGAACTAACAAAATTTTATCCATAAAAGCTTTACAGTGGAGCTGTATATCACTAGGGTACCCCAGAATTTTTGTGTCTACCCACAAGAACGGTCATCATCAATGGCTCATACCTCCGTAAACATGCAGAAAGTGCAATGACTCCTTGCACAATAAGGCAGTGACTACAAACACTCAATAAAGTGAAGAGAAGACTGGTTACGTTTTTTCTAATCACGGATACAACATACAGAACAAACTGTCGTCAGCAATGGTTTATGCCCCGTAAGCAAGAAAAAGATGCAATGGCTCATAACCTTGTAAGGTTCAGTTCTACGCACCTTGCGTAGGTTAGATGCGATGACACTACCCCTGTGATTGTTGTCGGTTATTTCAATGTGGATGTGTCAGTACTGAAAAGGGAGTGCTTTACGCGTTTATTGTTGCAGACATATCGCTCGCGATGCCACACCGATCCGGCCTAACCGACCACCTAGCGGCGTACGTGCATCGATTTCACATTATCAACGAATACATTTGCTGTTGCGAGCATGCCGATCAGTGCATATCATAGCGACCGCAAAGCCATTATGACCATCGCTATTATGTCACAATGAGTGATGCAATAAAGTTTTCACCACAAGTTTTCTTTCCACAATGTTTACAGAACCGCTGGTCATCGAACTTCGCAGGTCAGAATGGCCTTAAATTTTTTTCTGTTTCAGGCTATCAAAGTATTCTGGCTAGCGAAATTAGGTTCCATTCACCTGAAGATTTATATAGTTCTAATTGGATGAATGGGTCCTAGTGAGAAAATTTTGTCGATAGCGTACTTATTCACATTGTCAACATCTTTCAAATATATGTTCATTCAAAAGGCCCAGCGGCTTTGGTCTATCTAGGCTATCTTTTTGTCCTTAAGATGGTTACCAAGGTATATACTACTCATTTTGAGTTAAGCGCATTTATGTTTTCGTCTTGCCAATGTACTGTCGTAAAGCGACCTAATTATTTCCATTGAGAAAAATACAAATGATACATCACACATGACCAATGCAGCAAATCTCAAGAAAGATGCGCTCGTAAATTACTGTGAGATGCTATATATGCCCCTAAGTTGAAGGCACCTGTAAAACCATCGCTTATTTCGTAGTCACGTTGTGCGCTCTTGCCAGCGCTTGCACACTTGGTAAACGTCGTGAAAAGTGATTTGATGCAAAAGTTGAACATAGTACGTTAATTTTTGGATGCAAATGGTTGATGTGCTGGAAAGGCCCGAGTTTTTCCGTCATTATTTCTTGAAGCAACTCTTCCCCATCAGGCTTACCTGCCTAGAACAGCTCACATTGACCACTCTGTTTGTTCTTATTTTCGCTGGCCTGTGGTTGTAGAGCCTCTAGCTATTAAAAAAATAATCTGTTTACGTTCCGTGCTGAAGACCCAAATTACGTCTCACTCGGCTTCGAAACAAGCCAAAAAAGTCCTATACATGTAAATGTTAAGTAGTTACGGTTTTTAGCAAGAGCTGGGAAAAGTGTGTGGCACCAATTTTTTATGTAATAATTACGCTTGCAGGAGTGTGCTGAACTGTGCTAGTTCGGTGCAATTCTAGAGGGGAATCGAACAGCGCTAGAGACGGGACGAAGTGAAGGAGACACAGCACTAACTACAAGTATGGATATCGACTGCCACATACAGGGGTGAAAATTAGCCTAGGGCCCACAAAAACACAGGGTGCGCAGAGAACACAAAAGAAGTTGACTGTTCGCGGCAGCGTATTTAATTACAGTGTAGAGATTTTGAAGGCAGGCTAACGCATAAACGATGGTGTTGGTGTGCCTGAAAAGCTTCGTTGATAAAATGGTCACGTTGCTCTGTATGGCAACACAAATACCTGCAATTTTCTAGCATTCGTTCACAGCAAAAGTTTTTATAACGCTCTGCTAATGTTTTACAATGTTTATTACAATGTTAAAAAGCTTTCGCGTGGTCATGCCATCATCAGATGGCAAGTAGTTTTCTATACCAAGTGCAAAAGCTACCATAGACCACGTACTTATCCCCCTGCTGACTCTGATAGACTCTGTTGCCAGTGATTTGGCTGAACAATGTAAAAAGTGTGGTTGGGGGCAAATTATTGAAAACTGCTAGTTTTCATGTCGCTATACAGAACAATATACACATGAGATTAGCGACGCTTTCTAAACATACTAACACGGTAATTCCTTTACTAGCGCGCCTTCATGATGTCCACATTGTAGTGAACTTCGCCATTTATGGAAATAATGATAGCCTCCTGGCAACAACCGCAATTGACCATTTGGTGTTTTTATGTTCTCCGCGCACATTCCCCTGCTTATGTTTAGCAGTTAATATTACAAAAAGCACCCGTTGTCATAGGCAACGCTGTGTCGGTCGCCTTCACTTCGTCTTGTCTGTAGCGCTGTTCCAATCTGGTCTAAAGATGCCTCTGATCCAGCCAGAGCACATGCTCTACTGAAATTATAAGCTGTGCAAATTCAATGATGCACCATTTGTGGAAGTTTCTTTGTTTGTCCCTGTCTTTTTAGTGTTATTGGGGTTCACTGTAAATTCTACAGTTTTACATGGCCAAAGCAGCATTTGATTATGAGGCACGCCATATTAGAGGACTCCGGATCAGCATTGAGCATCTGGGGTTCTTCAGCGTTCACCCAATGTGCGGTACATAGGCGTTTTTGCATTTCGCCCCATCAAAATATGGCGCTGTGGCTGCGACTTGATCCAGCGACTTCGGGATTAGCAGTGCAGAGCCTACGCCACTACGCGGGTTCTGCTAACTACTCTTATTACTCCGAACATGCATTTCAAAGCTCGTACGCAACTGTGGAAAACATTGCCTGAGAAATTTGTCATTCCGTTTTGTTCTTTCGCACGTCTTTACTTCTTGCAATTTATTCGTATATGTATATTACCTTGTCCACAGTGTAGTTTTGATGAACAGGAGAGTTTTCTAAGATGCTACGGTCCAGGACACCAAGACGAACAAAGAGTTTCGAAGCTTGGTCACCTCTGCAAAAAAAAAAAATTATTTGTGATTAGTGCCGTTGAGATCAGAAATGGTGACAAAAATGCACACAAATGTTGTACCCTGTGCTTATTATACAGGTAATCACGTCGTCGTTCCATGTAAAAATCAGTTTTCCAAGAAGCGACTCTCGACATTAGAAAGCACGGAACCACGAACGTTCAGTTAATTTACCACAGTACGTTTGCTCAAACCGTTGTTCCCATCCAGGGTTTAATAAAATTTAATTTATTCGCAAACGAATAAAGCGGCCTGTATGACTGCCGCTTTTAGCCGCTGCTCTGTACACGACGAAAAAAGAGGAAGACGCACCAGCGAAAAAAATCACGAGAAGTGAACTTTATTGAACGTAATGCAATAACGGCTACGTGACATCTAAGGTTATCAAACAAACAAGGCGCATAGCCTAAAAATAAAAACAGACAACCCGCGAAGAAAACCCCCTACAAGTGGACGAAGTCGCACCACAGACATGGGTGAACGCGCTTCCACCTTAACTCATGCACATACATTGTGCATAATACAAGCTTTACATTATTTCATATACAAAACAAGACAGTGGCATCATGCACTATTACCTGGGCACTACCCTACATATCGCTATGCTGACATGGTTGCTACTATATTCATCTGACATTCGTATTTCTTGCTTCCATCAACCTATCCACTTTTCCTCTCAAGGTAATCTAACATATTACCGTAAGTCTATTGCAATTATTATCTTCAACTAGCTTTATTTTTTTGCATAGCACTATTAGCAGAACAATAACAGGAAAATGTGTCTAGGATGCTAGATAATATAGTCAATGGTGAGTGATTAAGTAGGAGGCGTTGTCGTACAATCTATCTATAAGAAATTAGGTGGTAAAAAAGAATAATTCGCAATCAAAAACAAGTGAAAGCTTCAACGGAAGATTGAAACGCTGCAGCCTCACACAATTAGCCATGGATAATACCGTGCACTTAATTTCGCTAACCGCAATGTGATTCCTGAAAATAGCCGCATCAAATTTTTGAAAGCAGATACACTACCCGTGATTCTCATCTTCTCTGTCCTACCACAGGGCCAGAATTCCGTGCATAGAAGAAAGGTCGCGCCACTTACTGGCCCCCCGAATAGCTAGTACCATCCCGTCACAAATTTCACAAATCTTTTAATAACTTGATACAGTAACGGCTGCAGCCAAAAGCATTACCTGTCTCATGAAATAAAAGTAAACAAACAAGTAAAAACGATACCAGTCGAAATCAATGATGTTAGATCCTTACTTTTTTTTGAACGCCATCAAACAGTACCTAAATAACGCGCAAGAAAGAAAAATGATGCTTTGGGTAAATGCGCTGCACAGAAACGAGCAAACAGTGAAGGCGAACAAAGCATCGCGCAATACCTAGATACTTTGCGACATGTCTTTGAGCAGAACCTCATATGTTTTACGCGTATATGTGTACACACACAACCCACCCTGCATACATACAGATACATATATGCGCATACACATTCCCCTACATAGGGGGTGATAATTTTGAAGTTTACCAGCATTTTTCAAAATCAACTGCAGCTGCTACATAATTCTTGTCCTTGACCTCGACCATTAGAAGAGGCGGACACTTTTAGCATAAGAAACCAAACGACATATTCAACTAATTAACAAGAACTCCCTAATTCTTAATTGATTGTTTTACGGCAGAAACTGCGATTTACGAATCGTAGCCGATAACATTTCAAGATGTATCCCCTAGAAACGAATCACCATGATTAAACCAGCTTCGAGATAATAGTTCCGAAATTTGGGGCGAAAACTATGGGCCTTCCAGTCACTTTTGGGCTTCAAGGCATACAAGATAATTTTGTTGAAAATGTAAGCGGAACAACAGGGCATTTTTACGACGAGTTCAATGGCCCATACTTCCAAGTTGAAGTCATTCTGGAAAATAATTTCTACCAGATGCTAAATGATATATAGGTATGAGGAACATAACGTTTTAGAACGTGTGGCGCCCTTATAGACTGGACATGGTAGCACACGAGTGTCCATCTGACTTAATAACTGGCACAGAAGTTGATCTAAATGTCGCGCTATGCCCGCCATAAGACAGCTCAGTGCGTAAGGCACAAGCCGGAAGCGAAGAGCATTACTAACTCTCGCGAGTTTCACTTCCTCGCAATGCGGCCTCCATGGCCGTGAATGAAACTCATGGCTTCGTGCTAAGCAGCAGAGCGTCACAGCCACCGACTGACCGCGCTTGACGAAATGCCCAGCAACTAATCCGCTGGAGTTGATGGGAATAAGTACAAAATAACGCGCACCAACTTGGTTAGAACAGTAGCCGCAGAAATGTGCTCTTTCACGCATCCACGTGGTACCTGGACCTGTAGTTAAATAAACGTATATGTAATATTATATTCTATGGGCAACACTATTTCATTCGTTTACTTTATTACTGTCAAATGCAACTGTACCTGTTCATCCGTGATCTGTTATATATTTTCATTTAACCTCGTGGAGGGAATTCCTCGCGGGCCTGTGTATTTTTTTTCCTCGTGCAGTTTCTGTGCAGAACGTAGGAAGGCTATCTAAAAATTTAGGAACCATTACACTCTGTAAAGGTGCACTACGAGCGAAGTTGTAGCAAATCACACATTGTTATGCAGGGGTAATGTATTTGTTTTCGTCATTGTTCATGCCAGTGACGGTATATCTTTGCGATTACTGCGGTATACGCCGATTGGCTCGGTCACAACCTTAGAATCTTTGCCAAAGTCAATTCTATACACGGCCGTTTTTCAGTTGTTGAGTGACTAGGATTAGTGCGGCACTTGAAACCAAACTTTGCTCGCACAAACTGAGCGAACAATTTCTTGTCTGGGGCCCTATAACGTAAAACTATTCCAATATGTTTCTATTCCAATCTCCTGACGTCAAATTTGCGTAACCACCGACGCAAGCACCGGGCGGTCACCCGCAGTGTTGTCTGAACAGACCAATCAAACACTCTCCTCGTTCATAGGAGGTCACTTTTGTTTGCTTGAAAAACGAATAGCATTGCCTACACTGAGCGGCTTGTCGTATCTAATTGGCTGACAAGAGGTGAGAAGCACGCTCAAGTGGAGAGGGATTCGCTGGGGCAGAGCCAGTGCACTGCAAATCGATAACCGGATGAAGAGGGTGGTGCCGGCGTCTGCGATTGGTCGGCTTTCCCTTACTTAGCTTGTGGTGGCTGGTCGAAAATCACGGCGGCATGCAACGGAAGCTCCAGAATGACGCTAAAGCTTACCCTCAGCAAAGAAGAGTTGGCCGAATGGGGTGGAAAACGTGCCGAAAGTGCTCGAAAACTTTGCATGGCCACGCAAGAAGTTTTATTATACGCAAATACATCCATGCTTTCCGGCAGGTGTGAGTAGCCAGTGTCTCAGCGATCGGCGGCAGCCATCTTTTATTCCTTTCGGAACGGAGCAGGCTGTGGCTATTCCGAAGAAAATTCAGTTTTGTTCGGCATATTAATGCATCTTTATCGCGTACACGTCACTTTGACGCGGTGAGTTTGTGCGGTTTTGTGACGTCACGTGACAGGCAGGTAAAGTGGGTGCAGCCCGAAAACTTTTTACCTATAGCCGAAGGCTAATGGCGAAAAGGGGTCGAATCAGAAATAACTGTTTTTCTTTTTTCTTTCAAATCATGCATAATCAGTGTGTACACATCATATCAGATAGGGAACTATAGCGGTTTTCGTGACGTCGCGTGACAGACAGGTGAAGGGGGGGTGGTCGAAAAAAGTTTTTCACCAATCGTGGAGGGCTGATAGCAGAATTGGAATAGAAAAGTTTGGAATAGTTTTACGTTATAGCGCCCCAGATTTTGAAATGTCCATATTGAAGTCTCGAACGATGATCACAGGGGGAGCCGGAGGAAACTAGCATTGCAGCGCGGACAGTACGCACGTATACACAAGGCCGAGGCCGGTCAGAGTGGAATGGCTCCATAATATTTGCCTAACTATGCGTGGCCTTCCCACAGCAATTCCAGAACACAAAGGAAATACGCCGTTCGGGGACAACCACTGCTTACGGGTTTATGAGCCATTGATCATAGGAGTTCTCAGCATGCTGTTCTGCGCGATGTCTGCATGATTAAAAGGAATGCAAGCACTGTGCGCTTGACTTCGCTGAGTGCTAGTAGCATCTGCCGTGCGGGCCTACGAGTCATTGAATTTTGGTATTCCTTACGGAGGTATGAAACACTGATGATGATTGTTTTTGTTGGCGCACACAAAAAATGTACGGAACCCTAGCCATATAACGCTTCTCTCGAAAGCCCCTCCCGTTCAGTATTCTTCGCAGTGGGAGATGGAGGAGAGGAAAATATTTCCAAGAACACATGTCACGATGATTACTGGAGTTAATGTAATTAGCTTTCGAGCAATACAGTGATACGCTCTATTGCCACCGTTGCAACGCGTCATGTATGAGCCGTGCAGGGCAACTTTTTGGCGCTTCCCTCTGTACACGCTGCGCCATGCAGCGCTGCGCCCCCTTCCGTAGCCTCCCGAAATATGTGGCACGCCGGTGCGGGCTAACGCTGAGAACGAGTGCCTCACTGCCGGCGAGAATTACTGGCGCATCGTGAAAGCGCTGTGCTACTGTGATTGATGAAGCGTGTGACGCAAGTTCGATTGCGCCCAGCACCGGATAAATCGCGAAGGATAGCTCTACTTGGAGATGGGCGTAATGAGGCTACATAGCTGGATAGGACCATACTGACTGAGGTGGCTTGAAAAATTATACTCGCATGATTAAACTGTGAACGGTGATTATGGTGCTCGATGCTTTTGGCGCAACAACGAGCAGCCGACACAGTGCTGCTTCCCATTCCCGTGTGGGAATCTCAAATTATGCAACGAGCTAAAACCCGAATTCGAGAGGTGCGCTTGCGTTAACATAATATTCGCAGCGAGTAAACCGAGCGCGCAGCAGCGCCTAAAATACGACCCTAGTGTAACGCTTTGCGTCCTACATTGACTTTTGCGCTAATTAAGTGTAATGCGCAATGTCGGTAAACAAGTATGAGATTGTGCGGCTTTCATCTGCAAGCCACGCAGTGCCTGTTCTATTTACAGAGACGTGGAGGAAACTAAAAAAAAATTCACCATGAATGAACACTTACTGAAACTTATGTACGCAGTCTGCGGTGCTTAGGACGTTCTTGGGGCTTATGACTACGCCTGAACAGAGGAATTCCTCTTCAGTTGAAAACAGCATCGCCTGTACAAAAAGAGAAAACAAACAGAAGAGGACACTTTAGAGGATTGTGGTTGGGATTTAACAAAGTTATTACCAATCATGCCAGACTGTTTGAGGATATTAAAGAAATACCGTTAGTGATTATTCAATACATAGACGCCATGCATGCACATTTCTATAGAGTTACTTCATTTACAGAGTCATCTATGAGGTGTTAGATGGCGAATTCTTCACGTGTAAGTCGCACGGAAACATTGTACTTAGGCGGGTCATAACTATACGAAATTTACTGATTCTTTTGACCTGGCCATTATGCTTTTTCTGATGTATTCTCACTAAAATTTAACGAATTTTATTCCGATATCAAATATACGGACGCCAGAGACACATTTGCGCCGGTTGCCACGGCGTCAGAATTGACGTGATGGCCTAGTATTGACGGCGCTATCCCGACCAGTGATTAGAGTGCTTCCAGAAACGCGCAGTTCGTTTGCCCGCAAAAAGGATGAAGCCAAGTGGAGGCACCGGCTCTCTAGCCACCATGGACCCACTCTGCTCAATAGGCGCTGACGTAAGCGAGGAAGCGTTCTGGCTTCCAATGTGGGTATGAGGGTTGTGCTGTTCCTTCAACACAGCCTGCTTTTCCGCATGACGACCTGCCGATCTCGACATGAGCTCCCGGTACTTGCGTCGGTGGTTACGCAAGTCTGACATCAGGAGATTAGAATAAAACCATATTGGAATGGTTTTACGTTATTGGGCCAATTGTCAACGCTCGCACCATTGGGGACAAAGGCACTGCTGCAGTCACTTTTAAACGGACTAGCCTTTAATACGAAATCGGGCTCAAGTCTTTCACAATATGAGTCTACCCGTCCAAGTTGCAGGTCTACGCCTGTAAGATGTGCCACAAATTAGGACACGGAAAACCGCATTGTCCGAATTTGTACAGCACACGTTTTGTCACGTGTGCCGGAAAGCAACATGGCAGTGATGAATTCTGTCCCAACCAAGTGCCGAAATTCCTCAATTGCGGGGCTAAACACCTTGCAATTGCTCGAGACGGCCGCAGCGCATAAAGATCAACAAACAGCTGCGCGTCACGTCAAAACTTCCTCAGAAGCGGAGCCAGAAGCCCATGGAGTCACAGCCGCAAGCTCATGAGTGCCCTCAATAGACAGTGACCATGAGATACAACTTTTACACTGCGCCACTCCGCGTTCCATCATCTCCTATGATACCGCCGGAAAATAAACCGCATTTAGACCACGGCAATCGTACCTTTGCTAATGTCGTCAAGATGGCTAACAGCGAAACGTTAAAACAAGCGAAAGCGAGTGACGCCAGAATTACAGGTCAGTCTGTCCCAGCCTCACTCTTAGCAAATGAGGATGCACGTGTTCACGGACCAGCGCACGAAACCACCTCTCGACCTTCACTGTTGGTGCACCCAAGCAGAACGAGAATATGCTGCTAGAAGCGCAGACAAAACCACAAATTCAGCCTGATTACGAGGCCACCTTCCTTGCATGCCTTGCGCAAATGGAACACAACAGCATGTTAAGGATACAAATGATGATAGAAGTAGCTATCGAAACATGCATCCGAACCGTCATGGAGCGCCTAATTCTCAATGGAACGCTCGCATTCGGAGGCATTACCACCGCCGCATCAGTTATTACGGCCGCTTGCTGTCTTTGCAGACGACTGCGACGCAGATGGCTCACACACAACATGGCTCAGCTCATCGCTTAAGTTAATCTTTGCAGTCATAGCCGGGATGTTCGGGGAACCATCCCGACCGTTATTCAGTAGAACTGCCGCTCCCTCAAAAAGATAAAAAAGCGGACATTATTTTACGCTGGGGCCTGTCGTATAACAGCTCAGACCCGCCGTCTTGGCATTGCAGGAGGTGAACTGGTTCATGCCACGCTTACCATGCTACGATCGAGGGTGTGGCTTCCCCCTAAGACAGCCACACACCTGCGTACACAGCTGTGCATGTCGATCGAAGACTCACCCACACTAAGTTCGACACTGAACCCTGGTGTTCGAGTGTTGCCAATGTTACTGAATGCCGGATTTAACTCACGCCCGAAAGAATAATAATTATTTTTCCCGTCTACATACGTCCAGAAAACGCACGAAGGAAGACTAAGCGCACCTCGGTAGATTTCAGCTACATACCACATTTCCGAAAGATCTACCCCAAGGATACACTGCTAATCTGTGGAGACCTCAATGCTCAACACCTAGACTGGTACTGCAGTAAGTGCTGCCCACGCGGTTATCGTATAGTGGAAGAGCTTAATCATTATGGACTAGCGCTTCTTAATCTGCCACAACCCCGTACGAAGCTCGTACAGGACAAGGCATGCAGACATGATGCCAGACCTAAGCTGGTCCTCGAGTCCCAGAACCTGTTGCTGGAAACTTCTAGAGGACTCTCTCGGCCATGACCATCTTCCACTTATCAACACAGTGAGAGCGAATGGTTCCTCATGTCGCCCGCCGTCTTACAGGCGAGACTGTGCGATTACACGCTGGGACAAATATCGGATGCTCGAAGAATATCGGATGCTGCATATCCTTAACGCAGGCTGTGGCGCGTGCCAAGCGCACAGCAACTAAGACGTTGCGGGTTTCTCCGAACCAACCAGATCCGGATAGGCACCTGCTGCATCTATGGAACCGCAGGCTCAGACTTCTGTCTTCTTATCGATCGAAGTGCCGCCCCCCAGACACTACGAACTAAACTACGCTCTGAAATCGAGAAGTATACGGGAGAGCTAGCTTCCGAGCATTGGATGCAGGTGTGCAAGCAAATCAATCGATCAACTAATTCACGCAGGGCATGGGCTATATAGACATGCTCTTCTTGGGCACCGTAAGACATCAGACAGCGCAGCTCGTGTTGCCTTTAAAGAAGGCATCACCAATGCGGTACTCGCAGAAAAAGTGCCAGGCATCTTTTTTCCCGTCAAATAGTAACATAAATGCGACGGACGATGCCCAAAACGGACGCGAGGATCTAAACCAGCCCTTCATGGCCAGCGAGCTCGAAGACGCCATACACAGAATGAACACCCGTGGCGCGTCAGGGGTTGTTGGAATCACGGAAGCGCACATAAAAAAACCTCACCGAAAGAAGCAAAATAGCTTTTCTGCCGCAGTATAACCGTGAATGAAAAGAAGGAACCCGCCCACAAGAATGCCTCCATTCGATTGTCAAGCCTGTTCCGAAACCGAAGAAGCCACCGAACTCCCTGGGAAACTTAAGACCAGTTTCTCCCACGTCATGCTTGTGAAAAATTTTGGAGAGTACCGTGAACGCAAGGTTAGTATGGTGGTCTGAGGAAAATTGCCTTCTGCCTCACACACAGTACGGATTCCGGCCTGGTCTTTCTACTCGGGATGTCACGCTCTGCCTAAAAGAGGACGCGCTCGATACCTTGTCCTCGTGTCCTCGCTTGTTTATTGGGGTGGACGTCAGGAAAGCTTTCGATAGCCTTCCCTACGCCTCTATCATGCAGGTGATAAAAGAAAGGGGCATCAAATGTAGCACGCACAACTTTGTTACCGTGTTCCTGCAGGAAAGAACGTTTTAAGTTCAAGTAGGCAGCGAGCTCAGCTCCTGTCATCAATCATAACGGGTTTGCAGTCCGACAGGGAGCCGTAATCTCCCCAACGTTATTGAACATCGTCTTAGCAGCTCTTCCTGCAAAACAATAGAAAATCTCAAGCACTGAGCACACTGTTTACGCAGATGATGTGACGCAGTGGACTACGCGAGGCCATGCAGACGGTGTTAAATAACATCGAGGGCTTACGCCAGCGCCGGATAAGACGTTATCCAGGCTTTCAAAAGGTCAATGTCAAAGGACGAGGAAAAGGCCAGTGTACATCTCTCGATCGGGCAGACACCCATTCGCGGGAAGCGGGTCATCCGCATACTAGGTCTGTTTTCTGACGTGTAGTGTACATCCACAACCTGGTTCGACGAAACAGTAACGGTCACCAAGCAGGCCACCCAAGTCCTCCGCAGAATTGCCAAGCGTACGAGGGGCGTTAAAGAAAAAGAAATGAGACATTTTTTACAGACTTTCCTACATTCTCGCATCCTGTATGGCGCCCCTTTTCACCCCATCACCCGAACACAGGTACACAGGTACACCTCGGAACACCTCAACAACGAGGCAAGGAGAGTAACGACAGGACTACCAAAGTAGACGCCACTCCCTGCACCCAAGAGTCGCTGCGCTTCGGGTAACATGGCTGATCTTATTTTCACGCACGAGCATACTCATGGGACCCGTCTCAAGTCCACATACGCACTAAGGGCCACTTTGATTAAAATTGGGCATGGCATCCCTAACCTTCCTGCGCTTCTACGCGTATCTTCCCCTTGGAAGCATGTACAAACTGTGGTCCCGAAGCCACTGCCGAAGAACATGGGACAAGATCAATTGGCAAGGAGACAGGCCCAAGCCAAACGCCACGAGAAATATACGCACCAACTACGCGAAGGCAACGACCACTCTGGCAGGTGCCACAGATTCAGTGTGGATGCTTCTATCGGGAGACCAGAGAAGGATTCAATGCTCACTACGGTGTGAACAAATAGGGAAGCAACCGAACTGGGCATTAAACTACACCTGCTCTACTGCCTTCACAGCTCCGCTTCTAATTCGGCTTGTCGAACTCCTTCATCGGTGCGGCGTTGGCGTCCGGCTTCCGCTACGGCTTGGCGAAACTCAGGATTACTTCGGCAAGCTCGCACACGTTCACGGGCCGCTCCCGTTGTCGTTCTTTGAAGGCTGCTTCCTTTTCAGAGGACCGGACCAAGCGCGGCCTACCCATAGCGCAGCTGGCCTTGAACTGGAGAGGAATGACGCGCGTTGATCGGGTGAGTAGGAGAACCTATCAAGCAGCTGCGGGCGCGAACGACTCGGTTTTTCGCGTACAACGACAGCCACACTGATAGTCAGCCAATACAAGCTTCGCTTAAATAACGCGCAACGTCTCAAGCAGCCACCCAGACCAACACCAGCGATGCACGCAAGGTAACATGTAACACCAACGCACCACTCTCAAATTGGACTAAACGCTGCAGAAATTACACGTTCACCGCTATCATCACCACTAATTATCGTGAAGCGAAGCAAACAGCATGCAAAACTTTATTTAAATTGATTCCCGCAGTGTGTTGGGTCGCGATGATTTTGTATTGCTTTTTATTGCCATCGCGAATATGTGGACGCTCGAGACGCGTTCGCGCAGTCACCGCCGCTGCCGTGGTTCTGTCACGGTGTCGGCACGCATGCAGGGTTAGAAGGTCTCCAGACACACGCAGCATGTTAGGCAGCGAAAGTGACGACGGCAAGTGGACGCACCCTCCCGATCCACTGAATCGGCCCTACCTGAGCCAGTTCGACATTCTGGTTTCTTGTACTGGCATGAGCGTCGTGCGCGAGCACGCGTTCCTGCGGAGCGTTTGCGTGCATACCACACCATGAGCAGGTCTGAGCAACGGACAGTAAATGCCAAGCTAAATCTGCACAACACTTTCTTTGGCCACTTACAAACGCCGATGGCTTTCTACAGCCCGTATCTCGCACGTCACCAATGTGCGGCGCCAGTAACGCCGGGTCTGGTGCAAGCGGGGGCGATGGCCCACGCGTTGTGACACGCCTTGCAACAACTATGGCGCTTTTCCTGAAGCGCTGCCACAGTTGTCTCTCCTACTGCGTGAAGCCATGCTGCCTGCGCGTTTTGTCAGAACAACCTGCAAGGACCTTGAGCGTATGCTTGCTATCTCTTCCTAGACTATGCCCACTGATGAAACCTCCATTTCTTTTCCTAATGTCCGGTTGTTTAGCTTCGTGCCTGTACTATTCCTATATTAAAGTCTTGACAACTTACAACATGTGTAGCCACTGGACCTGATCTAGACGTGAAAGAGGTAATAATGCAATAGTTTCTGCCAAGGATTCGCGAGGCGATCCTGATAGTAAACTGCTATCACAAGAAATCATCGCGTTCTTTTGAGCAGATAATTTCGTACAACTGTACTGAGCATGTTCTAAAGATCTTTATTTTGCAAATTTGAATGCGCCGGAATTGTTATGACGTCAAAAATAAACAAAATATGGTGAGTGATTTAGCACAAACACCTGAGTTTTATGAGGATCACTTTAAATGACAGGAAATCTTGTGCATGCGCGCACATGCTGAGATATCGACACAAATTCTATGTATATGCCATCAGGCTGTTGTTGAACTTGTTTCATAAATGAAAACGCACATGAATGCTTCTTTTTTGAATTATTATAACTCAATCCAATGAGAACTTCGAGCCTGTTAGACGGCGCCCGTGACTCCTGCTCACTTATTTCATAGATTAGCTAAATAAGGAAACTTGCGACAGAGCAATAATTAAAACACAGCAGCGACGACAACCCTAAAGATCCCACAGACGCAAAACAAAAACAATTGTCATTCAGGATTTCGCAAACATGCGAGTGTTTATTTTCACGTACACGCGGCCGTTCTCGTTGGTAGAAGCGCCACCGCACTACAACACAAACCACAGGAACATGGCAATATCAGCAAATAGAAAAAGTAGATATGAAACCATTAAAGAAATCAATCACTTCAGCAAATACAGCGTAGAAATGAAAGTTACAATGATATAATCTAATAACTTTTACTCATGCCCGTTTCTTCAAGAAGCTGTACTAATGCGTGTGTTGTACAGTGTGTTGGGATGGATATCCACTCAGTATTTTATTTTCCGGGATCATAATTTTTAGGAATAAAATAGCAGATGTTCTGTCTTCTGCAGCCTCTTCAAGAAAGCGCACATAGTGTCTGTTTTTCCCATATTGTGCCAGAAGCATTTAGTATACACGGTGCCAATCTGAAATCCATTAATTCTTTCTATTGAACAGCTGGTTTTCACAGGTATGGTGAATTGCATCATACGGTCTATCCTATGAAATGTGGAGTTTTCCGCAGCACTTGGAAACCAAGTTGCTCAGGACATTAAAACTGAAAAGCTGTTTCACAGACCGCGTTCGCCAATCGCCGCAAGAGATAATAGATGTTGACACGCGTACTTGTTTATCTTTGTCGGGTGACCGCGTTTCACCGTCTAACAAATGTTATCGGTCAGCGTAGGACGCGCCTCCATGTACCGGAAGTTTCTCGAATGTTATCAGTGGCTCTATCCCCTGTCTGTTGTCACCGAGCCTTGAGTAATCTGATTGTATATATACGCGACGCGAATTATGTAGCACTTTCTTGAAGACACGCGGGGACTGCCGATTATTCTGGAACTTTTGATTACTCACATATAAAAGCCGACGAGCTTGACCCGCAGATCAGATTTCGACGATCGCCGATGTGTTCGCCGCTGTCATTGTGCTTTGAGTGTAGCCTGTTCTTGTGGGCACAGGTTCGCCCAATAAAACTTATTTTCGTCATTCACAATTTTGCTACTGTGTTATTTACCGTCACTACTACGCGACATCTAGCGGAAGTGCTTTGCGTTCATGTACCGGACGCCCCCACAAAGCCGTGAGCCAAGACGAAAACCGGTACACAATAACAACGTCGCCAAGGGCCAGCGAGGTAGCCGCAGCCTGCCAAGACTGACACCGGAGCACGGATATTTGGCTCAGATGACCATGAAGATCGTCGTCAAGTCAACAACAACAATGGCAGCCTCAGCGTCCTCCATCGCCCTTCAAGAACACAGGGGGCCACCTAGCTTCCGTGGAGCTTCTTTGGACGATCCCGAAACTTGTCGCGAAACTTTCTAAAGAATCTGAGCCTTCAACATCTGGACATCTGACGATAAGCTGCGCCGTGTGTGCTTCTCCTTGGAAGATTCCGCCAGGGCATGGTTCGAGAATCTGGAGTCCACCCTTACAACGGGGGGATCTATTCTGAAGTAACTTCCCGGGGACCCTTACGAGCGTTGTCCGCAAAGAAAGGCCGAGGCTTTATTCCAAGCCTTTGTACAACTGCCAAATGAGTATGTTGCCATCTTTACAGAAGAAATGAGCCGTCTATTCCGCCACCCAACCCGAAAATGCCGAAGGACCCTACTCATGTGCGGTGTGAAGCAAGAACTTTTAGCCGGAATAATACAACACCCCCCGTAAACCGTCGAAGACTTTCTTCCCAAGGACATACGCATCGAGAAAACTTTGGAAATGCGGAACTGGCAATTCAACCACTGCCCGATCCTAGCAGACTACGTCGTAGCTAAGTCACTGGGAACCGACGGCCTGCGCCAGACCATCATAGCGGTCTTGCAGAAGGAGCTTCAGAAATTGTTTCCTTGCTCACAACCTCAAGTGGCTTCGATCGCCGACGTCGAACGCGAGGAGACCCGACAGCCACTCTTACAGCTTCAATCGCCGCAGTCTAAGCCAGAAGCCATGACGTACGCTGCCGTAGCCTGCCGTCACGTTCCCCCTCTGCGCATGCGCCAGGGCCCGGTAACGCCGCAGTTCCATCGCCCAACACCGCCCGCACGCCAGCCCGTCGCCAAGTGTAGCATTCCAAGAAAGATTGACGACTGTCCGCTCTACTGTCACTGCGGAGAAGCGGGCCACGTCTACCGCCTACGCATATACCGCGACATGGACACACAAGGGTTCGCCGTTAACGCACCACTTCCGCAGCTTGGTGAGCGACCACGTGGCATCGCCGACTACATCACCGCAACGCAGTGGAATGCCGGACGACATTCGCGTTCGCCATAGTCAGGAGGCTACATGTCGCTGCAGTGCCGACCATGCATTGGCCCTGGGCCGGTCCATAAGTCCCTATCCGGGAAGCTGAAACCAGGAAACGATGGAGGTGCGGTTGCTGTACGTCGAAATAATGAAGATACACCGCCTCCGGCAGCCATGCTTCAAAATCTTTGCCAATGACGCAGCAACGACACGCCGCCATTCCGACGAAATGTGGAGGCAAAGAATGCGCCCACGAAAGACGACCTGAAGAGGCCACGTACCAACCACAGCTCCACGCTAATCCACCGTGATACGATGCCAAGACCCAACTGCAACAAGAGACAAGCTATGACCGACCTTGCGGTGCTTCTCGATGGCTACAAGTCACCACGCTTGTAGGCTCTGGAGTCGACTACTCCGTCATTAATGGACCCTTCGCCGCCGAGTTGAAGAAAGTTAAGTGTGTGGAAAAGCCCCCAAATCCGTAAAGCTGGACGAAACCTCAAGCGTCAACGGAATCTACATGGCAAGAATTGCAGTTCATGACTACCATGACTACCCTGCCACGTTTGTTGTACTTCAACAGCGCTTGTGAGATGCAATTTTCAGCATGGACTTCCTGAACAAACACGGCGCGATCATCAACCTGAAGTCGAAGCCAATTACGCTGTTCAGAGACCAAGCGATACCGGCGTAGAGGCCTTCTAGTCAGTGTGCCTTGAGTGTACTTGAGGACCAAGTGAACATCTCGCCTCGCTCCAGCACTGTCATTTCCGTTGGCAGCGAAACACCTGCAGACCTAGAAGGCATCATCGAGGGCGACCAACGCCTACTGCTCGACCGGGAAACTTGCGTCGCAAGAGCGATCGCTCGACTACACGAAGGGAAAGCGAAAGTGATATTGACAAACTTCAGTCAGGAGCTCAAGCACATCAACAAGGGCACGACCATCGCACACATCGAAGAAATTCTGGAAAGCATTATTGCGTTTGTCCTCTCGGATTCTGCCGCATATACCCCGACGACCATAGTTCCCAAACCAGCCTCCGACATAAATCCAAATCTCCCCCTGAATAATCACCAACAACTCAGAAGTCTTCTCTGACGATGCAAACGCTACTTTTCGACGTCATCGAGGATTGGACAAAGATCAGTTGCAAATATTCGTATAATACCAGAATAGTGCACTCAAACCAGTCTCTATGCTAGAACGTGAAGCTATAATGCAACAAGTCGGCGAAATACTGCCGACGACATCATGCAGCCGTCTAAAAGCACGTGGGAATCTCCTGTAGTTCTGGTAAAAAAAATGACGGAATCCTACGTTTCTGCGTCGGTAATCGTCGACTGAAGCTATAATGCAACAAGTCGGCGAAATACTGCCGACGACATCATGCAGCCGTCTAAAAGCACGTGGGAATCTCCTGTAGTTCTGGTAAAAAAAATGACGGAATCCTACGTTTCTGCGTCGGTAATCGTCGACTGAACAAGTTCAAGAACAAGGGCGTATACCCCCTTCCCCGGATAGGCGATGCATTGCATCGGCTCTGCTACGCTGAATACTTCTCCTCCATGGATCTCAAGAATGGCTCCTGGCAAATAGACGTCGACGAGAGAGATCGCAAAAGGACCGCCTTCATCAGGCCAGACGGCCTCCATGTGCTCACCGTCATGCCATTAGGACTGCGCTCGGCGCCTGCAACGTTCCAGTGCGTGATGGACACGGTATTAACAGGACTGAAGCGGCAGACCTGTCTTGTTTAGTTGGGTGGCGTTCTCGTCTAAGCTTAAAATTTGGACTATCACCTTAGGTGGCTTACGACAGTACTACAGGCTTTCATGTCATCAGGGCTCACTTTGAAGCCGAGAAAGTGCCGCTTCGCTTAAGATGAGCTTCGGTTCCTGGGCAACGTCATCAACAAATCTAGAGTCAGCCCCGATCCGAAGACAGCAGCTGCCACCACAAAGTTGCAGCAGCCCATAGACAAGAAGACAGTGCATGGATCCCTTGGTATGTGTACATACTATAGGGTTCGTCGAGAACTTTTCACGCATCGCTGAGCCGCTGATACATCTAAATAAATGTGATGTCGAGCTCAGATGAAAAACGCCGAAAGCTGACGCAATTCAAGAACTCAAAACGTATGCAGTAGCCGCCAGTACTGGAGCACTTCGACGAGGGAGGCCGATACAAAAATCCACATTGATGCCAGTAGCCTAGGCCTCGGTGCCTTCATCGTCCGGAGAAAAGAGTGACTTGAACAGGTGCTAGCTTACGCAAGCCGGTCGCTGTCAAAAGCGGAAAGCAATTCTACAATTTGGGCTACAGGAAAATTCCACGCTGGCCGATATGGCAGGCCGTTCCAAGCCTTCACCGACCAGCACGCGTTGTGTTGGCTAGCCAATTTAAGGCACCCTTCAGGACACCTGGCGTGGTGCAGCCTCATACTGCAAGAATATGGCGTCACTGTAATCCACAAGTCCGGACGAAAACACTCTGATGCCGCCTGCTTCTCTCGCGCTCCCCTGCACCCACTGCCCCAAGATGACCATGAGGTCGCCTTTTTAGGTACAATAAGTGCAGACAACATTGCCAAGCATCAGTCAGCAGCGAGCATCAGCGAGCAGGGAGCTCAGACGCCTTGCTGAATACTTGCAAGGCGAGATCGACTTTGTCCCGAAGGCATTTAGGTACGGGTTGTCTTCCGTTTTCCTACGAAGCGACGTCCTTGTGAAGAAGATTTCACCTCCACCCCGTGAGAACTAGTGCCCACAGCACTCGGGTCAGAAGTCGTCCACTTGTTGCACGATGATAAGAAAGCCAGGCACCTCAGGCTTTCACGTACGCTCACAAAATATCTAGAGCAGGCCGCGCCTAACCGCCGACATCACCTGTTACGTCAAGACATGTCGAGACTGCCAGCGGCGCAAGATACCACCGACAAGGCCGGCGGGATTACTACCTACCGCAGATAGAGGCGCCTTGCCAACCATTTCGGGATGGATTTGATGGGGCCCTTTCCAACGTAAAGATCCGGAAACAAGTGGATCATGGTGGCTACCGACTACCTTACTCGCCACGCCGAAACGAAAGTTCTGCCTGGTAGTACGGCCGAAGTTGCTGTATTCTTCGTCCAGAGCACCTTCCTGCGACGTGGTGCTCCAGAAGTCTTCATCACTGACAGGGGAACAGCCTTCACCGCAGAGCATACCCGAACCAATTTGTAACACAGCCAGACAAGCCACAGTAGGACAACTGCCTACCACCAGTGAATGGCCTTATGCAGCGGCTGAACAAGACGCTCGCAACAAGCCCGCAATATAGGTCGACGTCAAACGTAAGACGTGTGTTGCGGTGATACCATACATAACCTTCCTTTACAACGCGGCAGTGCAAGAAACGGCGCAGATCACGCCGTTGAAGTTGGTTTATGACAGGAACCATACCACGACCCTCGACGTCATGTTGTCACAAGCCACCGACCAAGAGAATGTCGTCACCGCCGCCCATCTCTACTGCGCCGAAGAAGCGCGAGAGCTCGCCCGCCTTCTCATCAAGAACCAGCAGCGGACCGACAACCGACACTAGTCTTCGACGATGCTACGTCGAGTACCAGCCCGGCGACCGTGTTTAAGGCCTCGATTCGGATACGCCGACTAGGGCTTAGCGAGAAACTGTTAAGACGCTATTTCTGACCTTGCAAGTTTATCCGACTTATTGACGCACTGGGCTATGCGGTCGTGCCAGATGGCATTTCGCAATCACAGCGGCGCCACGCTGGACATGAAGTCATCCACCTGGTGCATCTTAAGACTTTCTACGCCCGCTTACGGGCTTAGAGAATTAGTTTCTTTTTATTTGGTTGTCTTTTTTCTCTTTGTTATGGTTTTGTTTTCCCTTTCGTGTTTGTAGCATCGGGCCGACGTTTTCTTTTTTTAAGAGTTGTGTATTGAAGCGTGTATCGTTTATCGGCTGATCGCGTTTCACCGTCTAACAAAAGTTATCGCTCAGTGCACGACGCCTCTCCATGTATCGGAAGTTTTGGAATGTTATCAATGCTGTCTGTTGTCACTAAATCTTGCATAATCGGTTCGCATGTAAGTGCCACGCGAATTGTGTAGTTCTGTCAGGAAGACGTGCCTGCACCAGTGATTACTCTGAAACCTTCGACGAGTGATGCATAAAAGTCAACACGCTTGACCCGCTGATCAGATTTCGGCGATCGCCGACTGTGTTCGCCGCTATCCTTGTGCTTTGAGTGCAGCCTGTTTTTGTGGTCACAGGCTAGCCCAGTAAGTTTAACACACGTTTCGTCATTCTCAGTTTTGATACTTTGTTCTCACAGTCACTACTAGGGCACAATATTGTACTCCATATTACTAAGCTTCGCATGCCATTTTATCTGCAGTGACGTTCCCTGTAATTTCGCCATTACTTGGTAGCCATTGGAATATGATATCAAGGATAATACTCTTTGCTGTAGGTTAAGCATTTGTATTTCTTATAATACTGCCCTGTTCTATTTTCGAAAGCTGGTTTCCTTTATGCGCAACAGCGAAGTTTGCGGATCATTCAGGATAAGCCATCGAAATGTTCCTGAGGTCAACATACGAGGCGTAATGCAGAAAGCATAGCGCAAAGCTTTACCGTCATAGATGTTGTAAAGTGACGCTATCTAAAGGTTCTTCGCTCTGTATCAACGTTCTATAACGAACGATGATGCAGAGCTCCCATTCTTACGCGAACCATTTGTGTAGAGTTGAATGCGATCCCTCTGTGTAGTGAAGAGGTGCAACAACGTAAATATTTTATTCCAATTACTAGCATGTCGTACTAACAATTTAGACAGTAAATTGAAGTGACAATTTTTGGTCTGAAATTGGGAGTAGCCATGGTGGACTTGAAACGTTTGTGGCCAATATTAATGAACGGGCAGATGATTCGGGCGCTATACTATTACGGAAACGGGACGCGTTTCGAAGATGAATGGCTTGACAAAGAGGTTGATTGGTACATTGACCTAGCAAACAAAAGTAGTCTTGACATATTTTGTCAAATCTTAGCATCCGAAAACGTAGCTGCTGATACAAAGAAGTAACCAACGTGCTTGCAAATGCTCGAAGTTCTCACCTATATATATGCTTGAGAGTACCTCGGGCATTCGGCAGCCCTTGCAGATAGTACATTAAGCGCTGATACAGGAAGTACAATTCTTTTTGTAGTAATTGCGCAGCGAGCACGCGTAAGAAAACTGACGTTGTGTCACTCCATCTGAGTACTACAAAGCGACGAGGAACGTTGATAAGAGAAATTAGTTTCTCTTATTTTGCATTTACGTGCGGAGCCTATGACAACCGCCTACCAAGAACGACTCCCAAAAACTTGTGTTGTGATGGAGTGTCAATGCCCAGAGCGCCACGTTTTAATTGAACCCTCTTGCAGGTATTTCCAGGTGAAAGTAGGAACAGCCGTTGTTCTATTAGGTATGATCATACTTACGCTATTTAAGAACTCATTAATAATCACTTGGGCTATCCTGTGGGTGTTGCTAAATAATCTGAGCACCGGTATCAGAGAGAGAGAGAGAGAAAGGCAAAGGAAAAACAGGGATGTCAACCAGAGATTATCTCCGGTTGGCCACCCTGTACTTGGGGAGGGGCAAGGAGATGTGATAGATGAGAGAGAGGACTAAAAAACAAAGAAAAAACCTGCACACGCACGTACACACGAACTGTTTCTGTGTACACTGTCACACAGCCCGCAAAGATGTTCCTAGTCTTACACAGTGTCACCGTACAATCCTACGTGACACAGCGTACAGTCACAATCTGTCAAAACGCCCCGTCTCTTTCAAGTACCGCAGCAGCACCTTCATAGCGGATCGCGCTGATGTTCGCGTAGGCCAGTTTCAAAGGATATTGTTTTCGGTCATTGGGCGCTTGTCCAGTTGATCTAGGGTGGCCGAGAGGACTGCTGTTTGCGGGTTGAAACGAGAGCACTGACAAAGAAGGTGCTCGGTTGTTTCGTTGCACCCGCAGAAGTCACAAAGTGGGCCGTTGGCCATTCCGATAAGAAAAGAGTACGCATTTGAAAATGCTACTCCAAGCCATAGACGGACTAGAAGGGTGCAGTCACGTCATGGAAGCTCGGGCGGAAGACGAAGCTGTAAATTAGGGTCCAGTGTATGATGGCATGCACTTGTGAACTCAGGTGAAGTCCGCTGAGCTAATGTCAGGTCACGCGCCAGTACAGAAAGTCTTTTCGCTGCGACGGCTCTCGACAGAGTAATGGCAACGCAGTTAACCCTGTCATGGGCAGATCGGGCAGCTGCGTCTGCGCGATCATTGCCATGTATTCCACAGTGACTAGGCAACCACTGATATATTATATCGTGTACTTCGTCAACTATGCGATGGTGGACTTCTCTGATCTCTGCGACGAGCTGATCATGTGATCTATGGCGCAGTGGTGAGAGTACATTCTGAGGGCTGCCTTGGAATCACAGAACACTGACCATGCAGGAGGTGGTTCTTCCTGAATGAAATAAAGAGCCACACGCAGGGCTATCAGTTCAGCAGCTGTCGTTTATGATACATATGATGATTTTAGCTGTATTTTGACGGATCTTGTTGGTATCACCACAGCGGCAGCTGAACTTGCAGATGTGACTGAGCCATCGATTTAAACGTTTACGCGGCCACTGTGCACCGCATGTAAAAGTTCTAATGTGGCTTGCTTCAGGGCAAACGACGGCATGTTGGCTTTCTTCATGATTCCTGGGATGGCGAGACGTATTTCAGGTCTGTGCAGGCGCCATAAAAGGTGTGGATGGTCTCGCTGCATGCTCGTAGTTCGATGACAGTGAGGTACGATTGGCGACAATTATACGACTGAAAGTTGCGTGTGGCCTTTCTGCGGGTAAAGCGGCAAGATGGTGAGAAGGTAGTCGGGCAACGTGCCAAATATGCGCCCTGAGAACGTCGGTTGTCAAGTACGTGGATATTGGATGATCTTGAGCTATGACAATCATTGTCGCTGTAGACGCACACCTCGGAAGATCAAGACACGTCCTTAGGTTTTGAGCTTGTAGTCTTTGGAGTGCGCGCAGGTTTGTTTTGCAGGTGTTACCAAGCACAGGAAGGCTGTATCTTGCGAAACCGAGAAACAAGGCGCTATAAAGCTGCAGCATTGACCGCACCGATGTGCCCCATGACTTTCCACCGAGAAATTTGAGGAGATGTATTATTGTCATTAACCTCTTTTTTAGGTATGAAACGTCCGGGTGCCATGATAGGTTGAGGTCGATAATTACCCCTAAGAAGCGGTATCAGTTGCCCCTATGCATAAGGCACCTGCAGTGGAGGCAGCTGCAAGGCAGTAGACAACATATTGGGCAATTCAGCAATTACACAGTTAAAAGGCAATGAATTGAGTACATTTCCATGCGGAACACCTTGCCTCCCTTGTGGTTCCTGACTTTTGCCATCAGCGTTATGTAAGTTTTTCTATTCCTGTGATTTCTGTGATTCAGCTAAGTGTTCGACCTGCTATGACTGATTCAGTTGACCCACAAAGCACCTCTACGTTGCACATTGTGTCAAGTGCTCGCTAAATGTCTAGAAACAAAGCAACGGTGTGATCCTACCGCCGTTTCGTACATATGTTACAAGATCTAATATAGCATTCCTTGCACAACGGCGCCTGCAGAAGCCTGCCATGCTGTCACGTACTGCTACGATGCATTCCGACTACCACTGCAATCTCGTATCTACCACCTTCTCCATTAACTTACGCCGACAGCTCGTAAGACTCGCAAGTTGACTCCACAAATAGCGGAGATTTACAATGTTGACGTACATGAGCCACCATTACATGTGCCGAGATGTAGGAAAAGAATCTGTTGTCCAGGCATCTCTACGCATGTTCCATAAAATATTGGTGCTCATGGAACCAAAATTTTTCGAAGCAGCATAAGTAACTCTGCCCTGCGCTTCTACCGTCTTTTGTGTGGTCCACACTTATGCAAGTGTGGTCTTCCATTCGTCCAGTGAAAGCGGCTAATCTCATTCGGAATGTAGCCCCGCCTGCTGGAAGAGTTCACTTATGTTTTACCCTTTCCACAGAATTTATGAATTCGTGTTTCTTCAATGCTTTACCAGGGCGTATAATTACGTGCCTTGGTAAAGCACTAAATATTCCTGAATTCATAAAGCTGGCAAAACTCGTCCACGATGCCTGTTTGAGACACCTTTCTGCATAAGCAGTGTGAAACGTGTCATACATATTGTTCAGGTGTTAGAGTTGCTAGTGAAGTGCACAATTCCTACCAATGCTTTCTGCCTTGTTTTTGCAGCTGCCGATGCGTGCGATCATGAGCTTTTTGATGTGTGTGCGAGTTAGTAGCCATCGAGAAGACCTGTGCATCGATCTGAGAGAAGACCTTTGACAAGATCTGTCGACGTTCTCTGAGCTCTTCGTCATATGGTTTAAGCTACGCTGCTGAAGAGGCGTATTTGGTCGCAGTAAAAAACGCTAAACATTCCTTTTACCACATCGATGTGCCAAACATACTTACAGATAACCCGACTAAATTCTGGCAGCTTTTAAACCCCCAATCTTCGCGCGTTGTTACCCTGACTGACGATTCTGGACGTGTTATTTCAGACGTTGAGTGCGCTAACATATTTAATTCTGCCTTCGCATCTGTATTCACTAAAGAACAAAAACCACCACCCCTCATGACAGCCAGTGACCCCACAATTGCAATGCCAGCCGTTACATTCTCAGAAACCGGCATATCCCTTCTTATAGATAAGTTAAAACTTTCTTCATCTACCGGCATTGATGAAATCAACACAAAGGTCGTAAAAAACACTCTCCACTCGTCTACCAAGTTTTTATGCTTGCTATTTTCGCAGTCCATTTCTACAGGTATCATACCCCACGACTGTAAAGTGGGGAAGGTCGTCCCAGTCCACAAGTCCGGTAAAAAAGATTCACCACTTAACTACCGCCCCATATCACTTACCAGCATACCCTGCAAGCTCATGGAACACGTCATTTACTCTTTAACAATGCAGTTTCTGGACTCAAATAATTTCTTTCACTCATCGCAGCATGGATTTCGTAAAGGTTACTCCTGTGAGACTCAACTAGCCATTTTCGTTCACGACCTGCATGCCAACCTTGACGCTAATCTCCAAACCGACGCAATCTTCCTCGACTTTGCTAAGGCATTTGACAAGGTACCCCATAACCGCCTATTTCTGAAACTTTCCAGCCTAAACTTGCATTGTGACATGCTAGCATGGATAAAGGAATTCTTGACTCACCGCTCCCAATCAGTCATCATTAATAAACAAATGTCTAACTTACTACCAGTTTCCTCAGGGGTACCCCAAGGATCCGTCCTTGGGCCTCTTTTGTTTTTAATTTATATTAACGACCTACCTCAGAAATTAGATTGTCATATTCGGATGTTTGCCGACGATTGCGTTATATACAAAACAGTTACTGACACCTTTAACCAACAATCCCTACAAAATAACCTAAATCTGGTAGAAAACTGGTGCAACGACTGGCTAATGACACTTAATATAAACAAATGCAAATATATATCTTTCCACCGTCACAGTAATCCTCTCCTGTTTCCCTACACTATCTCTAACGTTCCTATCGACCCTGTCCAATCATATAAATATCTCGGTGTTCATCTTAGCCATGATCTTACGTGGAATAGCCATATCGCGAATATTATTTCATCTGCTAACAAAACGCTTGGCTTCCTAAAGCGTCATCTCCACTCTGCCCCCCTGCATGTTAAGCTACTCGCATACAAATCACTAGTTCGATCAAAATTAGAATACGCATCGCCCATCTGGTCCCCGAAACAAGTATACCTTGCTAATTCACTTGAATCAGTTCAAAACAGGGCAACTAGATTCATTCATTCCTCGTACTCTTTTGATATCAGCATATCATCTCTGAAATCGCAGTCCAACCTACCTACTCTTGCACTTCGTCGCCACATTTCTAGTTTGAGCTTATTTCATAAATTCTTTTATTCCGAGCTATCACAGGAACCCTACATCTGCCCTCCCCCACCACGTTTCTCTCTTCGCACCGGACATCAGCAGCAGGTGTCTCGACCACGAGCACACACAAAAACTTTTGCTTCGTCATTCTTCCCCCGGACTGCTTGCGACTGGAACGACCTTCCCCAAGAACTTGCTGCCATCACATGCCCATCTATGTTCCTTAACCAAATTACGCGTGCGCTTGCATCACAATAATCATTTTTGTTTGTATAACTCGTTCAACATTTTTCTGTTTACTGTTGTTAACCTATATGTGTCCCACCCCTTATGTAATACCCTCACATGAGGGTCTTTAAGGAAATAAAGTGAAGTGAAGCTGCTGATATTCGTAATCTAGACCAGCATAGCCTGCAGGGATCTTTACAAGATTTTTTTTACAGCGGTTTATGTTGCTTTCGATAAGCGATAAGGTTCGAAAAACTAAGGTTTGAACACTCCTCATTAAAAAATTTTGTTGCACCTCCCTCTAAACATAGAGTTCTTTGTTTCTTTTACCGGAAAAACTTGTCATTAAGCTCCGCTGTGCACTGTCCACATGACGATGCCGAGGAACGAGTAAAGACTTTCACACTTCATGATCACGAGTGCCAAGTCAGGTACTTTCTATTAAAAAGAAAAATTGGCTAGTCTTTCTCGCTACTTGCTGTGATGCAAATCTTCCTTAGGTGCACATCTTCCTGCGCCTTCTCAAACCACCGCAGGTTGCACGTGCGATAACGAACTTTCGCGTCGTTTCCGAGAAAAGTTTAGCTGGGCATTGGTAATGAAAATGGCTCGAGATGATAGCGTATGCACTGCTGTCATTTGTTTTGTTCACATCATAATCGCACAATAAATATGACATTATTCGCAAATACTAAGGAGAGATGCGCTCGTCCATTGCAGATGTTGAACAAAAGCAAACGCCCGCCAAAAAAAGAAGAATATGCGAAAAATTAAAAGACGTTCGCGGCTCCTACACGGGCGCCGGAACACATTTCAATTTTTCAATTCTTCTTTTTTGGGTCCGCGTTCCCTGTTTTGCATCATGCCTCTTCCCCACCACAGTGTATTCCATTAAACCCTCGATTTCTTCCATTTAGGATGTAGGTAAGCTTAAAAATTAGCAATGTCCTGCTGAAATAACACCTCTTTAGGGATAATGAGTAACAGCTGAGAAGAGTCGTTAATATTACTTCGGTATTGTGAACTAAATGTGAATTATCAGAGTGGGGACAAATGTTCACTGACTAGGAAGTAGTGCAGTGTTAGATAGTGATAGGCATCAGCGTAGAGCACGTGAAACCGCTAGATATCTCAAGCAAGGTGGTTGTATAATACGGTGCACTTCAATTTAGTCACTTCTGACTACGCACAGACACCAACCTATTCACGCAGCTAGGTTGCTTTCAAGTGTTCTTTTATTTTTGTGCCTTTTCATTAAATAACAGCCAAGTTTAGGAACTTCTACCACAATGAAACTAGTCGTAAATTTTTAGCATAGCTCCAGCTACAAAATCTACCGTAACAGGCTATCTTTAGTTTCATGGACGTAGTTTTCCAAATCATTAAGTAGAAAAAAAGAATGTCATGCAAAAATCAGGCTTAACGATGTATAAATTACTGAAAATTGGCTTTGTTTAAATAAACAATATATTATGCTCTTTGCTCTTTACCAAAGCATCACATACATGCAAAACACACCTGCCACGGGAATTCCCCTTTCTGGGCGAGTGTGTTCTGGACTTCCGGCTGCGGAAACAGGTACGAGTGGGTCTCCACCGTCTTCTCTGTGCGCACGATCAAGTGGAAGCAGCACACCTGCTCTGGGCCGCATTCGTTCTTTCTTGCACCCGCCTGCAAACGGTGACATCGCTGCTGCTACTATGCAGAACACAGTGGACAGCTGGTTGAAATTCACATTCGTAATTCTTTCGAACAGGAATGCTGAAATTCTGAGAGAATTGCATACGCCAACAGCTGTAGTAAAGTAGCTTGGTGGGGGCCCAGGCAACTATTGCTTAGCATGTGGAACATTGTTTTTAAAGTCCACTACATACTATTATGCTTTCATAAGGTTAACAGGTTCAATCAAGTAGCAACCGAGGCCTACAGAAAAGAATGACGAAGCATAATATGTAATACAGGTAAAAAGAAAAAGAAAAGTTGCTGCCAATTTGAGGAAATACGAATACACCGCAAACGGCAAGGTGCCGCAACAACATTTACTACATAAACATATTTCAGGTTTCATAACAAAACGCCCAAATAAACAGATTTCAGGTTTCAAAGCAACAGCCCAATCATCGGAGAATAATTAAACATCTTCTGAATAAAAAAAAACACTATGAACAGGAAAACACGCCGGCTAAAAAGCAAAACAAAAATGAATCACTCTCACCTCCATTTGAAGTTCGTGAGTGGTGATAGTGAAAAAGAAGAAAAAGAGACTGCGCTTAAAACAAGTCAGAAAATAAAGCCGAGATAGGCCTTAATTTACTGAACATTTTTAACAACAGCGCAGTGGTTATGTACTCTCACCAAATTCCCCGGGCTTCCAGGAAAAGAATGACCAATTACAGAAATTTAACATTGTCTACATCGGTTTCCATGATCATAAATTGAAAGAAAATGATTTCATCCGTGCTTTTACTGCTCTATTCAGGAAAACAACCTTTAATTTCGGCGATAATACAGCTTCGTTTGTATTTTCTAGGAATTTTGCTTCTTTTGTGTCGCAGAACAGACGACTTAAAATATTGGCAGATAATATGGAAGCTATAAATTTTCAAGAGCAGTACAGTTAATTTCTGCAATTAATTCTTTCAAGGACGATTAATGACTACGCATGCTCATCTGAGCAGGGACGATTCAGTGAGTAAAACCTATGAACGTCCCGAAGTTACCATGAAAAGCTTATACATCTTTTTTTTTGCAAAGAGACATAAAAACTTAATCCAGATGTTAATATCAATACTTGCGTTGCACTTTGGGTGAATTCCGCGAAACCCACAAAATTATTATGTGATGATTTGGTAATTTTTAGGGAATCAATAAAGGAATGAAGTAAGTACGATCCTTGAAGAACGAAATAAAATCAAGGAAGTACCATGGACATATGGGCCGACGACCAGCTGTGACACGCGTGCTCCAGCAACGCGCCGACTGTGGGTGGTGCCATTGTGCCGCGGTCGCTCTCACTGGTCGACGAAGATTAAATTAAACTGCTCGGGTTTATTGCTGCGTCCATGGATGCGCTCCTCTCTATCACGTCGCCATAAAAGCCGTTATCACCGCCACCAGCGCCGTTCTTACCTGTGCAATCACGCGAGACCAACGAACAAACTCTAGAAATCATGCGAGCGGTAAACAGCGCTAAACAAGAGGACAAAGAGACGGACATAGACAACAGCGCTGACTAACAACCAAATGTCTTTACTCTTTCAGTCAGCATATATATACTTCACCGCTATCTCAAAGCATAGAATCAACAGAATTCATCATGTGCTGCAGCAAAAATTGCAATTAATGCTATAGGAAGGCCATCTCCTTAGGAAAGAGGGAAATGGAGGAAAGGCTTAGACATGCTTCGCGGATATTACGAATGTGAAAAGCTTCGGAAATAAGACGTGCGCGGTCATCGCGGTATTTTGACAGATAGGTCACATATTTAAAAGACCGCCGCTTGCAGCCGCATTCATTGCAATGCAGTGACAACTGACTATCTCTAGCTCGTTTTTCCACTTTGTTTGAGTGTTCGCGCATGCGGTCATTGATGCTTGCAAACGGTCAAACAGGTCATGCGGTCAAGCGCTTGCATGAAAGGAGAATCTTATAAACTACGCAGTCACGACAGTCAGCAAGAAACATATGCCTGTGCTGCTGTTTACAACGTTTTTCTTGTTCTCGGTCAGCCGATTCACTTGATCGCTCAGGCTACATAACTTATTTCTGGCAGTGAACAGCAACCAAACATCTCCCCTGGTGACAACCTTTTGAGATTATGCGCAACCTGGTGCACATATGGCATAACCGCAACCATTTGCCATAAGCGATTCTCAGAGTGAGTAACTGTCGCTTGCTTTCTTTTAAGGCTTCTTACGATGCTTTCAGCGATGCTAGTTAAAAGCGGTAACGGGAAAGCTGCGAGCTTCAGCCTGGCTACTTGAAATTTCAAGCTTGCATCTACTTGGTGGTCACAAGACCTGATGAGGGCCGCCTTCATGCAAGGTCTTGCAATACCGCGCATGTTTGAGTGCGCGGAAGGGAAGGGGAGAAGGCTCTTGTGAGACCGAGCAGCATAACCTCAACATACATGATTGCTTGAGAACAATAGCTCCAAGTCTAAGAAACGCAGCTTATTCTCTGACGGATAAGCCGTGGAGGATAAGCTTTTTATACAAACGAAAGGTGTGTGCATCGGTTCATGAATAGCCCCTGTTCTCAGCGACGTATTATTGGCCAGCTATGACTGCAGTCCATGAACTGAGCTCAGCTAGACGAGCACTGGCAATGTGTTGCGATCTCTTTTAATAATTTACAATGTTTACACTACTGACGCGCAGCCTGCTGCTGCTATAACATTTTACCTGCTTCGCACAGTTTTACCGCACAGTTTTACTCATTTGAATTTACCACGAAGCATGCGTCGGCCAATACGCTGCGTTTCTTAGACTTGGAGCTATCGTTCTCAAGCAATCATATATGTTGATGTTATGCAACTCGGTCTCATGAGAGCCTTCTTCCTTTTTCCTCCGTGCACTCAAATATAGTCAAGTGTGGTATTGCAAGATCTTGCATGAAGGCGGCCCTCATCAGGTCTTGTGACCACGAAGTAGATGCAAGCTTTAAATTGCAAGTAGCCAGGCTGAAGCTCGCAGGTTTCCTGTTACCGCTTTTAACTAGCATCACTGCAACCCTTGCAAAAAGCCTTAAGAGAACGCAATCGGCAGCTACTCAATCTGAGAATCGCTAACGGAAAATTTCATTCATTTTTCATTCATTCATTTATTTATCCAAAGTTCTTTGTACAGGATGAATTTGCTGTTCAATCTAAGCATGCAGTGCTGGTGAAATGGCCAGGCAGTTGGCGAAAGAACATATTGAATTCATATTACAACAATTAATACATTCTCTCGCATATATACACTGAACACCGTCCAGTGCATCAAACAAAAAATAACAAGCATTTTGAGTTCCTGTTTTTTCATTACACAATGTCGTCAAGAAAAACATCAAAGTCAAAACAAAGTCAAAACATCGAAGCGATACCTAAATACACCAGTCACTCACAGGACTACAACTCAATTCTTCAAACTACTGACTTCAAAATTATATACAGGTATCGAAGCATGATCATAAGCAAAAGTTGAAAACAAAGTCGGTAAACAATTCCATATGAGTCAACTGGCTTTACCTGCTAAGTGTTTATTGAGCTTGCACACCATTTTCTGATCGCTTTATTCATTTTTCGTTTCGTGTTTATTTTTATTATTTCGTGTTTTTCACTCGATTGATTAAATACTGCAGGGACATAGTAGTTCCGGGTTCTTTTTCCATAGTCAGTGTAGACACGTGGTTTCACGTACCTCTCAGTTTGTCGCAATGTCACGTTCTTTTTTACGGCAACCCTAAATTTTTTGCTGAAGTGGTGATCCTTCAAAACTACATAATTAAATAGTTCTTTCACTGGTAGTATACCCAGGGCTTGGTATTTTTTCCTTGTACCTTCGCTATCTAACCCTGTACCGTAAATTATGCTCTTGACTATTTTACGAATTACACGATTAAATTCTTGTTTTTTTGTTTTCAGAGCAAGTGCCGTATAATGTAATGTCATATATAAGTAAAGATTCAGCTAGCGCCTTAAATACAATAAGCTTTACTTTAAATGGAGCTCTGCCTCGAAGGTGATACACCATGGCAGCAATTGATCTTTGCTTTTTACATATGTGTTTAACGTGACCATTCCAATTAAGACATTGATTGAAATGTACACCTAAATTGTTGTGTTCGATTGTTGTGTTCATATAGGAGGTTGTGGCCAAGTACTGCACCAGGGTGGCCAATCCTGCTCTGGTGAGCAGGATTTACTTACTCTGTAAATACTATACAGTTGATTCGAGTGGTGAAGGTAGGCAATGACATGAATTACAGTCTAACGAATGCAAAAAAATCCTCCTATTAATTATGATAGCTTTGTGAGGATTCTTAAAACAAATTAGCTTTGTTTTTCCTTTATTTATGAAAATATAATTTTACTGAAACCAATCACATAATTTAACAATATCACTCTGTAGTTGTTGGAACCCTGTATCAATGTTGGCAACATCTATAGTAATCGCAGTGTCGTCCGCATGCTGGAAAATTTTAGAATGTAATGGTAGAAGGCTGAGGTCTGTAACATAAATGTTAACGACTCTGGATGTATACCGCTGGTTGGTTAATCGAAGGATGGTGTGGTCAATCCACGATGGCTGTGGTTATGCCATATGTGCACCAGGGGTGCTATAACGTAAAACTATTCCGAACTTTTCTATTCCAATTCTGCTATCAGCCCTCCACGATTGGTCAAAAACTTTTTTCGACCACCCCCACTTCCCCTGTCTGTCACGCGACGTCACGAAAACCGCGATACCTCCCCATCTGATATGATGTGTACACACTGATTATGCATGATTTGACAGAAAAAAAGAAAAACAGTTATTTCTGATTCGACCCCTTTTCACCATTAGCCCTCGGCTATTGGTAAAAAGTTTTCGGGCTGCACCCACTTCGCCTGCCTGTCACGCGACGTCACAAAACCGCAAGAACTCACCGCGTCAAAGTGACGTGTACGCGATAAAGATGCATTAATATGCCGAACAAAACTGAATTTTCTTCGGAATAGCCGCAGGATGCCCCGTTCCCAAAGGAATAGAAGATGGCTACCGCCGATCGCTCAGACCCTGGCTACTCGCACCTGCCGGAGAGCATGAGTGTATTTGCGAATAATAAAACTTCTTGCGTGGCTGTGTAACGTTTTCGAGCACTTTCGGCACGTTTACACCCTCATTTTGCTAACTCTTCTTTGCTGAGGGTCCGTTTTAGCGTCATTCTTGAGTTTCCGTTGCATGCCGCGGCGATTTTCGACCAGCCACCACAAGCTAAGTAAGGGAAAGCCGACCAATCGTAGACGCCGGCACCACCCCCTTCATCCGGTTATCGACTTTCAGTGCAGTGGCTCGGCCCCATCGAATCCCTCTCCACTTGAGCGTTCTCCTCGCCTCTTGTCAGCCAATTAGATACGACAAGCCGCTCAGTGTAGGCAATGTTATTCGTTTTTCAAGCAAACAAAAGTGACCTCCTATGAACGAGGAGAGCGTTTGATAGGTCTGTTCGACAACCCTTCGGGTGACCGCCCGGTGCTTGCGTTGGTGGTTACGCAAGTTTGACGTCAGGAGATTGGAATAGAAACATATTGGAATAGTTTTACGTTATAGGGCCCCAGGTTACGCGTAATCTCAAAAAGGTTGTCATCAGGCCAGATATTCACTATGAAATTATTTCTGGCAGTTCACTGCCAGAAATAAGTTAGGTAGCCTGAGCCATGAAGTCAATCGGGTGACCGAGAGCAACAAAAAACGTTGTGAACAGCAGCACAGGCAGAGGTTTCTTGCTGGCTGTTGTGACTGTGTGGTTTATAAGATTCTTCTTTCATGAAAGCGTTTTTATGTCGGTCAAACGGGGTGTGGCATCAATGACCGCATGCGCGAACACTCAAAGTTGAAAAATGAGCTAGAGATAGTCAGTTGTCACTGCATTGCAATGAATGCGGTTGCGAGCGGTCTTTTAAAGATGTGAGCTATCCATAAAAATACGGTGATGACCGTGCACGTCTTATTTCCGAAGCTTTCCACATTCGTAATAGCGGCCGAGCATGTGTAAACCTTCCCTACATTTCTCTCCTTCCGAAGAAGATTGCCTTCCTATAGCATTATTTGCATATTTTGCCGCAGGACATGTTGAATTCTGTTGATTCTGTGCTTTGAGATAGCGGTGAACTATATATATGCTGAATGAAAGAATAAAGACATTTGGTTGTTAGCGCTGTTGTTTGTGTCCCTCTCTTTCTCCTGTTGTATAGCTCTGTTTACTGCTCGTACTAAGCTTACTGCGTATTGCTGTCTAATAATTTGATTCTACAACCGTTGCTTCGCCTCTTTGTCGAAACTGCTATTTTATTACATTGCAATGTCACGGGGAGATGCTCACCTGAGGCGGCTTCTCCTCGACAGTGTCATCCTTGCATTCGTCTTCGGGCACACACATGCAGCCATACACCTCCACGGCGGCGCCAGAATCGGCCGCAGCGGTTCCATTTTGCTGTGGGGCACCCTCTGCGGAAGCTATACGCGTCAGCAGAAGGCAGGCACCGAGAACTATGCACGTTTTCCTGCAACACCGGAAAAGGCATCGCGTGAGAACTCACTACATTCGTACAGTAATCTCGATTCACCAAGTACGTCAAGCTAGCTTCCCTTTGTTGTGTTCGTGGTGACATGTATCTGCTGGTGGTGACAGTTTTTATTTGGGTAAACGCGAAAAATAAAAGACCAAGTAAGACCGTGGCTTTATCAAATTTTCGTGGTCCTAATGTCCGCCACCCAGTAGTGTTCATTCTTTGAAGCCTCTTTCGAGAGCACTGTTGTCGTTCGCGCGGAACCCATTCTCGTCTCGCATTGGTTCTCTCCTTTCGCGGCAGGACTTTGAAGCGGATAAAGAAAAACTGGGGAAATACACGGAGCAGGAAAGTGTTGCATATATTACTTTCAAGTGAGCTGTAGAATTTGTGATTCAAGTTATAGAAAACATTGCTATAATATTGAATAAATAACTATTCATAGACGGTAGAAAAATTCACCAGTGCGCACAAGGCAATTGCCAACAAAACACCAATCTTCGTATCTTGTAATTCATTTTTAAAGAAACAGCTTGGCCTGCGCTAGCTAGAACATTATAGGGCATCATATGGGCAAGATCACTTTGCCAATGGCTTCCTATTCCTGATTGGAATGTTATGCACCTGAAGAAGCAATTATCATTCAAATGCCTTAGTGAGACCGGCATGTACGTGAAGAAAGTGATTTTTTATGCACAAAGACAGAGTTGAAGGTGCACGATTCTATGGTAGATAGCTGCCCTTCTCTATCACCAATCAATAAATTTAATCCCGATCGGCCGGCATGTTTTTTTTTTTTTGCAATGATTGCGGTGCGGCATAGTTCTGTATACTGCGGTCTACTGTAACACAAAGCACAAAAAAAAAGGAAATGACTCACATCCAGCGGCAGGTCACGGAGCGGAAGGACAGTGATTATCGTACTCCACTTATTCGTCACCGAAGAAATCGTGAGAGCTTTAGGAAACAAAAAGAAAGCGAACGTGAAGGATGGCGAGCTCAAAAGAAGGTAACCCTGATGCCTTCAATGAACAAAATATCCCATGGCTTCAAATGATTGGTGAAAGGCACGGCGCTGAAGTGTTTTTTTTTTTTCTTTTCAGCTCTTCTACAGGTGAAAGGTCTATACGAAAAATTTAATGTCACAGAAAATCTTTTCAAAACAAAATGTGAAATAAACCATGTAAAGAGATATTTGAAATACGTCGACAACACTGCCTGCAAGGTTTTTTAGACGCGCGGAAAATCCTACAAAGGGCCTGCAGGCCGATGTATTAATATTAGATTAAGTGAGCACAGGTACGCGACAGAAATGCTCCGTTCACTAGGTCCTTTGGCGGCACGCTGAGCACAATGTGGCTGCAAGCCAATCTTACGTCAAACTCCTGCCTTTGCTTCGAGTTGTCGATAAATTGGACTTCGCCCTACCATCTGCTGGCCGCCTGGTTAGCTCAGGTGGCATAACGGCGGCGCTGGGTTCGACTCACGGACCAGGACGAATTTTTCTTCGACTGCGTGGCTTTTCTTTCGAACAACCCGTATGGGTTGCCGTTGTAGCAATTAGCTACGTTTGAGCGGATGTCTTATTTTGTCCCTTTATTAACTACTTCCATACACCTTGCGGTTTCCGCAGAAGTATTCAACGAAAGCAGGGCTTTGTCACTCTGCAGCTCTAGAACAAAGCGCGTGAAATTTCGGAAGCTTCATCATCATCATTCCATTTTATGTCTACTGCACGACGAAAGCCTCTACCTGCGAGCTCCAATTACCCCTATCCTGCGCCAACCGATTCAAACTAGCGGCCGCGAATTTCCTAATTTCATCGCCCCATCTAGTCTTCTGCCGTTCTCGACTGCGCTTCCCTTCTTTTGGTAGCCATTCTGTCACCCTAATGGGCCAGCGCTTATCTAACCGGCGCATTGCATGACCTGCCCACATCAATTTTTTTCTCTTAATGTCAATTAGAATATCGCCTATACCCGTTTCTCGCTGCTCCAAACCGTTCTTTCGGTCTCTAAACGTTATGCCTAGCATTATTCGTTCCATCGCTCTTTCGGCCGTCGTTAACTTGCTCTCAAGCTTCTTTCTCAATCTCCAAGTCTCTGCCCCATGAGTCAGCACCGGCAAAATGCACTGATTATACACTTTCCCTTTCGGTGATAATGGTAAGCTTCCAGTCAGGAGCTGACAATGTCTGCCGTATGCGATCTAGCTCATTTTTATTTTTCTATGAATTTTCTTCTCATGATGAAGGTTCCCTGTGATTAATTGACCTAGGTAAACGTACTCTTCACAGACTCTAGAGACTAACTGGCGATACTGAACTAATGTTCCCTTGCCCGGCTATTGTTGATTATCTTTGTCTTCTGCATATTAATCTTCAACCCCATTCTCACGCTCCATCTGTTTAGGTCCTCAATCATTTGTTGCAAGTCGTCTGCAGTGTTGCATAATAGAACAATCTCATCGCAAACCGAAGATTGCTGTGGTATTCGCCTTCGATCCTTACTCTTATGCCTTCCCAGTTTAATAGCTTGAATACTTCTTCCAAGCAGGCAGTGAGTAGTAGTGGAGAGATTCTGTCTCCTCGTGTGACCCCTTTCTTTTTAGGTACCTTCCGTCTTGTGTAGAATTAAGGTATCCGTGGAATCTCTGTGAATATTTTCCAAGATATCTACATAAGCGATCTGTACACCTCGATTAGGTTATGCCTCTATGACGGCTGGTATCTCTACTTTGGAAGATTATTTCATTCAAAAAAATGACACAGGAAACCAGGTTAGAGCACCTTCTCTGGCGTTGAGAGAAAGAATCTTCAAATTCACAAACGATGGTTAGATCAAACCATACTTGTCATTGTGAGACCAGAGCGGCATAAACTACTTTCGTTTTCATCTGTCGTTGCATTTTTCCTCTCATTTATCCATCTTGCGTATATCTGAGCTATGCTAGCCAATAATAAACATTTTAAACTTTGCTCATATGTGTGTCAGTTTCTTTTTGGTCCTTTTTATGGTGCAGTAAACAGAACGATGTCGTGCCAACTGTCCCGTGTCGAAGCCATATTGGGTATAGTTCTTTCGATTGGACATGATCCCGATCGAAATTGCGACATGTCCAAGGGGGTATCAATTCTGACATGATCAGCAGTTATGTCCACCTAAAAAAATATAAAAAATTTCAAAATTCTTGAAGCATCACTAAGGCCCTGCGGGTGGAAGGCGGAACAGAAGGCATGTTTCGAGTTAATCTTAGTTTACTTCTAACCCGCCGTAATGCTTGCCACTTGATGAAAAGATGCACAAGGAAAGCTATAATATTTTTGTGCTGAAATAAAAGAAAAAGGGTATTTTCGCCTATTCTGCCATCCAGCCCACATTAGTATGATAAAAGCCAGAAAGGAAGAACAAATGAAGGGGGATTTTCATGGTGTTGACAGGACACATACGGCAGTGAAAAGGACAGGCAGAGTGAAATATCGGCGACTTCCAATGAGCTTAATCTTCGCGTTGGATTCCTTATGTAGACTGGTGGAAAATAAACAAGACAAAGCACAGCGATTTATAGTCTTCATCCACTGTCAGAAGATTCGAGCGCGTGCTACCAGTACCTCAAGGCCCGGCACGATATTCAAATTCATGTTTCAACAGTACAATGGAAATCGCACTGACACGTATATATCCGCGTTTTTTTTTTTCATAATTTCATGCTCAATAATTTCACAAGTTAGCAGGGTCCTATGCTTAGCAAGCACTTTGTATTCATTGAAAAGGGATGCGCCACGACCGTATTATTATTATTATTATTATTATTATTATTATTATTATTATTATTATTATTATTATTATTATTATTATTATTATTATTATTATTATTTGTTTTGAACCCATATAGAATTAACAGGAAACGGAAAGCGAGGAGCAGGTTCGCAACTGCCACCGGAAGGGGCACAACGCCTGCCTACTCTTGGGAAGGGAGGTGACAGCAACACTGAAATGGAAGATAGGAAGGAGGGGAGGAAAGAGGAAAGGAAGAGCAACAGGACAAATCTAAAGAATAAAGTAGAACACAGCACAGATCACAAAGAGTAGGACCGGTCACTGAAGGTCACGCTACTACAGAATGTTGAATAGAATTGTTTCGACGCTACAAGCGAGAACCTAACTTAATTAACTCTAGACAAGTAAGTAGAGCGCGATGAGGCTGATCACGCTTAGACGCACAACCACTGGGGTACAAACATTCGTCGAGTGTCGTACACCGCAGACCAAGCAGACGATAGTCTCTCACTAGCGACATGCGCTGAGCACTGAAAGCGGGGCACTCAAATATCAGATGCTGAAGTGTCTCGCAGCAGCCGCAAGACGTACACGATGGACTTGGCACAGGTCCTTGTCTGTATAAACGTTCGAGCACGTTCACGCAGCCAACCCTCAGCTTGAGTAGTTGTGCTCTAGCGCGACGAGGCAACCCTCGACCGCGAACACGCGGCGGGAACGTTCCATTTGCGACGCGCTGGTCTGGATGCTGCTTGAGTAGGTGGCGACGAATTAGCAGACGAGCGTCATTCGCAAAAAATTTCTGGCGGAAGTTGCAGCGAGTCGATGAGCCCCTTCATTTCCGTCGATTCTTAAGTGTGATAGTATCCATTGAGCAACTAGAGACACCCCACGTGATGAAATTTTGCTCGCCGAGTCAGTAATGCTGCGCACAACTGGGCAATCAATTTCACTGCATTGTAACCTGCTAAGGGCAGCGCGGGAGTCCGAAAAGATGGTAATCTTCGATGTAGTTAACTTCTCATGCACGTATTTCAGTGCAACGTTAATCGCTGCAAGCTCCGCAGGACAGTAGTGGCAGTGAATGCCAAGATGTCACGTCACAATATTGTGATCATCGTTGTGATGCTCACGCAAATGGCTGTTCAGGCATCTGCGGACTGTGCGACAACTCTTTTATTCAGTTCATTAAGTAAGATCAATTATTCAAAAAGTTTAATATTATCTTAGGGCCAAGTGCGTTTCGTAACGTTGTAGACGAGATTCAAAAACGACCCACCCAATTTTCGCTGACAACGTGCATACAGCGTGATCATTTTTCTGGCGTTTCAAGAAAGCCCGCGAAGTATGAAACAAAACCAAGTGACTGCGCTCATTCGCTACCGTATTGCAGCGCCCTCAGTTGCGGTTATCGCGAGAGAATTGTGCGCGTGGACCGTCGCGAAGTGAGCGGCCCTAGGCATCGGATTCGGTATTCCTCGGAATCGTGGACGGTTGCCCACGGAAAGGAGGCGCCGCCGTCGCTGACAACCGGTAGGCTCGACACGTGGTTGAGAGCTTCGCAAGAAACGGCGCATGAGCGCATTCACGTGGTTTTGTTTAATATTTCATGGGTTATCTTTAAACGGCATAAAAATCACCACGCAGCATGTACGTTGCCACAAAAAATTGTATCGTTCCTTTCTGAACATCCCCTACAAAGTAACCAAACGCACTTGGCGCTAACGTGAATAATAACATTTTCGCACAATTGATCTTAGGTAACGAAGTAAGTAAGCCGAATATCAATATACTCTCAGGAGCGCCACATAACGGCTAACCATATGTAGTTGGTTTCAGTCAGCTGCGATTAACCACATTTTTTTTTAATCCTTCGTTCAAGTTACTTGAAACACCCTCTATATCACTCAGGACGGGTGCCAAACGAGATCTGCCGCAAATTCCAATTTTCTCGATAAAGATGCGGTCCTTCCAGGAAACAAAGGTTGATTTATTGAAAGACTTCAGCCATTCCAAGGGACTGCTTGTCCATACCTGAGCGAGGTTGAAGAGCAAATGAGCGAAATATGTCAATGAATTTTTTACTCACCAACTCAAATGGTTTGTCGTGAGGCATGTAGCACATATCAACAATTGACCTTATGCCGTCAGTATGAGTATAGTAGTGTACAGGACGACACGTCCATAGTGAACAAAATATTGTTGCGGGGAACCTCGATGTCGGCTATCTTATATAGAAAGTGAGTTTTCTCTTTGATACATGGAGGGACGGTGAGTGGTTGGAATTTTTTAGATCACGCTATCGACATTCGATAGCCTGATCTCACGGTTATGATTCGTCAAATCATGGGCCTGCCGCGATTTCGTTTTGTGTTTTGGGCAGTAGATAGAACTTTTCTCCAATCGTGTTTAGAAGAACCTTTGCTTTGTTGTAGGTTCATGGGATCTTTTTCGGTAAGTAAATCACTTACAGTGTCACGGCCTAAAAGTTTGAAGTCGGTAGTTTGGGCACCAGGCAGTAATATTCAGAATGATTTATTAATCAGCTGAAGTAGTGCATCAGGCGGAGGTGTTCGTGGGAACCATACGATTATGTCTATGCGAGAACCGAGAGTTCTAAGGGCGTTTTTTTTTCTCAATATTGAAAATATTTCTCTCAAACAGCTATTATTTCTGAAACATAAATGTGCTGTCTCGTATCTGAGCTTCAGGAGAATGCCATTTTCGTAAAATCTGTAGTGGGTGTTTTAAATTTTTACTTTAAATATTGACAGATGACAATTTCTTCGTTTCACATTTGTAAAAATTAACAGGTACTGTAAGTAGGCCGCAAGCGAGAATGATAGGCGACGGCCACGCTTGTGTCTCCGATGAACCACCGTCAGCTGCAATAGCCTGCCCTCGATTCATGCAGTCTGTCACCACCAATGACGCTCTCAGAGCTCGAAGAACCGCCATGCGCTGTGCATAGTATACAGGGTGTCGCCCCTAACTTTAGGCAGAGTTTAAAAATACGTGAATGCCACGTAGCTGGACTGAACTCAAGGTAATGTTGCTTGGCGTCGCTCGGAGATACTCAGATTATTTTTGTCATTCTACCTAATTACATAGTCAGTCCTTGTTAATTAATCAACTTCTCAAATATTATAATCAGATTAAAAGCGCAAATGAGAAAATTGTAAAGCGACACGAGAAACTCCCGATACAGCTTGTTGTTCCTCAATTCGTGCTGCACCAAAGTGCTTTTTCCAAGCGTGAAAGAAGCCCGCGAATACACGCAATGTGCCCCAGGTGGCCACGACAAGATAACCAGTTGGGACAGTTTCAAAGAAAAGCTACGGGAACTGTTCGTAGACCCCATTGGCGGCATGGTTCCCGCGAGAACCTTGTGCCTTTGGCGCGAGCGAATGTCGGCCTGATGCTCTGGCTCTAATTCAGTGTAAATAGCCTGTAAATAGCCTCTTTCGTATCTAACAACCAGTGACCTCAGTTCATGAAAAACAGTTCTACATGCTCAAGAAGGGCGGGAAAAATACGCAACGTCGTTTATTTACGCAGAGCAAAGGCATATTTCCGAAAAAGAGGAACAAGTTAGCTAAAACGCTCTGTGTGTGTGTATATATATAATATAATATATATATAATATAATAATATATATATATATATATATATATATATATATATATATATTATATATATATTATTATATTATAAATATATTATATTATATATATATATTATATATACATACATATATATATATATATATAAATATATATATATATATATATATATATATATATATATATATATATATATATATATATATATATATATATATATGTATATATAATTGCGCCAATGCAATCTTTTTTGCATAACACTGGCTGGAACCACAGGACATTCTGGCGCTTTCATATGTGGGAACCAGAAGAGACATCATATGAGCCTGAATACCAATTTAGGTCATTCACCTGTTCTCAAGAAATGTTGATTATAAAGTCTTTCGTTTTGTGTGTTAAAGATTTTGTAGCATTGTGTTATCTATATTTGCAAAATTGTTCTCTAGTATGTTTCATAAGAGGACAATTGCATTCGTCTTTATCTTTTCAGAAACCCACTGCTTACAGTTCTTCATGGGGAGTGCCGATAGTCCCTACATTATATATACCAGGATACGAATACTTTCAACACTTTTGTACGCGGAGTGTGCTAATTACTATATATAGAAGTCACAATAAACCTTCTTACAACCACTCAGCACGATTTATGTATTCGTATTTTTCATCCTCCCCTTAATGAACATGTCAATGAATGTAGATGGTTGAGCTGTCTAGAAGTTAGGGTGAAGCATTTAGGTGGTGCTCCATAGCGACTACATTTAAATCCCATTTGTTTTTGTAGTGTTGCTAAGGACAATGTCGACGTGAATGAACGAGTGAAAACATCGCTGTTATATAAGCACTGTCGTTGCTTTAAGTCCTAAAGTACCCCTGTTTTAAACTGAAGGCTATGCCAACTGCCGAGCAATCGTGTCTTGTCGGTAAAGTGAGCTTTCCACCGACATCATTCTGCAAGCACGCCAACAATCTGGCTGCTGCGAGCTCTGGGCGTATCAGACGAGCAGAACAGAACACCTCTCTTGTTTGAACAGTCATTAGCTTGGAATTCTTAAATAGCAGGTCCATTTACACGGCTACTCGCATTTCTACATAAAGCTGTCATTGAACGGGATTATGTATGCAGCAATTTATATTTTGCATTATTTCATTACATTATTATAACACTATACTTTGCAATTCTACCATCATTATAAAAATATTGCAACGATGACCGCTTAGCTCACCTTAAACGCTCTCGGCACCCATTGGGGCTCATCTTTGTCCAGCAAGAAATATTAATGTCTTGCTTGAATTTTCCTTTGTGAACACTGTGAACTCGCTGAACGGCTGTCAAGTGCAATGTCTCACGCTGATAACGCCCATGCCGTTGGTGCCTTGTAAGTATTAGATGGGCAACGTTAAAGCAAAAAAAAAAGAAAAAGAAGATGGATATTGATTAATGTTGCGGGACAAGAATAAGCTGCTCAGGTTAAATGTGTTGTCAGAGTGGAATATGCAGTCATAACCGCCAATTTCGTCTTGGCCACAGGACGCCGCCATGAGTTCATGAACCCGCAGGGTAGGCTGTATACTGCAGTTCTTCAGTGTGCAATTTATGCAACCGGAAGTGTCGAATAAAAGCCCTGTCAGTTTGCTTTCTTTCTTTTTTTTTGATGCCGCTGCCTGCACGTGTCGCCGGGCTGTTGGCACGCATGGCCGCGATTCTGGAAGTGGTCCCGATACCTCCCGCCTCGTTGACCCATTAAACCTCCTAACCTGACCTAAAACAGCTTCGCCGTGTCCTGGCTAGATGGCTCTGTATTTAGACCTCATTCTGTAGGGAGAAGGGCACGAATAAAAAATGGCGAGGCCACTCTCTCCCTGATGGTTACGGAGGCGCACTGCGAAGCGGCGCGCACATCCGCTCCCGGCCGCCGTTCGACGAACCGCTTCCGCCGACGCGACTTTCTGGGTCGTCGCCGTTGCACCGCTACGCCGCCTCCAGCCACGCACGCCGGCAGCCGAGAACGCGTTACAAACGGCCACGATGCTTATCGTCCGTCGAGTATTGCGTAACGCGGCCGACGCACGCGGGCGACGCCAGAAGCGCTCGCACGCCGATTCTCTCACGCCCTTTGCGACCCTCGTGAGTTGGAAACACTTACCGATAACGAACACGCGTGCTTTTTTGAGTATTGCTCGACACCGTTGCATACATTCCGAACTGCTGTGATCTACGTCAATAAAGCAAAATATATTAGGCAAAACAAGTGAGTAATTGGTGTCCCCTTTTGGAAGAACAGCGCCTAATGCGTGAACTTCGCGGTTCAAAACGACCAAAGCCACGGCAACAAATTTATGCTCCCTGTAGATATTTCTTTTTCAACGAGCTGTTTTTTCGTAGAGCCTGCACTTTTACATTGACATATGCAATCAAAGCTAAGCGGCACTGTTAAAATTTGCAGTTTGTCAAAAGCGTTGTGAGTAAACTAATGATTTGAAGATATTGGCATTTTCTTTTCTTGCTGCCCAATGTCCTCGGGCGACTTCGGTGAACCGAAAGACGGCCGCAATGCGTGCGTTCGTACAGGGATCCTCGTTGTCGGCAGACGCCACTCAAGGTAACACTTTTTTCTTTGCTCTCGGTGTGGTATTAATTTTGATGAAAATTTAAATGCTGACCTATATTGCACTGACTGATTCTCTATGTACACTAGATGCTTCGCTGAGTGAAAAATGTTGCTTTCTTGTGTCATAAGGTGGCCTAAATAGGTTCCGGCTATGCAGCATATATTCGAAACCTCCCACAACAGCTAATATGCGAAAAAACTTTCTTGCCCTGTTTCTTTTTGCTAATTACTACTACCGATTTATGCAGTGAACAAAGCCTAATATTAGGTGTGCATGTGTCAATTATTTAGGGGGTATTATTGCTTTCTGTCTGTTATAATGCCATCAGACCGGAGTTAGCGGTTTGTTAACTGGCGAGGGAATGGAAACGCGCGCTTCTGGGCTCATTACATTTAACACAACGGATCTCTAAACTTCGGTATCATTATTTAATTTGCTTTTCATTAGCGGTCATAAATGGAAGCTCGCGTTTACCAAATCTACGGCCTACGCGAAAATTGTGGGATAATATCAATCTAAATTCGCGAAATTCAACAAACAATCGCAGTCAACAGCGGTCTTTGCAGGCTCCTGGCTGCTGAATAAAGCTTGAACTCTTCCTGGACTCGCCGAGGCCCCAACCAAATTTCTCGTATCTCATACTTCGTCGTATCACCTGCGTTGCTGTTCAATTTTCATGCATATTGTCGCATTGAAGTGGTGGCGAAGAACCAGAAGTAACAAACATTCGAGGGACGAACTTTACGCTTTATTCGGCAAACTCGTGCCCAGAAAAACGAGTGGCACTTCGAGTGCAATGACTACGGCGAGCACTGTTGTCGGTTGTCGAAATACGGGAACAAGTCAGTTGGCAATTTCTGCAGGACTCCTCCTCGTACACTCCAGAGCAATCGTTCTGCTCTCGGGTGTTCCAGAATGCAGCACTATTATTTTCGCACACCCAATTCTATTAGACAAGATGATTTCGCTAAAAAATCAGTGACAGCACTCGGAAGAGTTTCAGTACACCTGGGAACGTCTAGCACGCAGCGATAACATTGTGGCAGAGGTTAGCCGGTGAAAAACATTCTGCGGAAAAATATAAACAATGTGCGCATTACGCATGACGTTTCGTCGACTGTGTTCCTCTTTCACTCTCGCAAATTAATTTTACGTCATCTATGGGGAACCAGCGCTGGAGTTTTCACGGCGCCTGCAGCGCCGCCCTGGCGGTCAGAACGTGCACAATGCAGCCTCCCCCGCGGACGAAAATTGCGTTGCGTGCCCTTAAAGTCGAAGGAAAACAAAAGGGCGCCGACGATACTGTTGCGTGTACAAGTGCCACAACTAAGTCGGGATGAGGGAGGATGTATCCTTCTGCGTCTTTCCATCTAAACCCTACGAACAAGAACGGAGGCGGCGTTGGATCCAAGCAGTCAGGCGAGCGGAGTAAGCTCCCGTCTTGTCGCCCTGTCAAGCGGTGTCGGGCTGGTTTCTAAATCAAATTTTGCGTGTATCCTTGGTTTATTCGATAGTGAAGACGGTCAGCCATGGCAGACAGTACCAAACAGCAGAATCTGCTGTCGGTATTTCGTCGGAAACAAAATGAGCAATAGCATGCACCATCCGGCATATGTACCATTTTTCCTTCGCAATGCCACCGCCAAGCCCCTTCCAACGCCACCGCACCAAGTGAACGATACGAAAGGTAAAAATTATCCATTCATTGCCAAGAATTATGTAGGAGGGAAGCTGCCTTGTAATACGAGTTGTATGCGCATAGTGCCGGCGCACGCGCGACTAAGCCACCTATGTGTTTATAAATATGCGCATGCGGATGAGGACTCGGCGCTGAGATGCATCCGGCAAATTAATGTAATTAGTGCTAAATGTAGCCAGAATTGTTACGGATCAAGCAGCCGAGCACTCAAACCTTTGCTTGCGCGAGTCAGCTGATGCGATAAAGCTTTCTTCTCCATTGACTGCTGTGGCGAAGTAACATCAGAATTTTTTATGTCTAGCCAGAGAAATATGAAATATCTTCAGGCCAACTAATACTTCCGAAACCATAGCGCAGCACGACCGGAGCCATAACTGCTAGATTTGCGAGGCAGGCAGCCACGCAAGCATGGCATCGATACACGACGCAACCGTTAAAGAAACACACGTGCTCGCCGCGACGCACTGTGAAAAACGTATAAAGCTTAAAAAGCTTCTTTCGTCATTTCTTCACTTGATGGCGCTAGCTTCTTTACAAAATCTCCACTTGAAGCGGCGCGAAAACGGAAACATACGAACTATAATACGGCTGCGTATGCGTGTGTCGTCTGGTTGTGTGGCTGGAATATGCCGCGTTTCGTCACCAGGGCGGCGTGCAACGCACTCTTTTCGACGCGCCGCCTATTCAGCGCTGGTTCCCCATAGCTTTTGCGTACGCTGCAAATGCCGTATAAACTTGAAGGGAGGTTGAAATAGCGCGATAAAAAAAACGAGGACAAGGGGAAGGAACACACAACACTGTTTATTCGCGAAAATCAAAGTACAGGTCATTTCAAGCAAAACCTGTGGCACGTGACCAGATCGTCACTTACACTCGTGCAGATAGCATAAGAGAATTGTGTTGACTAACTGTAACTAGTAAAACACGTCTGTGGGCTAGTTGGTGCATTGTATTAAGAAAAAAACCAACACTCCTCTTTCCTGTCTTCTTGTATGCTAACTGCAACACTGCTTGTACCGAATAAACATCAGGAAAATAAAAACTGAACCAATCACAAACCTTCAGTGGTCAAATGAAACGAAGAAGAAACATGTCTTAGCAGGTGACGTCATGAGATGCACGCAAGCTGATCTTTGTACCGTAGTGATCGAACCGTTTTGAAAGCACGTGCCTACATTACCGCAGTGCCGTGAGGTAAATGCCAGTTATGACTACCGGCAACATTTTAAGTTTTCTCTCGTTTGTTTGCTTTATTGCACGCGGATCAGATTGACTTCCGGAACCGGTTTACGCAGCATTCGCATCCAGCCACGGCGCCGGAAGGCTCCCGCTCATTGCGCGTGGCGTCAGCCCCGCGTCGGCATGTGGCCTATTCCATCCGGAGCAGCTTAAGCCATTCCGGCCGCCGCTGTACAATTTCGTCTGAGTTGAATGGCAAAGGCGACTATTGCCTTCAAGCGTAGCCGAACCGCACCTCACAGTCCGCGGATGGCGATTTCGACTGGTGCGCGGCGCCTGGAGCTCGCAAGCGAACGCGAAGTCACCCTTTTCTAATACACTCTTTTCTCACTTTTCTCCTTACTCATTTCCAGCTGCTATCTTCATATAGCAGGTTCCCCTACAGGGCTGCTATTGGCCAATATCTGACATCAATCAAGAAGGGTGTTCGGACCAGTGCGTTTCTTCCTGCTATTAGGGTGTATATTTATTGAGGCAATTTATTAGACAGGCTGAACTAAGCGAAATTCTGTGCTTCGAGTTTTGATAGAAATTAGGTACTTCCGAAAGTACGAATATCGTTCTAAAGCCGTCTAAAGTTTGCTAACGCCAGGCCGCGCCTTCTTGCGTAGAAATCAAAGTTTGTCCATACTACTTATAAGTGCCGTAACCAACAGATGTCGCTAATTTCTGTTAGTTTTGCAGACCCCAAGTAGCCCCGAGCCACGCAAAACTTATTGTCAGACCCGATGTACGCTTATTAGCGCGCCCTCAATCCTTGCTGCTCCTATATATGGTGACGCTGTAGTGACGGTGAAGACAACAGTCCCAAAACTGTGAATGACGAAACTAACTTTTTATTGCAGAAACCTTTGTCCACAAAAGCAAGTCGCACTTAAAGCACAACGATAGCGGCGAACACAGTCGGCGATCGTTTTAGCATCCCAAACGAAATGGGTTTTCCTTTACCAGACGCTGACTGCGCTAACATTCTTAACACAACATTTCATTCAGTTTTCACCATGGAATCTGATACGCTTATCAAAAATTGGAGGACGCTTAAGCTTCGCCTTCAAGAGTGGAACGCGACAGCGTTCCCGTCGACCCGCCAAGGGGTGCAAGACAATGGGCTACGGCGCAGCGACTACGCGCCCCGCATCGGACGCTGTGAGCGTCGAGCAACGCAGCGTTCGGCGCGACAACGAAATGTGCGCCTGAGCAAGCGACGCACGCCTGAGCCTTAGAAACAGCTCGTTTCTAAGGCAACACCGCGTTCACTAGAGGCGCTTTTGTACCTCTGTGAAGCATCGAACTCGTGGCTCAGTTCTCAGCGTGCAGTTTGCCAGGGGGTGTTTATGGTTTTCTACGTGAAGTTGCGGCTTCATGCAGGTTTTTGTCAGCGCGTTTTTCACTTCAATATTTGAGTGACGTTAACCGGAAAAAACTGTACAGGGACCTGTGTGATGTTGTTCTTCCCATGCCTTTATATCGGTCTCTCTACAGAGCTAGCCATGGGCACAATGTTCTGACGCGCGTTAAGGCGATGCTAGTACCGTCAGGCGCTAAGACGTTCTTTTTTGAATTGCACTCCGGAACGCAGACTGTCAAACCGTGGCTGGCTGAAAGAGGTTTCGTTGTTCCTTGGGGCACTCATTGTACAATTTGCAGGCAGGAGGAGACAATTGAACATGTTTTTCTGCATTGTTGGGATGCCGTTTTCCTCTGGGATGTGCTCCAGCGCACAATCAAAAAGGATTTCCCCCTAGATGCGTATGGAATTGGCTACTTGCCAATAGAAAGTGATGATGGTACACATTCGATGTGATCATGCTTATGGCCCTGCATAGCATTTGGAAATGTAGAATTGCGGTAAGGCATGCCGATCTCGATGCAAGAGCGGCTCGCCAGTATTTCAAAGGAATCATAGGGAACTTTGTAGAGGAACAAAAGTTGCTGGAGTGCATCCCAGAGTGGTTGCCACGAGTGGAATTATTATTGGCTATAAGGGAATTTTAGCACAAGCGCAGCCGCACAAGTTCTGCGGTCGTTTTCAATATATTGTGAGTGTTCCTTTTGGTTATTTGTGAATGTGTAATTTTTATCCGGGCCAATGACCGGCAATGAAGAAAAAAAAAGCTCATGGCTCAGTGGTAACGTCTCCGTCTCACACTCCGAAGACCCTGGTTCGATTCCCACCCAGCTCATCTTGCAAGTTGTTTTTTATTCATTAAGTGCCTGCTGGGATTTATCGCTCACGGCCAACGCCGCCGACGCCGACGACACCAGCTTTTCTGCGACACTAGCTCCTTAACGCTGTCGCGTTAAAAGAGTTTCTGCTCTTTCCATGTCAGAAATGCCTGCCATCATTTCTTCATTAAACGGTATCTGCAGCTGTGCAGTGCTGTGGTGAAGTGTGTGGCAGCTACTGTGCGCGTCCGAGGCGCCGACACCTCCGTGGCGTCTTTTTACCTGCGCCCCAATCGCGGCCGCAACAGCCCACCACCAGAACGACTTCGCTTACCTGACGCGCATGATCGCCTCGTTTTCGGCGCACTGTGTCGTGTGTGGAGACGCCCACCACCGTAGCTGGGGCGGTGCTATCAGTGATCGGCGAGGTAAAGCGCTCCTCGCTGCCGCGTCATCGCTGGGCCTGTCCATCCTAAACAGCGGGAGGCCCACGTGTGTGCGCCGCGGCGTACAAACCTCGCCGATCGATCTGGCACTTGTCTCGGAGCGCTGCTCATATTTGGGTCATTCCACGCCAAATCAACCAGCGTTTTTTCGACCATCACAGATATAGCTGGAAAAAATTCCACATGTTTGTTAGAGTTCAAAACACATCCTCCATGTTTATTTTTCCTTACAAAAATTTTGTGGAATTTTGACGACACTGTTCTTCCTGCCAAGCTGAGCTAGACGGCATCAATCAACATTTTTTCTCAAAGACACACTCTGTGATCTACTCCTTCAAATTGCGTTTGTGGCAACCCAAAGATGCGATGTGACTGCAAAAATTGCAAATGTTATAAATATTTGAATACTTCGATTGGTTCTGGCCCTAGCAAAAGCTTGTAAAATTGCAAAGTTTGAGTTTTTTTCTCGGAACGTAGAAAAACCTGGAAGTCAAACATAGAATATATCCTGGTAGCCCAGTTAACATAGTATAGCTAAATATATTTCAAGTATCGAAGGTTTAGCCGTTCGCATGGAAAAAAATTTTAAAGTTCCATTTTTTTTTTTTGCAAAAAGCTCCATATTCAAGGTAAAAAAAGGGGCCTTGGTGGTCGGCCTAAAAATATATGCATTACATCATTAGATAGCCCTACGTGTCTGCTATGCATGTGAGAAGTTATAAAAAGGTATTATTTTTCAAACGCAAGAAACTATTTTTTGAATTTTCGTGTCAGCAACGGCCTTTTTCCGACGCGATTCAAAATAGGTAGAGCACTGATTCCGGTGCTCCGCGGCCCAGGCTTGCTGGCCTGGGATCCAGACGACAAAGCTAGCATCGTCTGCAACGCAGACGAAAGGCACACGGCGTGATCATCTGCATTTCATTGCGAAGATACGCACGCTTCAGTGCAATGCGACTTGTGCTTGGTGTGTGCCAGGTAAAGCATCCTCCAGTTGCACATGGAACTTCACGACCGCTTAATTTCCCCAGATAATCCTGCAAATTTGCAAGGTATGTTTCATACGTTCATCAATTGAAATATTTACAAATAAGTATAAATTAAACGCAGAAAGAGCACTCGCATCATTCACGCCCCCCCCCCCCCCACACACACATTATAAAGAAAATCTAGCCCTCAAATCGGTGAACTTATTTTCTATTTTCAGATGAACACCTTTTGCCCTGCTCACTGGGACCCAAAGACTGTCATAGGACGACACAAGTGAAAAAGACCTTCCTGATTAGAACTGACAGCCTAGATGAACGTGAACTTGGTATTCTGGTATTGCATGCGAAAAGCGACAAGGACACTTTAGAAACAGTATGCGCACACCATTATTACGTCTATATTAAGAAGTTCAGGACACTATGTGCGTCAAAGATGTGCTCGGACCCTTTCTCCGACCATGGATCAAACCGTCGGGGTACGTGGGTCATATCTCTGGGCCTCGCTACAGCAGTGTCTCTCTTGGGGCTGGTTCCTGGTGAAAGACTCTGTCCACAATGTAAAGTCACGTGTTTCCAAATGCGGGCGCAGTTAGATGCAGCCAATAAGAGCTTGGCAGATTGTGAAACAATAGGCGAGTCTGCATTTGAACGGAATGCATCCACCTCAACAAACTGTGCTGCACCACGAGATGGGACTGGAAGGACCTCGAGCAGAAAATGGAAGAGCCATGAGGAAGAAGCGGCTGTCGCAGGTGGCAGCTTGCCCAATGATGAAAGTAAAGATGCTCAAGTGCAAAGCATAGCCTATGAAATGGCACCAACCACCGCACTTGCGGAAGACTATGAAAAGCTTCTTGAAGACGTGAGAGATCGATTCGTACGAGAAAGAAAACGGTCGAAAAAAATTTCTCTTCTGGCATTGGCGCCTTGTTCATGGTCCCGAAAAAAAGTTGCTGAGTACTTTGGTGCATCGGAAAGTCAAGTTCGCATTGCTATGAAAATTAGGCAACAGGGAGGAATTTTGGGCTCTCCTACATCAAAGTTAAGTAGACCACTAGACGACAGAACAATAATGAGCATAAAAATTGGAGGCTTATCAAGGTTAAGCCCAGTGGATGCGAAGCATCCACTGGTCTTAAACTTAGCGTATCCTTAGCGTTTGGAGGCATCTTGACCGCATACATGCCCGGCGCAAAGACGCTGGCGCGGTTGCGGGCACAGAGACTGACGCGACGGCGGGCGCGCGCCGCTTCATCCCTGGCGTGGCGTCACATATCACGTGATGCAGCGATGGTGGCGCCGCCGCCGCGTCGCGCGCGACGGCGCGAACCGAAGCGTGGAGGCCTCCGCCAGGCGACGTCCGACGGCGCGATATGAGGCCCCATCTGCAGCCGGTGTGACGTCATCACGTGACGTCACATCATGTGATCTCACTTCAGGGTCAATGGTGGCCACCGCCGGGAGGCGACCGACGGCGCGATATGAGGCCCCATCTGCAGCCGGTGTGACGTCGTCACGTGACGTCATGTCACGTGACCTACTTGAAGGTCACTTGAAGGTCAATGGTGGCCACCGCCGGGAGGCGACCGACAGCGCGATATGAGGCCCCATCTGCAGCCAGTGTGACGTCATCACGTGACGTCATGTCACGTGACCCCACTTCAGGGTCAATGGTGGCCACCGCCGGGCGTCGCGCGATAGCCCGAAACCTACGTTAATATGCTTCGCATAATAAAGTTCTATGAGAATGAACATACATCCGTCTGTCTTCCAGGCAAGAAAGACGTCGTCCGAGGCAAACAAAAAAGGATTGCTGCTAATGAATCTTAAGGAAGCGCACGAGGAATGGAAGAAAAGTCACACAGAGCTGAAGTGCGGCTTTTCTAAGTTCGCCTACCTGAGGCCACGCCACTGTTTACTTGCCGGTGCTCCGGGAACGCACTCCGTTTGTGTTTGCATTTACCACCAAAATGTAAAATTGATGCTGCAGTCCTTGGGCATTTTACAAAAAATCGATTCGCTCCTTTAGATGACTATGTGTGAGATAACGAATGAATGCTGTATGACCGGTATATGCAGCATTGCCCAGGAGATTCATCGCTCAAATCGCTGATATTGAGCTCTCCTGCACTGAACCAAGTTTTGGCAGCAAGTATTTCTGTCCGTCAGTGGGCTAGCTGAGTGGGGTGCCGATTGGAAACAATGTTGTTTACCCATAATGACTTCGTAGACCGTCTCCTTGAGATGATAAGCGACTTAAAATTGCATCACTTTGTCAGCAAGCACCAAGCTCGGCACCTACGCAATTTGAAGACTGCTCTCACGCCTGCAGAAGCCATAGTTATAATGGATTTCTCTGAAAACTACAGCTTTCTCATTCAGAGCGCCCCACAGTCAATATACTGGGACAACTCTCTAGCAACAGTACACCCGATTGTAGTCTATTCTCGCCCGGCGAACTCTTCTGATGAACCACATGTGCAATCGTACGTAGTGATATCCGACTGCCTCGACCAAACCACTGCCGCTGTTTCGACATTTCAGCAGGTGCTGATGGATCAACTTAAAGTAGACATGCCGCTGGTAGAACATGTGCACTACTTTTCGGATGGGGCTGCTTCCCAGTATAAAATCAGGAAGAATTTTGCAAACCTGTGCTACCACAAGGAAGATTTTAGTTAGGATGCTACATGGCATTCTTTTGCTACATCACACGGAAAAAGTGCCTGTGATGGGGTGGGTGGCACCCTGAAACGGTTAGCTGCCAAGGCAAGCCTACAAAGGCCTTTCTCAAGGCAGATTTTGACACAGTTTGAGCTGTACAAGTGGGCACGTGAAAGCCTTTTACATATAAAACCAATTTGGGTGCCGGAGAGTGCAATATCTAAGCGGGAGGTGGAACTGTCGTCCAGGTTTGCGAATGCTATGCGCATTAACGGAACCAGGTCTTTACATTATTTTCAGCCGACATCACTTTTTCAACTAAAAGTTGCATTCATGTCTTGGTCGAAGACAAGAACTGTTAAAGCTGTTCGACAGCAGGCACCTGCTGGGCTATAAAAGTGATACGGGCTATGTTCAGGCTAATGTATTCAAACGCGGTTGACATAAAATTTTCGTAGCCATGGAAAAAAAAGTCAGGGATACGGCGTTGGAAATCGCCTGTCTTGGTTCGCATACAATAAAAAAGCCACAAGCCCCTTCCTGAATAGTTCCTTGGGCTCACTTTGTTGCCAATATGTCTTTGCAGGACGGCTACGCTTCATATATGTACGCTGTTTAGGTGATCCACATACTGATACTGTAAAAAAATAGTTTCTTTCGTTTAAAAAATAATACCTTTTTATAACTTCTCACATGCATAGTAGACACGTAGGGCTATCTAATGATGTAATGCATATATTTTTAGGCCGACCAACAAGGCCCCTTTTTTTACCTTGAATATGCAGCTTATTGCAAAAAAAATGGAACTTTAAAATTTTTTTCCATGCGAACGGCTAAACCTCCGATACTTGAAATATATTTAGCTATACTATGTTAACTGGGCTACCAGGGTATATTCTATGTTTGACTTCCAGGTTTTTCTACGTTCCGAGAAAAAAACTCAAACTTTGCAATTTTACAAGCTTTTGCTAGGGCCAGAACCAATGGAAGTATTCAAATATTTATAACATTTGCAATTTTCGCAGTCACATCGCATCTTTGGGTTGCCACAAACGCAATTTGAAGGAGTGAATCACACAGTGTGTCTTTGAGAAAAATGTTGATTGATGCCGTCTAGCTCAGCTTGGCAGGAAAAGCAGTGTCGTCAAAATTCTACAAAATTTTTATAAGGAAAAATAAACATGGAGAATGAGTTTTGAACTCTAACAAACATTTGGAAATTTTTTCAGCTATATCTGCGATGGTCGAAAAAACACTGGTTGATTTGGCGTGGAATGACCCATTTCTGGCAACGCGCCCCGGACACTGCCGGATCGGATCACTTCTCTATCATCCTATCACCCACCTGCCCCAGCCGCGGAGTCGTTCGCGAGTGCGTTGTAGTTCGGTGGACGCTCTTCCGCGATCTTTGTCATGGGTGGTCGCGCGACACCGACTTTTTCGCGCACATAGCGGAGTGTGCTAGGCGCGCGTCGACGAGTGCGGTTGGGCCGGCCGGCACTCCCTGCCCGGACATTAAGCTGCTGAACATTCGCGCCGCCAGGCCCAGCGCCGCGCCGTCCGCACTGGTGCCGCGTCTGATTGGACTACTTATAACAGACTGGACGCTGTGTGTCGACGGCATGCCAGGCAGCTGCGCCGCCGCAGCTGGGCTAGACTCTGCGCGTCACTCGCTGACCCGCAAAACCAGCACCGTGGCTGGCGCATCATGCGTTCCCTTGTAAACCCGAGGACCCCGCGTTGGCCCGTCCTCGGCATCGCTGTTGCCCGCGGCATCACAGAGTTGGCGCTCGCCGAGCTTCTGGCGGACTCTTTCGCTGCCGCCAGCGCTTCAACAGCACCCGGCGTCCCTGCGGCTGCATTGCGGGCGCTCTATACGGCTGTGTTCGTGAGAGGGGGAGATCGTGCGCATGCCGCGCGGGCGATTGACAGCCTGTGCAGCGACGACTTCACCCTTCACGAGCAGCAGCGCGTCCTGCGCCGCAGACGGCACCGCACCGCCCCCGGAGCAGACGGCATCACACATCAGATGCTCCGCAACCTCGACGACGCCCAGCGCCAGCACCTCCTCGACGCCTACAACGCTGTCTTCCGCGTGGCGCTCTGCTGTCGTGGTGCCGGTTCTCAAGCGCGGCAAACGCTCGCGCGAGCTCGCTTCATACAGGCCGGTCTCGCTATTATCTGTGCCGGGCAAGACCATGGAGGCGATAGCACTGTCCAGACTCCAGTGGATTGCGCGCGCTCGCGGTGCCCTTCCGCCCGAACAGTGCGGATTCCGAGCGCAGCGCTCAACTGGGGACTGCCTCGCCGTTGTCGCCGGAGCAGGCCAGGCGCGCCGGAGAGGCCGCATTCCTTCTCCTCCTCGACGTGCGCAGCGCGTTTCACACCCTCCCGCACGAGTCCGTCATCTCTGCTGTGATAGCCCTCGGCGTTGTGGGCAACCTGCTTGCCTACGTGCAGGCTTTCCTCGCCGACAGGAAGTTCGCCATCCGCGTCGTCCGGGCCACCAGCTCGCCTCGGCCAGTGATCACCGGAGCGGCAGGTGGAAGACGCGAGCCACGATAGGTGGAGACCACTGTGAGCGGCCCCTTCAGTGGGCTGCTTCGATCTTCCACTTCTGGCTACCCGCGGGCTGCCAGAGCCAGCCAGAGCGTCTTCGTTTTTCTTGAGTTGCTCCGCCCACCGCTCCACGCACTTCCGCCGGGCGTTCGTTTTGCTCGGGCTGGGCGGTTCTGGCTACCCGCGGGCTGCCAGGGCGATTTTGGTCTGGCTGCACTCTGGAAGTTCTCTGGATAGCAGACGACTAAAAGAGGCGATGGGCGCTCGCCGCCATCTTTGCAGGGACTTCACGGATTGCAACGCAGGCGCTTGAGAACTTAAATTTACCTCGCTCAGCCAACTGTTTGCGGTCATCTTCGGATTTTCTTACTTGTAGCGTTATCTTTTTAGGTGCTAACGCTCCGTTCCGCATTGCGAAGCGGTGTGATATGAGTAGGGGTGAACCGTTTGAAGCTCTTGTGTGTGTACGTGTGTGTGCCCTCTGAAGGCTTCTTCGCGGCGGTGATCAGCGCGCCGCGCTCTCATGCGTGCATGTTATCTGCATCGTGTTCCACGCAAGTTATAGACGCTCATTCACACATATTGCGGTACGTTTTCAGTTCCTCTTTTTTTGGTGGAGTTTCTTTTCACATATCTCGCGTATGTATGCGGAGATATCTCCCTTTTCTGCAGTTGGCGAAGGCGTGTCAGCTAGCCCGTGTTCGCTCCGTCTCTCCGTCGTGTGCTTGGTTCGCAGTTCGAAACCGATACGTGTCCGAACTGCAGGCCGTTGATGTGAGAAAGCACTGGTTGAGTAATAGGCACACGTACATTAGATACATGTGCATTGGCTTATTGCTCTCATGATCGCGACCAATGTTGTTTTTCGGGTGAAACGTTTCGCTGGTCACAGGCGGCGTGCATTTTCACGCGCCAGCCGCGTCCCTAGCTCCTTAGGGTCAAAACAAGGAGCACCGTCAGCCACGACAAATTTTCTGAAATCGAAGGCCGAGCAGATCGGCACGAAATTTTGTGCGTATAAGACGTACCCGATATCCTGCTTTTTCATGTCTTTTGAACTGATGACACAACGCCAACTCATCAACATGCCGGTGGGTGACGTGATCGCCGCTAGCAGAAATCCTCGAGCTATCGCTTTCGAGGATACAATTACTTGCGCACGACTTCGCGTCTTGTTACCGGTGACCATTTGTTGCGCTGCACAAGGTGAGGTTGGCCCAGTGCGCGTCCTGTGCCGAGTCGCCCGAAATCGCGCAAAAGTGATCGTATCCCTGAATACAACTATATATTTTCTAGCTGGCAACGCATAAATGGTCCGACTACGCCGGGCACGCGCCGGCCTCGCCTGGCGCTGCCATGCCGGTAGCATGTTTACATTCGGACAGCTGTCCTGGCGTTCGGATTTGCAAACTTCGGGCAGGTTCGGGTTGTCTTGGGAACCCAGCCCACGTGACTTCCTATCAGAACCGGAACTAGCTGGCTGCCATCTCGCTGCCAGCGGGCTGCCAGAACTCCGAAAATCGAAGAGCCCAGTGACGTGCGCGCGGCTAACTGGTTTCGTCTGCTCGGGCTTGTTTGTTTGGTTTGGTCTCGTTCGTGCTGGTTTATTGCCATGGTGGGAAATAAATGAGTGAACAGGTCCACAAAACAATTCACACCGCAATAAACCGTGGAAAAGCAACACAGGTGTGCGAGCGCATAGCACAGGAGTGCTTGCAACTGCGTGCGATGAACGCGAATGATGGTGAGACGTCGATGAGGATTCATCCTATAGAATGAGCTAGCAGCCCCCATCATATAGCTCCGCCACTCGGAGGCGGGGTTGCCAGATTGGGCCATTAAAAGACAAATTGGGCTACTTTTTGTCCGAGTTGGCGTCAGAATTTTCCTTTTGGCTGTCTGGCTATTTTTGGGCTACATCTTTTTCTCGTGTAAAAAAAATTAACATAGTTAAGCACAAATTAAAAGCACGCTGGAATCGAAATGCACACGACATCAGGTTAAAGAAATTGAGCGCGTCTGTTACAAAATCAAAATTTGCAAGCGATATGTGAGAAAACACATATGCATGTCAAAAACTCAAGCATCGCAGCCTTTTGATAACTTTAATTAAGAAAGCTGACCTCAGGAAACACGTCTCCATCTGCGAACTAACGCTGTTGCAGTCTCCACATGTGATTTTTCGGCGTCCTACGTTTTAAGCCTGAGATGCTTTTAGCTCCAATTGACGGTGTGCCGCGGGTGACCTGGGAGCCAAAACGGAGGAAGAACACCAAGCTGAACCTAACCGAAATTTGCCAAGTTTTCTGCCTGCCGCATGGCGCCTACGTGGCAATTCGCTCGCACCCTTCCCGCCCAAATTGCTTCTCCTCCAGCGCCAACGCAGAGCATATCCTCTTCCGTTGCCCCACAGCCACCATCGTTCCCTACGTAACTCCAAACCCTCCTCCTGTCTTTGTTATAACTACCCGTATCAAATGCCGCCGTCGATCGAGTGTTCAGCCAGGTCTCGCTTACTAAAACCGACCTTCGAAATAGAATGTCGAACGAGATATTGGTAGCGCTCCTCCACGTGAAGTTTGGCCTGGCCAGGAACGGAGGCTGCTGCAAGGATTTTAAACTGGGCCAAGAATTGTTGTCCCGTTTCAGCCCTGACATTTTGTCTGGACCAAGCAGTTCCACTTCGCAATAAGCTCGTGATGCTTAATCATAGCATACTGTTTTATGTCTATATATCGCACTGCATTTTGTACCAACCGTCATTGATTGTGTTAAATTTTGTCTTGAATTTTTTTGTAGTCCTTCGTTTAGTGTGTTATGTGGTGTAAAGCAAAATTATCATGAGCTGTAAGTAATAACACTGAACGCCTGAATGCATGCCATTGCTTAGCGTGTTTATTGCTCAGTGCTATTTGTGTATTGTTCTTTTCGTGATTTATTGGTGCTCTGGGAAAAATAAAACAGTGCATTCGCAATCAAGACCGCATTTGCCTCCGTGCCTGCGTGTCTGCACTTCTTGCGCTTGTGCAGCGCCTGTTTTCCGTGCCGCATGGCCTCCGTGGCGATTCGCGCGGAGGTGATGCGTGGTCAACCGTGAAAAAACCATGTAGGTATTCTTGCCGAAAATGAATTCAGTAAGCTTAAGAAATCACTTCACAAAAAGACAAAGCTTTTTGGCTACTGCTGGGCTGCCCAAAAGTATCGCTTTTGGCTACATTTGTGCTACTGCGGAGACCAATTTGGCTACGTGTGATTGATGCGATCTGGCAACCCTGCTCGGAGGACGGCAGAAGCGCACGCAAGTTGTCGATGCGCACTCAGCTCTGCCAGGCGCCACCATTCGCACACCTCTCAATATCGTTGCACCGTGCTTCCGATACATGCAGGCACTTCTGGCGCTGCGGGATAACATTTGTTGGTGAAATGGGTTCACCCGGGAAAGATAAACAAGTACACATGTCAGTATCTGGACACCTTGGGAGACACTGCTTCCTATAGCTTTTCCTCAAAGCATGCCTTTTGGATGTGGCTACTCTCCGTTGGTCAAGCTGGTGCAGGACAAAGATGGTCCATACCACACAACATGGCCAGACAGGAGTACATAAAGGCCAGTGCGCACCCCAGCCCTCTTACGCACCCCAGCCCTGCACGCAGTGAGCCATCACAGTAGCAGTTGCGTCTGCAACGTAGCGCAAATACCGCGTCGGCACGGGGTGCCTCTACGAGCGCGCTCGCTGTGGCTCGCCGAAAGCTGGCTCAGCAGAAAAGCGTGCCGTGATTGGCGAGTGACTTGGCTCAAGGCCAGAACGCCTACATCCGACGACGAACAGGTCGTCTGCTTTCCTAGCTACACATCCTTCAGCTGCGGCGCAATCATGGTCGAAGCTCGATATGTCATAAATCCTTTAAACGCGAGTCGGGAATGCGGCATCTATCGCTTAGCTGATGTGCACGCAGCCGACGTACTCGCGCGAGCGAACATGAAGATGAAATTTTTTCGCCCCTTAAAAATTGCGTGATCGTCGTAGGGATAAGCACGAAAAATTATGTGCGACTCATACCACTCGATGCGAGAATAACAGCGTAGCTTTCTAGAGAGAGAGATAGAGAGAGAGAGAGAGAAATAAAGGCAAAGGAAAGACGGGGAGGTTAACAAGATATTATCTCCGGTTGGCTACCCTGTACCGGGGGAAGGGCAGACGTTTCTAGTAAAATGAAGAGTAGCAAAAGGAAGAGACACCATGAGCTCCACCGTAAGCTAAGAGATTGCCTCTGAGTTCGGCGCGTCATAGGCAACGCTCCAAAATCCGAAGTAGCGGCATCCATATGAACAGTCAAAATCAAATCTGAACTGCGCGCCACGTTAGGTAGCTGGAGCGTTCTGGGCACCGCCTCGCTCCGCCGTAGCTTTCGCCGTGCAGAGCATTGCAGAAGGACAAAGAGCGCCAAGAAGGGGATCACATTCTTTGACTTGTGATCATAAAGCCACAATCCTATACTAATAATAACTCCGCTTCTTCTAAATGCATTTAAGCACTTTATGTGACAAGGTATTTCTGAAGTTGGCTGTTTTAATGTCGGACGCATTTCTCAACTTCTATAAAAAATGTTCCACGAACCTTTTAAATGGTGTGCCCAGTGCAGGCGGGGCAGAGCTTGACACAAGAGCTACAGGCGCATACGGCGCTAACCTGATTCGAGAGAATCCTTGTTATTTTTAGCACGAAGGTGTTTTATGTACGAATCCACCTGCAACTTCCTCTAACTAATATGACGTCGGAGCGAACACGAAAATATGCTCCCTTTTGCAGGGATGGCGCCGTAATCTAGGAACAGTGAAGCGAAGTACTGCATCATAACACTAACTAGCGCTAAGAAGGAGCGCTTCGGTTGTCTGGGCGCATCGAAGGCTCCAACGC